>NW_011888815.1:4182676-4207428 GCF_000151845.1 Pteropus vampyrus | reverse complement strand
TTGGTTTTGGTCCTGAGACTTATAAAGAGGCCATTGGTGGCAGATCACACGTACAGGAGAGATGCCTGTTAATGTAGCATGACATGAGGTGGCCCTTTGAGGCCTGTGGGTCATAAGCTCAGTGGAACTTGGAGATGACACGCCCATTTATTCTGCTCCTCTGCCTTTAAATCTGTTCTAATGTTTCTTTCCACCCTCTTTGTCAAAAGAAGTAGAAAGTATTTTGTATAGAGTGCTTTCTATACAAAATACTTTCTATACAAAAACCCACCGGAAGATGTGGATGACCTCATGCTCCTCTGAATAGTAAAAAGCTCAAGATTTTGAGAAGGTGTGTTGACAATCCGGGGTGAATTATGAGGACTGGATAAACTCATCGGACTATCGAATGATTATTAGGTAATTTTTTATACATTGGTACTTATAAATATGTTATATAAGGTGTTATGTATTTATATATAAATTGATCACATCATTTAGTCAAACCCCAATTTTATACTCAACATGGCGGACCACCATTCTGGATTGTTATCGACTGCTTATGAATATGTCTTTCTCACACTTTCTGAAGATAAAGACTTGCACCTTATCTGCTTTATTCCCCCGTGTCCAGTTTGTGGAATGAATAACCCTATCTGTATTCCCTTCACAACATCTCTTCCTGGAGGTATGCATCAAGGAGGGAGCTTTGCTCAGAAATATCGTTTCATCAGACACAAAAGTTGACTTCCTCACACTCTGTCCTAGTGATTTCTACCCTGGCTCAAGGCAAAGAGCGACGGGAACCAGATCTCTTAAAAGTGGTGAGCATCAGATCTCAAGCGCAGAGCACGGCAAACAGGAGCGAGATTGGGAAGACGCATTAACATGCACCCCAATGGCTTCGGGTCAGAAACGGCATGATCTCCCCTGCTCCAATTAAAGTGGAAGGAAGTCTTTGTGCTGGCCCAGTTCTTGCCTCTGTGTCTGGACCTGCCATTGCCTGGCTGGTCTCGTGTCCCGTTGGAATTGATAATGAGGTTCAAGAGAGAGGTATAGCCTTCACTACGTGTGTCACCCCTATTTAGCACCTTTCCCAGGATGGCAGCCACTATTGTTTTATTATGTCCCCGATCAGCTGTCACTATTCATAAAGTAATCACTGCCGTTAACACGTCACGCCTCGAGCCATCTGCTACTTCATGGCACACACCGAGCTGTTGGTTGCAAGCTAAGCAGGTGTCACCTAAGAATTGACAGTACTACAGTAAAGGTGGGAGGTCACAGTGGTGAAAGGGGACAGGCCATGTCAAACAATGCTGTTTTTCGATGTATTATACTGCAATGGGCAATGGTCTTTCTTCCTCAACTTGCATGATGTTAAAAAAATATCATTTGAGATACTTAATTTTCAATGTTGGTAGCATCTAGATTGTGAAAGGACCATTGCATGAAATTTGCAGCCAAGTCTAAAACCTTCTTGAACAAACTTTCTAGTCCATTATTTTCATCCGACAAGTATTTGCTGAGCACTTGCTGTGTGATTTTGCTCTGTGTGTGGCCCAGTCAAAGTGTAAATCTGTGACTACCGGTTACATAATTATTTGCCAGGGGCAGGTATCCTGGTAGAGTTTTACAACGACTTAATAATTCAATAGTTAAAAAATGAATTGTTTGATATTTAGTTCGCATCGAAGTGTTGTAGCTCGAATCGCTTTAGGAGACTGGCGCCTCAAAGTGTCACACGTCTCTGTCCTGGCTCAGAAGGAAAACAAAGATGATCATTCTCAGGTCTTCCCTTTGAGGCATTTACTCTCCACTGACGGTTTTAGAATTTCAACATAGAAAATGGCTAATGGCTGGGAGACATTGTGCTGAATATTTTTCCATGCCTGTTAAAATAATATTTTGGTAAGGCACTGTAGACTCGAAATCAAATCAAAGACTACGTCATCATGTCCTCTTGCCAAAGGGAAGGGGAGCCTTCGGGTTTCAAGGCGGCCAACAAGCCGAGTCGCTCTGGCCACAGGTTGGGAAGTTACAGAAAGTGCAGGGGACGCCTGGGGAAATGTCATCTAGAGGCTGTGTCTATATTCATGTTTTTGGTGTCATGGTTGTGCTGTGCCGTGCGAGCCACTCGCGGGTGATGGGGAGGCTGACCGGGTCGAGACAGTTCAGTAGGTTGCGGGCAACTGCGGTTGAAAACCCGTTTTTATAAACAAACAAACAAACAAACAAACACATGCTTTTGAAAAGAAGATATATATGCATATATAATATACACATATATATATTTCCAAAAAGAAGATATATAATATACACATACTTCTGAATACATACACATATATGAATATATGCACACATACATATGTATAGGTCTCTGTTTTCCAGTCTTCAGAAGGAAAACTGGAAAGTTCCTGGTCATTTTGCCATTTGATAACCATCAGGATGAGTCTACTGCCCTGTAGTAGAAAAACCCTAAGCTTTCCTGTCACAGTCCCCGCTTCCACCCCGGCCCTTCCCCCACCCCCAGCCTTGGCAAAATGTTTTTTTCTCCACTCTTGGAGCCTCTGCTGACTTCCTGAAGCCTCAGGCAATGCAGCCAAGACTTAGTTGAACACCGAGGCCCCCATGTCTAATTTGCCAAGTGGAGACAACCGGAAGACCTACCCCAAAGGGTTTGGGGGTGATCGGATAGTACGATACTTCTAATATTATAAAATAATGTAATTCTTATAATTAGTTACAAATACAGTATAGAAAAATCTAATATTTATACTTATTATAACATAATATTTGTAAGTATTATAAAATAAATGATTAATTCCTGCTACCGAGTGCCCAGAGGTAATCTGGTTCCTGTCTTCTGTCCTTTTATATCCTAAGTGCCCAGCTTTTGGGTTCTATGAGCTCTCTCTGTTCTTCCAATAATGTTCCTCTTTTCATTCGCCTCACTTAGTTAATCTAAGTTATAATAGTTAAGTTAGTCTAAATGATAATAGCATAAATATGCAAACCCAGGTGACACATCCATAGATGACTGAGCTCAGCATCCTAGACGCCATTTATTTGCTCATCGGGCACATATTTTTAAGGCGCGTACCAGGCGTCAGACACTGTTCTAGGCATGAGATTTGGTGACGAACAAAAGTAAACACTGAGAAAAACAGATGTTCTAACAGTGGTTGTTGGCCTTTCAGTAACTAACAGACTAAGGACATACATTCGGCCTTTAAGATAATTTTATATATACATGATCCTCTGTGACAGCTTTTAATAGATTTTTAAGATAAAAAGTGTAAGAGTATTAACAACAATCCAGGTGTATCTTTTAGAAAAAAGATTTTCTTCCTGTGGAAAAACAAGTAGAGTGTTGATGTAAATTTCTCGACGATCCAAGTGTTAAAGGAATTCGTTTTGAATAGCGCCATCTATAAAGACATATCCACGTAAACAACAAAACCTGTAAACATGTAATGGACGAAAAACAATACAACTATTGAAATAATGTATTTTCTTTATACCAACTCTATCCATCAACTTTTTAGTTTTTTTTGCCATGTAACATTACCCTGCACAGAAAATGAGATTTTTAGAATGAGATGGGGCTGGCGAAAGAAATGACAGGTAGTTGAAGGAGGACGATTGCTAAGCACAGGGAGAAGGGGAAAAAAACACTCACATGGGACTTTCTCTGAGCCCGAGGCCACGGTCCAGAGCTTTTAAAAGGGTGAGTGAGCGATGCTCGGAGCTAGGGATTTTTATGTCTGTATTTTGACTATTTGTTTATTTTCTCTAAAAAACCAATCGAGCGCAAGCTATTGGAAATGATGAAACTCACTTTGATATAATACTTTAAAAGCAGAATTTCACACACACATTCAAAAAGTTCGCCACGGATTCTTGGAGGGCCGTGTACCCTTGACGTTCGGTGTGACGGTGCCCTTGCTTGTGGCAGCCTGCTGCGGAGGGGAGGGCGTGGTTTTTCGTTCAGAGGGACCTGAGTTCTAATCCTGACTGTGCTACACACTCGTAGCGGTGGGACCTTCGGCAAGTTACGTGACCTCCACGTGACTAGATTTCCTCACCTGCGGGGCCGTGATTGTACCCAGGGTATGACAGTTTCCTTTCCCCACCTCCATCCTTGATTCTGATCATCTTCCCAGTTAGGACAACTTGCTGTAACTAGAGGTCATGACAGTATGAAGAGTCCCGCTTAAAATACCATTTCATAATACGTGTCAATTAAGTAAAAAAAAAAAAAGCATAAACTTTCCTCCATAAAGCTTCGCCTTCCCTCAGCAAACTGCCCAATCCAACTAGTGGGCCACTTCTGGAGTGGTGGTTTCTAACCTGAAAGGGTGTATTATAAATAAAATGGCGTAGTTTTCAAATTAACACACGTACCAAAAAATGTATTTACTTAGCACCTTCTTAGTACTTAGTACCAAGAGCCGCTGGGTTCAACTGGGTGAATATTTCTGCATGACCAAAATATGCACAATGTACCCTAAAATAGGCGTTTGACTTGTAAATACACTAGCACAGGCCAATTTCTCTTTGGGTTGTCCTTCACTCCTTTTTGCTAAGTGATTTTTTTTTTTTAGCCCGTTTTAGAGCGAAGGGATGCATTTTCCCAAGGTTTACCTGTTTGTTTGTTCTGTTCCAAAGCTCTGGGAATACCTGAGCAAGGCATTGCCCTGTCGAGTGGCCTAAGTGAGGGGCTTTCTGCCTGGTCAAGGCCTGGGAGACTCTCCTTCCTGACAGAGGCACCAGCAAAACCTACGAGGTCTTAGATGAATGGAGAATGGAAACGTCTACAGCACAGAACTGGTTTAGGAAAAACAATACAAACATCCCTCCCGTCAATTCGAGTTTGAGGGGCTTCGCTTTGACAAACTCGGCATTTAAATCAGGAATCTGCCCAATTGCTATCTGTCAGCAGAGGAGGTTAATAATTGGTGACAATTTTTTTTAAGTGAACAGTTTTATTGCAGAAACGGGAGCTGAACCGGAACATTCCCAATCGGAATGAAAGGGCGGGCAAGTAGATCTGGAAAAGTCACTTTTGGATGTGAAAACGGAAAGTTTTCAAGGATTTTTAGACAGGCCAAGGAAAACGGCTTATTTTATATTTGAGAACATAGTTTAATTTAGATTTTTAAGGACAGGTTACCAAACATTCAAAATGGAACAATACCTCCATTCGATAATGGAAGGAAAGCATTCATATCTAACAATACCTTCTACAGTGTTTATAAGATATGCCTCCAGGTGGTCTCACAAGAAGCTGACGTGTAATTTAATGTATTGACTCCTATTTCTAAAGAATCACGTTGTTTATCAGGCTATCTGAGAGGTTACCACTCCACCTTGAACTGTGATGGGGAAAGGGCACCCATGAACCAGTGAGTCCCGTCTGACAATTTCCAGATTTTTACCCGGAGTCAACCGGGAGCCGAGAATCACTCCTGGGTGGCACATTCGAGCAGAAGGAGCACTGGACTTGGGAGTCAGGAGGCAGAATTCAAAGTTTCAGCTCTTTCACTTAAAAATAGGTGGTCGTGGGGAGAAAGCCTTCCAGGGATTCTCAACCATCTCTGCATGATGAGACCATTCGCTGAAGTTTCAACACACACACGCATGGCCGCGAGGCTGAGATTCGTGCTCGTCAGGTCACGGACTGGTCCACGCATTGTTTAGGAGCAGCCGGTGACCACCTTCAGACCCGTCTGACTTAGTGTCCTCGTCTGTGACGCAGGAACACCTTATCTACCCGCTGAACAGGGTCGCGGTGAAGAATATACACAGTGATCTTTTAAAGACACCGGCTCTGTGCTCAGGTCTTTACCAGAAGCAAAACAGCTGGCGGAGTCTGCTGAACACAGTGTTTCTCAAAGTCGTGTACCCACCCGATCCCTTTCTGAGTGGCGATTATGAATTGATCTTCAGCAGAACGTGCTTCGGGGGCTCGTTCCCCTCTGATCTCTAAGTAACTTTCTCCAGAAATTCACTGTGTCTTTTGGTCTAAGACCTGGGCTTTCTGATCATCCTGCAGGATGCCTGCTCTTTTTCTAACTCCTGGTTTAAATGGACTCTCTTATTAGAAATGGTTCTATTTGATTCTTATAGCTTTTCCTTGCACTGCCTGAGTTTATGAAGGTAGGACACAGATGCTCTAGAAAGGAATGAAATCATCAATTTAGAAATAAAATTAATAGCTAAACAGTAGAAGTTCACCAGCCGATCGTTGTTAAGAAAAGACAGTTCGATTTTGTAAGATCAGACCTTACCCTCAATACCAGTGGGATGGGATAGAATGGTTATGATTAGAGCTAAATGAATCTCACAGTCAAAACTAAATGTGGCAGAAATTTTTATAGGGGCACTAAGAAATAAATAAAATGGGCGTCGGAAGACGGCACTATTCTCCTTTAGCCAACAATTTAAGAAGTTTTGGGAAGACGCTATAATAACCTAGGTTTGTGGGCAACATTATCTGCCTGGTCTGTACTCTTAGCCTAGGTGGAATATCTGGACTCTAAGATGTCCTCGGAATGAAAAGTGAAAGGTGGCAAAAAAGGTCACCTACTCATTCAGGCATGAGTAGACAGGACATACGTACATGGACACGTGATCTTGGGATGGCTGGGTGTGTAAATGTCACTCAGGCTGAGAAGAGCTCACAGCAAGAATTTGCTTCTGATAACTACTTAAATTTCTTCCTTCCTTCCTTCTTTTCTTCCTTTCTTCCTTTTTTTAGCAAGCATTTTGCTCTCGTAGGGTTGGTATGAAAATCTCAGAAGGCCAGCCTTCCGATATTTCCACGCTGGTCCTAGCCAGCAACGCTGTGAGAACACCCTTTCCTTGGTATTTGAGCCCTTATGCCTCTGTTTCTGGCTGCAGACCAAACAGAGGGAACACGACTGAACATTTCAGAACCTCAAAATAGTCAACTAGAAATGGTTTGCTCTGCTTTTGGTTCTAAAAATGATCGACCCCAGAGCCTTGTCTCGAGTGGTCAGGTTGATCTATTGCTAATGTGGATTACCGGATTTGAGAAACCGTTGGAGATTTTTTAAAAATTTTTTTTGATTGATAACTAAAAGCAAAACAAAATCCACTCAATCAAAATGGCTGTAATACAGGTATCTGGTCGCTCTAGCAGAGGCTGGATTTTATGCTTTACGTTTCTCGGTAAAGTAATGTAAAGAACGGGAAGATTGGCATTTGAGCGGGGCATCTGGGCTTGAATGCTAACGATCTATTACTAGCTGAGTGACGAGCGCATGTTTCTGAGGCTGCTTCCTGTGGGTAAGATGAATAAGAATAGTGAAAATAATCACACCCATTTTAAAAAGGTCATCATGAGGAGCAAAGTATTTAAAAAATACTTTTAAAATTGTAGTGTCCATGACATTATCAAAGTTAGTGATTCAGTTGGGGGAAGTTTGAACGTTATGAGCAAACACAGTCTGGGTTTGAATCTCTATTCCTCTGCTTTCTAGCTCTGTGATCTGTGCGAGACAACTAGAGATCTCTGACTGTTGATTTTATCATTGTGAAATGGGGATAGCGTTGTTTCATGTGCATAAATGAAATAATGTATATGAAATATTTGACACATAGTTAATGCTAGAAAAATTAGTGGCCATTCATAACTGTAATGATGAAGGTGATTTAGTGGTCATGATTCTAGGAGCCAGTCCAAATACAGACATAAGGAAATCTGGATAGACTCTTGAGAACTCTCTGAACTCCGAGACTGTGAAGGTACATACTCTACAGAATTTAACTGGGCGAGTTGACACAATAGTGGGTGCCAAGTAGGAAGCAATGCTGATCTCGGCAAGTTTAGCATCCGATTTTTATCAGTAAAGAGAGGAAGGAGAAAAAGTGTAATTATATGCAAAGGCCACAATGAAATCGTTGAGGAGTTAAAGCATTTGTCCCGTGGTCTCTTAATTACAAAATAGCAGCATGCTGTTTTTTAAAAGTTAATTTTATATTAAGACTTTCCATAGGATGCCTGTGGCCTCAAAAATAAATATAGGCAAAGGCCACAAACAGGACTGGTAACTATTTACTTGATATTTGTTATACACGTTAAATGTAGGAATTTAGTAAATATTAGATTTGATTGAATATTAACAGGTTACATTCTTTAGCCAACGAAAATACCGCGTTTTTAATCTACTCTTGGGGAATAGCAAGCCTGCCATCCCTTTAAGGTATTGGTCTCTTTCTTCCTTCGTAGTCGAAATTCTTGAAGGAATACTCTCTTTCAAGAATGCTTCTGTTTCGTATCCCTAGTTCTCTTCGACCCCAAGTACCGAAGCTGCGTTCTTCCCAGACATGCTGACTTTCCAAGCGCCACATCCAGTGACGGTTTGTGAATGACCCTTCTCTTTGGCCATTTCGGAAATCCCCGTCACTTGCCTTCTGTCACACACTTACTGTTTCCTTTGCAATTCTGATGACTCCTTTTCTGTGGCTTTCAAGGGCTAGCTCAGGATTCTGTTCTTTATTATCTGCCCTTTTCCCAAAACTCTGTCTTAAGGTAACCCCCCTCCATTCTTGCGACTCCAGTTATCTCTACCACCCCAACGGCTGGACCACCATCATTTTTCCCTAAGGTCGTTATCTTTGTCTGGATTTCCTCAAACTCAGTATATAAAAGTCACAACTCATCAATTTTCTCTGTGAATCACCTCTCCTATCCCTACCTTTCGGTTTTGGCAATTTTGTTCGTACACAGAAAAGAAACTTCTGGTGTTAAAACCTCAAAACTTCAGCATTATCTTTGTCTCTACACTCTTGTTTGACCTCTAGACCCTAGGATATTCTCAACTTTATTTGTGAGCTGTCAATTTTATCTCACGATGTCTGCTCACGCTTATAAGACAGACGGATGAAGGGTCTGTGGGACGCCCTGTGATGCTTGGTCTTACGTTCTCAACATAGGTGCTAGGACTTTCAGCCATTACTTCTGCAAGCTAGGATGACCCAGAGGGAAAGATCGCTACCATCACACCTGTTCATCAACCCATCTGTTCCGCATGTAGGCACTGATCACAGGCACGGTGTTGCATGCTAGGGATGAATACAACTATGATCTTTGGCTTCGGGGGCTCACAGTTCAGTCGGGGTGACCGACGTGGTACCAGATAATTCCACTGCGACACGACAGATGACATAATAGAGGCAGACACAAAGAACTGTAGAAGCAGAGAGAAAACCATGACTAATTCAGTCTGGGAGTGGCTGAGAAGACCTCACGGACAGAGGTGCTGTTGTGAGCAGAGGTGTGTATTATTAGGAGTTTCTCAGAACAACCCAGAGAGAAATAATAATAAATGGTTTTTTTTTTTTTTTTGTAAACTAGTTACCAGGGGAAAACAAAGCAGTTATAGACCTGACCTCACTCTGAATTTATTTTTTTTAAAAAGTCATCATATGCAAAAGCAGTTTTTAAACATAGCATTATAGGGCACGGTACTGATAAATGAGAGAAAAACCGGCTCTTAAAGGTCCCTCTTACCATGCCCTGAAATTAACTGAGAACTCATTTGTCAAGAGTGCACCTACCCTACAGAGAATTCTTCCAATTAACATCAAAAGGGATCATTCTTAACCTCTCATGTATTAAGACAACCTTGTCTGTACCCAATGTTCTGTTCATAATCAATGGAGCCCTTTATGTATGTTATTTCAAATTTATCACCCTGCATATTACTAAAATGAATGAATTAATAAATGAATTGGCTGTAGGTGTAGAAGTCAGATTTATTTGTTGTCTCCTGGTTCTCGTGGGATTTTCTTTGGTCTCTGAGACATTTCACTCTGCAGTTTCTCATAGTTTGGGATATTTATTGATAGCTACTGACAGCATGTGTTGGTATTTGGACTGACAGTGGCTGTATCAGAAAAGTGGTCTTTTGGGGGATTAGTTATGCTGAAAATGTCAGGCGAGTCACGATCAGGCTCTGTTAAAAGGCAATGCGAGTGTTATCTCAGTCCTAACAGTATTATATTGTTATAAAAAGCCTGGATCAAGATACATGAAATGATAATGCTCAGTGCAGGTGAGGCTATGGTACGATTAATACATTCCCAAACTTTGAAGAGTAAAATAGGGCAACATTCCCAGAGGCCAATCTCATGATTTATAATCTGATCCCTAAAATATCTACATCCTTTGGTTTTTAATTTCACTTGCAAGAATGCACCTATGGAGATGATTAGAAATTTAGACTCGGAAAAGTCTCGGTGTAGAAGGATGGCTGTCAGAGGATTCAGTAAACCTCAGATGATCCATGAACTAGCACACGATGTGGTCATCAAAGTCTGTGTTTTCAAGTTATTTCTGATCATCTGGAAAAGTGTCTACTATGTTCTATGAAATGGAAAAGAAGAAAGACGGTTGCATCAAGGTTTAATCTATCTATCTATCTATCTATCTATCTATCTATCTATCTATCTATCTATCTATCTATCTATTTATCTATCTTTCTATCATCTATCTATCAACACCTACCTACCTACCTACCTACCTACCTACCTACCTATCATCTATCTGTCTGTCTGTGTATCTATCTATCTTTCATCTATATTTATCTATTCATCCATCCATCCATCCATCCATCCATCCATCCATCCATCCATCCATCCATCCATCCATCCACCTATCATCTCTCTCATCAAGTTAAGAGCACAGGGTTTAGAATCAGAGCTTTGGATCTGAATTCCAATTTGGCTTGAACAAGTTCTTAACCCCTCTGCATCTTCTCTTTCTTGTCAGAAAAATGGAAGTCTTATTACCCCTTACAAAGAGTTGATCTGAGACGTATATGAGATCATGAGTGCTCAATAAACGGTGGTTACTGTTACAATTAACCCATTTTTTTTCTTATGCAATAACGTTATGGAACAGATTTTGCCCCCATTGTACAGATGAAAACACTGAGGCACACAGCGGGTCAATAACTGACCTGAAGTCATCTACTTCAGGTAAAGAATTAAATGGCAAGAGTGAGATGCTAACTCGAGTCATTTTGACACATTCTACTCCACCCAGACACGGCATGTTACGTGTAACGCACACTCAAAACATTTCCTAAAGTTCAATTTCCATATTCTTTGTGTGGAATTCTCCATTGGTACAACTCATCTTAAAACATCTTCCCAGACTTTTAACTGAAGGATGTTTCCATCGTGATGGGCATACATGTAATTTCCATTTTGAGAGGCCATGGGAAATAACAAATCAGGTAGGTAAAAGTCACCATTAAAGAAGAAACTAGCATTAAAAAACAAAACCAAGTTGACTAAGTAAAGTGTTTTCTTACAATACTTTGTTACGTCATGGCATCAATCGTTTTGGGAACATTTAAAACTATAGTTGAATTTTCTTTATCGTTGTTTTTCTTGGGGGAGTGGAGGTATTTTTTATTATAGATTTTATGATGAATAACTTGATTTCAACAGCACTTTTGAATTTGCTAGACATTAAAACAATAGAGAAAGACCATTTTATAAATTGAAAATTCATATGTGTGAACACTAAATGCTAGGATTTGATTTCGTTGTTTCTATAGAAACAAAAGAAAATTGCGATTCAAATAAGCTAAAATGGAATCAAGTTTTATGAAACAGATAAAGGAGCCTATTTTACTTGTTCCCAGTGTAATGTAGTAAAATAAAATTTTTATTTAAAACGCAGGCTGTGTGTGGACATTTCTGCATTTTGAGGAAAGGTTCGGTTGAGATGGGGGTGGGGGGAACTTCCTGAAGATATGAGGAAAGGTGAAATATGAGGTGTTCAGGAGGGAAAGGGGTCACCCGGTCCAGTGAGAGGAAAGCTCCAGTCTGGGGAGACTGGGGGTGGGGAGGTCCGAGTGCTTCTCCACATCGTTATGAAGATCAGTGTCAGCGACGGTATAGAATGAGAACGTCTCCCAACCTCAAGTCGAAAGACTTGGGTCGGAACTGACAGATCTGTAGAATTTGGGTTGAGACTTGTCTCTCTGAACACAGATTCTCATATTGAAAATGGGACACTTCTCCCATAGTGTCGCGGGCAAGGCGAGCACACGGTAGGCTCTCGGTAAATGTGTGTTGATTGACACGCAAGCGACCTTGATAAACTTTATCGCTAAATGAAAAAATGACATTATAAATGTTAATTATTTTTATCATCACAATATCTGGGGATTGTGGTGCATTCGATGCCATGTATTTTGAATACGGTTCAGGCTTCACCCTACAATGTCTGAGTTTTTTGTGGGTAAGTTTTTAAAAAGGGATCTCAATGTGGGGCGTGTCATGATGATGAGGAAGTCCTCTCGAAGGTGTGCTTGTGACAGTATCTACATTCCTGTGTCCAAGAAGTGTAAACTGGTACATCCAAAGTTGTGTTCTTGCCCATTTGGTTGGACTTACATTGAATGTCGGTAAGAAATTCAAGTTCTACTGTTTTACATAAAAAAATAAACCCTCAAATGAGCCTTCAATCGAAAGAAGCCACTTTCCAGTATGTCGATTGAAGGGACAAAGGCCTCACCTGTCCCCGGCTGCTGACTTTTGGATCATTTCACTATTCCTTGGCGCCTTCATCGCGACTCAGTCAGACCTGAGGGCCAGCCAGCAATTCTGTTCTTTTTTTTGACAGCGATTCTGGCAAAACTTGTTCATTGGGATGTTGGTGTCTGGCAAGACGATGAGAAAGGGCCTCGAGGAAACCATCTCCTCCAGGGTCAGACAGGGATGGATGTATCTCGGGCGCTGGTTCCCAGGTGTCAGTGTGTAACCGAGACACTGAGGACCATATTAGGTCTGCATTCCTAACAAGTGCAAGGCACCGCCGACGCGGGTGGCCCCTGGACCCCACAGAAACACCGGTTGCCTTAGTTCAAGGAGATGATTAAGCAAACGAAGCACAACTGTGTGGCTGAGCTGCAAGCGGGTGGTCATATGGTACACGTTTGAGAGCCAGGATGCTGGGTGCGGATCCCAGCTCCATTACTCAACCTGCATGACCTCCCAGAAGGTTACCTAACCTCTCTCTCTGCCTTGGTTTTCTCAATGGTTAAATAGGGATGATAACCACTCCTGCTTCTCAGGGTCTTGGGAAGATTAAATGTGTTAATATGTAGAAAGTGTGTGGAGCGATGTCTGACACACGATCGTGTCAGTGTGAGCTCTAACTCCACTGGTTTTGGATTTTCAGAGTCAACGTCCTTTGCCTCTCTCCCGAGGTCACGCTGCGTTTGGTCTGTTTCTTAGACAACGAAACGCTCGTATATGTCCAGGAGTGTGGGTGTATTTAAAGACATTCGTGGCTTTTATTTTCTTATGAAAAGTCTCTCCATTAAGAGAGACAGAAGGCTGCATTATGAATTTAAAAATTCATGTGGCGACAGAAAAGGAGGCCACCCCAAAGGACAGATTATCAGAACTGGGCTCCAGATGGAGAATTTATCTGATTTGGTCTAGGTTTAAATTTAGACTTGTTTTACTGTGAAGCTTAAGAGAAGGGAAGTTTAGGGGCTTGGCTAGTTAATTAAATGTAAGACGTCTTCCCTATTCCCAAAACTTAAGCGCAGAATCTGTCATTTATCTCAACCAGGTAAGGACGAGAAGTCCGCTTAATGTCCTCTTAATATTTATTTTAAGAGTATTAAGGGATCTCTCTCTCTATACTATATTTTTAAATATAGTATAAAAAGAAGAAATAGATTTGGAGGGAGATCTGAACTCACAGGGTGCCAGGTGTCCTGTGGACCTTGGTGACACGCCCTCCCCCTCCTGTCTCCTTCCCTCTTTTTTCTCTGTTTCTGGCCATCATCTTAAGGCTGAGCAGCCATTCACGTTTTTTAAAACCAAATGAGAAAGAGATGCATAGAATTTCCATGATCACCATCAGCGAGGCCAGAGCAGATGAGCAACTATAAATGTAATGAGAAACTTCTCCATCGGAGGCTCTATTTAATCTTATTTTGTTATTTCATCTCGCTGTGGCTTAAGAGTTTCATCCAAGAAACACATGCGAGGTTTAAAAATAACATGCTAAATCAAGAGCTATACATGATCTCGTCGGGGATATAGAGGAAGCAGGATCAGGGCCGGGTGGCCTTAAATTCACTTATTTAAAAACAGGACTCGTCATTTGGTTAGGAACTCTGCGACTTCCGCGGTGTGCTGGTCATCGTTTACGACCAGCGCTGTGGGACGCAGAGCCCTGATGTGACATAGTGACTGCTCTTCACAGTGCTCCCGCCACGGCCAGTGCCGAGCTACCAATGTGACGCCACCAAAAGGCCCCGTTGGTGCTGGAGCCACGTGGCGGCATCTGCGTTTGACGGACGTCCTGAGACAGACTACTTCCTTGCACAGCATGAGGCCTGCCCGACCTAGAAGTCCCCACAATCCTCCGCGGGGAGATGTGGTGTATTGGGCTGGGCTGTGAGCGAGGAGAGGTCTAGAGTTAGACTAGAGATGCACGTGGTGACACAGCAGTAGGTGCAGAGGGACATCCTGCCTGTCCGGGCACGGGGCCAGACCCGCCAGTCCTCGTGGGACTCCAGAGCTGTTCGGGGTCACTATGTAGACCTGATGCCCTGCCTTCCCACTGCCCTGCAGGCAGACGTAGCCTGAAGCAGAAAGGAGGGGAGAAATCCGAAGACTGAGTATAGTTCCCAGAAAGCTACGACTTCAGCTTAAACTGTGAAACTTACTTAATGTGGTCACTTTTTTTCCCTCTGTGACTCAGTTGGCCAGGTGTGTGTATGGGGTGGGGTGGGGGGCGGGGCATGAGTAAAGGAAAGTTCTTGTGAAGGTTTGTTATGAGTTATGGCAGATAAAGAAACCAAGTTGTCATTGATCATCTGAGTTTACTGAGTGAATTTACATAATATTGGGTATATACAAAAACCTGAACTTAAAATGACAAATCGCTTACTTTGGAGTTTGTTCCCTAAGAGTGCAAACTGAATGAAAATGTAAATCGAAATTATTTCAGACATTAGGTTTAGCACAGAAGTGTGGAATTTAGCTGTATATCAATCAGCCTGAAGTCTTGATCTTAGATATATACCATTTATACGAAAGATCTCGTTAGCAAGTGATAACCTTTAAAATTAAAACTAAGAAAGATAAAGCGTAACGATCGAGAGTATCTGCCTCCCACAAATCAGGTGCTTTCAGTTATTAAGGCATACATCATTCAAGCAGAAACCCTCAGAACCGCCTATGAAGCTCCGGATGAAAATACAAATATGGGACATTAGACATTTCAGCTACGCAAATCCCCCTGCCCTCAACCAGAGTATTCACATGCACTTCAGACACGGTGATGTCTGCAGTGACCAAAAAATCTTGTTTTCTCCTCTCAGTGTTAAAGCCAGACTCACTGACTCCAGACAGAGAGCATTTCTCTGGGAGATGTTTTGTCACTACTGCTCGTCCTTTAGATAAAGCCAGGTGCATATGCTGTGTACGCGCGCACTCACAGACACACAACCTGCGAAGCGCTGACACACACACACACACACTGTGAAGTCCTCTCTCAATCATGCACGCCCTGCGCGACTGGTCCAGCAACTTGCTTACGTTTTTCATGGGAATAAGGTAATATAGTCTTCTCTCTTAGAGCACTACGGCTAAAATAAATAGTCTGCTGATTTCGCAGAAAGTGGAGAATATGACCTCCAGGCACTCATGAGGGTGACCATAGCTGACATCTCTGTGGTACTTGAATATTTGAAGTGATTGCCGCCCAATTATTGATTAGCAGGTAGAGAAATGTATAAGGGAAGACTGCTTTCTTCTGCTTTGTGTGTTTTGAGTTAAAAAAATTGTAAAATGAATGAATGAATGAATGAATGAATGAATGAATAAGTAAGTAAGTAAATAAATAAATGATACGATCTTTAATTAGATAAGGTTTGTGGTCACGGCTCTTCAGCTCTTCGTCCAGCCCTCGGCCCACTCGCCAGACCGGTTGCCCTGCATTGTGTTGACACAGGTTTGGCAGTGTGAACCTTCAACTGTTGTAAACACCTATAAACTGTGGCCTTCCTCACATGGTCAGTGACGAGGCCTTGACAGTGTGACACCTGTCATCTGATAAGCTAGGGTCAGGAGGCACTTGATTGCTTTTTCTGTGGACGTCAAAGAGCCAAAGCTTTTAATGTTTTTAATAAGTAAATTACCCCAACATGCTCCGTCCTGTGGCACATATTAACTCATCAGAGTCCTGGGCGGGCCCCTCGAAAGGTCAGGGGCTGTGCACCTGGTGTGTTGTAACCGCAAGACCGAGATCTGGTGACAATCACCTCCATGTCTCAGACTGACTTTGGAGAGCTGGCGCTGCTTGGGGAACAAAGGATCACGGAGCATGATTTCAGGTGAACGGTTGATCATTTTTCCCATGTTGACAATATCTGTCAGATTCCAGGGGAGAGAGTTATCAGTAGGACTTTGATTAAGGAAGAACATTTTCCTTACAGCAAAATAAATTTTAGTTTTAGAAGGCATTTTGGTTCAGCCTCTCGTGTATATATATATAGTGCCTGTTTTATAATGTCCTGGAGATTGAAGTGACCAGATATTCTTTGTGCCACTGTTTGGACTTCAGTGAATGTGAGATCAGGTGGCTAATCGAAAGGGCAATCGGTTCTAACAAGAGTCCCCCGACAGTCACCGTGTGGAACGCGGCTTATTCGATGAGTCAGAACTCATGAACAGAAATGCCTGAGTAATGGAAAACTTTCATTGATAAATTAAATGTGAAATCTCTACTCTCTTCCAGGTCGGTTTTTACATAACTGAGGATGGGATGGGGAAAGGCTTGTGAAACAAATATTTCAATGCTTTGAATGAAGACCTGTGGGTAAGGAAAGGAACATAAGATAAAGGAGATTTTTCTTTGGTTTCCTCTTCCAGGTTCTCTTTGTGTTTTAATCAGTGCGGAGAGGAGGTGGGGGAGCATCAACAAGGGCATTTTTTAAGGGTTTTTGGGAATAACTGTCTATTTACAGCCTTAAAATTCTGCACTTCTGTAGGCCACTTACAATATCTAATGCTACAAGCTTTCAGAAGGAATCACTACACTTTCCACGGTGTTTCTGTCATCGACCTAATCATACTCTTAATTCCAAATTTGGTGTTGCAGGAAGTCACGACAGTGGGAAAGGCTCAGACCATGCGACTCAAAAGCCAGGACTTTCTTTCCATCTATAGATTCAAATCCAACCATTTGTAATCCATGGATACTTCTGGCTTGAGCCTGGCATAAATTTCTCAAAAAAAAAAAAAAAAAAAGTGTCGAGACAAAAGGAAACTTGAAGCTACGCGTTAAGCAGCCCGAGCAAGCCCAGGCTCTCTCTCCAAGGGAGAAGTAAGTAGTTGCAAATGAACTGAATATTGGGCAACTTTTTTTCATCTACACTGTTTGATTCCATTCTGGGCCAAAAACAATTTAGAACTAAGAACAGGATAAAACAAAGTTGATTTTTAATCTACCCAGCACTGAGGGGCTGTCACATCACCCAGAGGAGACGTGAGTTTCTTGTCCTTTATTTAAGCTTTCACGTTCTGCTTTAATACCGGGGGGTGGCGATGGCCCTATTTCTACCACCGATTTCCTCTTGAAACCGTAGTTTCCTTCATTATTTACAAAATACTCTTCCACCCTGGCCCCAATTCCGATCGATGCAGAGTTTTCCTGACATCAAAGCCACTCTCCACCTGACATACACAGGAGTGTGACGATAAAATCCACTGGCTATACCTTGTCAAAAAGATGGGTGCAGTTTCCATCCTTACATCCTATTCTTTCTGTCACAGAGTTAAGATTTTATACAATTCAGACATTCTTCTTCTTTGTTTGCTTACTTTTTTAACATGCTGGATGTTAGCTGGCCAGAACTTATTCATGTTACAGCTGAGAGTCTGAATCCTTAAACCTCTAGCCATCGCCATTCTACAAAGACTCATTTCTAGAAATAATTTAGCCAACTAAAGGCCTAGATTCATGGGAATGGGGTATAATTACGAGGTGGAGCAACACATCTCACGTTTGACCTGGAGTTTCCTATCTCGTGTGACTTTCCAAAATTGACCTCACAGAAATCCTACTGAAAATATTTGTTTTTGAACTTCCCCTCCCCCCAGACTTCTTCATCAAATATATTTCCCCCATAGGACTATCCAGTATCATGTAAGTAGAAAATTAACATTTGAGGTGCTAAGAACACGTCCGCATGATGAACAGTGTTTTGGAAAAGAATAAAGGAATGCTTGACTAATGAGAGATTTTTTTCCTTTAAAAAAAAGTCACTGAATTATGCTACGCGGACAGCCCGCTGTCCGATAAGGCGTTGATAGATGCAGGAATAGACAATCATACTAAGAATCTCAGGACATCGTTGGCAATTCTCAAAGTCAGTCTTCAGAAGCAACAAACTATGAACTTTCTCTCAAGTTTAGAGGTAACAACCCAGCAATAGCAGCAGTGATTTGCTCGGCTGGAGATAGAAAAATGAAAGACACCCCCTACCCTTAGTCCCGGCGAGGATTTTTCAAAATGGGTTCGCTGAGCCCCACCGTAATCCCCACGGTCCACACTGCCACACAGTTGTGGATGTGTACGACGGAAACCAGAGTTCCCAGTGCAACGTTTACTACCTGCAGAGCACACTGGTATTTTCCATTGAAAAGTAAATGCTGGTTGCAAACCACGAAATTGATATCCACAATAGGAAGCTGTGCCCCTCAGTTTGCAAAAGAGCGATTTAGTAGTTAATCTACATTTTTGATGAATGTAGCGGATGAGTTAAGAAACTTTCGCAAAAATTTGCATTCATAACCTACAAATACTACCCTACAGTATGTGGCATATGATAGGGGCTCAATAAAAATCTGATGAAATAATTAATAGAACGTAGTGGGGAAAAAAAAGATACAATGGATAAGCCCTAGCAGACTAGCCAATTAATCCTCCATTTTGGCATTGAGGTTATTGTTAAATTTTCATGACTTTATAGTCTCATAATGTGAAATTGTTGTACTAAGGCATATTTATTGCTTTGGGCTGAGAAATGTATCAGAATTTTAAATTGTTTTGAACAGGATATTGAAGAGTAATCTGCATTCTCATGTTTACTGCAGTATTATTCACCAGAACCAGGACGTGGGGACAAGCCAAGTGCCCTTCGACGAATGAAGATGTGATGAATGAAGATGCGGAATATTATTGAGCCATGAGAAAGAAGGACCGTTTTATGTAGACCCCATCTGATTAGATGTCAGTGTATACATAGCACATATCTGTTCAGAGTCGCATCAAGGAACAACAAAAGCGGGCTGAGCACCAGCTGTTTACTTTGTGGCCATCACTATTTTCACATTGGCACCTGTTGAATGCAAGGTATGAACACCAGGCGATTTTGCCTGTGCATCTACTTAGTGAAGAGTTCTTGAATGGGAACATAATAAGGTAAAGAGCCATACTAATGGATCGCGATATATACAGATAGATAGATAGATAGATAGATAGATAGATAGATAGATAGATAGATAGATAGATATAATAATGAAAAGTCGTCCTCACTACAATTTCTAATAAATAACGGAAACTAACTGGGGGGAGGGGTGCCTCAAAGACTTCACAACAGCTTTAAGATGAAAGCTTCGAGAAGTCATAATGAATTAAATTAACATTCTGACTTCTGTAACCAGAATTAGTCCTGGGTACGATTTCAAGGTCAAGTAGGTGAACATAAAGAGAAAGCATTTCACCTTAAGAGCCTTTGTCATCTTCTTGCATTTAAAGTGCAAAAACTCCAGAGAACTTAGCTCGCTTTTTATTGGCTTGGATTGGAGTTTGTGGGGGTTTGTTAGTTATTGAAATTTGTACTTAAGAAGTTAAGAAAAGTTCTGTTTGTCACTTATGTTCCCACGGCCGACACATTTATTGAGATGGTCATTTATAGATCGATAAAAATTAGAATATCATAAGCTGTAGGTAAGCATTGAACAAAGCTTAGAAATAATAAAGCTTTTATCATTTCTAAGCTATTTCCCTCAATTTCTGTTTCCTTATTAATAACATTAACATGACACTTTAGATCGAAATGCTTTTGGCTATCACTGACTTTGGTATTCAGGAGAGCCACAAAAACCCAAACCAAACAGAACAACGACAACGACAAAACAAAAACCGTAAAACAAACAAAAAATTTCCTTCTCGGATGGTTATTTTCCCTGTCCTCAATTAGACACTATCTGAGGTTTCGGTACCATATGAATTTAAAGACATAAAATGTAATGGCCATGATAGTCTTTGAAAATCAAAACTATTCTATTTAAGGTGGTGTGTAAAATACTTCCAGATAATGAAAGCCTTCCTTGTTACAGGGTGAGGAATTAAACCCCCTTCTTCACCCTTCTTTGGGGATGTGGCCTCACACTGCATTTGAGTTTTCCACCCCGCGTCAGCTTCTCCGTTTAGAGCATCTTAGAGGCATCAGGAGGCATCACAACATGGTCCATCACACCCAGCTGGAGGGCTTGTCGGAGCACAGGTCACTGAGCACCCCCACGACACCCCCGCCCTGAGTTTTAGATTCAGTAGGTTTGGGCCGAGAAGCTGCATTTCTGATCAGATCTCAGGTAATGCTGAAACTGCCAGTCTTGGGACCGCGGCTTTCAAAAGACAAAGCTTTGTTCCCTCTTCCACGCTTTACTTCATTCAAGATCACGTGCGGCAGACTCGCAGACTAAGCGGATGCGGCAGAGGAGGAAATGACAGCTGGTCACTAAGGTCCCCCTTTTCTCAGTGAAGTTACAAATTCCTCATCTGTATCACTCTTTATGCAGGGGTTTTATTGATAACCAGCATTCCCTGTGAAGCCTTAGTCGAGCAAACAGGAAACAGCAGAGGGTGGGCCTGTTTAAGACATTACGGAACCGGTACCTAACGAGCACTTAATAATGCGCTGAATAAATGCAGGAATAAGTTGACGCCATCCCCTCGGATCTGTGTATTAACCGTTTATCACCTCTCTCATCGATTGCATCACCATCTGCATTTTGAGAAGAAAATAAGGAGAAAAAATATTTTCTTGATGTGATCCTCTCCCCCGGCCATCCTGTTACGTTTCCCTTTTTTTTTAGATCTCGATGGGTCTTCGCAGCCTCGGAAAGCTTATAACGCACAGAAGAGAGGAAAAATCATTCTCGCAGCTGCACGGATGAAGGAGTGAGGCCCGGAGGAGGGGCTGTCCCAAGGCCACGGAACTAATGAAAGATGGACTAGGGCTGACACCAGGGCACGCGGTCTCAGGGCTGGGGGGCTCCACAGAAGGGGGCCTTCGCCCTCGGGGCCAAGGCGAACAAAGGGTTACGAGCCGGGAGGAGCTGTCTGCTCGCCACTGACCCGGTGGGTAATGAGGCAGGCTCGGCTGTTAGGGCTGTGAGGCCTCCCCAAGGAGCCAGCTCTCGCTTGTGGCTGCAAACGAGAACTTTGAACATCTGTGGGCCTCGTGTCGCCCGGGGGCCGGCACACCTGTTGGTGACTGTCTTCCCGCACTCAGATCCGGCAGAAAACCAGAGCAGAGAAGAGGCAGAGACGGTCCGAGCACCTCCTGGCTGTCTGTCCCTGGCTCGCTCCTTCGTCCTCGGGTCACTACTTCTCTTTCTTAGTTGCTAACGGTCCCCACGTCTGCCTGCTCCGCCTCCCAAAGCCGAGGCCACTACCTGAAAGCCTGGAGCCTCTGCTCCGCCAGGATATCCTGGAACCAGTCTAGCCCACCTCATGCGGACTCACGGGCCATTTAAGCTGATGCTGGGCCTGGTGCACAGAGGGCGACTTAGCACGCGTTTGTGGAACGAATGACTACTATCCAGAAGACAAAACCAGGTCACCCGGTTGACATCTGCTATGCAAAAAAATATTTCCTGTGCCTACGATGCTAGGGATGTGTTGGTGAAGGGAACTGTCCGTTCTCTGGCCTTAGAAAAGTTCAGTAGGAAATACAGACGATCAAATGAGAGATTCTATGAGATGATACGACAGCCAACAGATGAAAACTCTCACGACCTCTACGCTCCGTTGTACGCAAGACACCCCAGGGCCCTGTGTGCACCTCGTTCCCTCCCCGGCCTCGTTTGGGCCTGGGTGTGGGGTTGACGTGCCTCCAGGCGTTAAGTTTGATCCTACGTAGCGACACCGGCCTCACTGCGTAGCGACAGCAGCTGTCTAGACGTGTCTACAAACCACGAGGCTAACCCTGAGCTCGGAAAGACAAGGAAGAGGCAGCGGGCCGTCCTTCCCTTCCCGGTACCTGCCGTCAAGGCATCCTGCTGCAGAAACCCGGATGTACAGCCTCCCCGCGAGCTTCTGGACCAGGAGGTGTGAGAGAGATGGAGTGATCTAGGGTCCAATTAAAACGGTCTCTAAATGGAGGTGAGAATTTCAAAGGCCAGTAAAAGCTGTTGCATGCAGAAGCACTTTAGGGTCTGGATGGTCAAGCAATTATCCGTTTTATCAATTGGGGGAGGAAAGTTGTCAGTCTCAAAAGCACAGCGTTGAAGAACACGCTAATTAATCTGACCGTGTCTGGCAAAGGGGCAACATTATGGAGTTGTGGGTTTTTTTTTTTTTTCCCCTAAGTAAAACCTCACTTTTTGGAGATGACTGAATCATAGAAACATCTGGGGGCGCTTTTTGGCATTAATAGGAATTTTGGCGCTTAATGCCAGGTTAATTTTCTTGGGATGAACCTATAGCTATCAACTTCCTATCACTCTCTCTAGAACACCAGGCAGCCTGGGATTCTCCAGGCTGAGCTCATTTACATCTTTATCTCCCTGCAGTCAGTTCGGAACTTCCAGTGGTCATGTTCAAACATAACTTACCAGAAGAGTCATTTCATTCAAAAACATCTTAATTTTCAATGACATTTCGAATCTCCCAGTCTGTGCTGCGGAGACTTTTGTATTTCGACGTGTTCATTCTGGTTGGGTAAATTTCACGTGTAAGAAACCAATTCGAAAGTTAAAAATGACACGTTTCTTTCCCTTCGCCCCCACTGGGTCCTCCTGTCTGAGCACGGAGGGCTCGTGCTTTCTTCCCTCTTTCTGGTACCCGCTTTTAATTTCCATTTTTGGAGTTTGTGAACTACAATGGAAAACAGGTCTTCTGCTGAGCCTTGGTTGGAAATGAGATTTTTTTGGTGGAGTTTGGGAACACCGGCCAGGACTCCACCGAGGTGCACACCAAAGTGGGGGGCCTGAGACAACAGCAACTATTTCCCTGGGGGGTGAGATGTGTGGGGAAAAGCCCCACTTGTGGAGAAGATGCTCAGCCTGGCCACTGAGCCATGGCGTGGATGCGGCCTCTCCATGGAGCAGGCGGCATGGTTTGGTCTTCCTGCTTGCTGTGTGAACTCGGAGTCTGGAAGGCTCAGCACAGTGCCTGGCCCAGCACCCAGGACGGAGAGATGGAAGCGGTTTTTGCTTTGGCTCTCTCTCTTCACGCAAAATCGTTTAGGATGCATTTGACCTGATTCGCCTGAGGTGGTTCTAATTTTTTGGGTGAGGAGTAAGGTACCCTGTACGGGTCCATTCTTTAAGTAAGTGCTTGCACGATGCTGACTGGATCATGATACCGGATCACTGGGTGAAGCGGACATTCCGATTGGAGAGTCCAGTGATGCTTAGAATTCTAAATAGTAAGAGGCACAAAATACGAACTAGAAAGCAAGATCTCACAGGTAACAAAATACTTCAGAGAAAGAAAGCCTGGATCTCAAAATCAAAGATGCGTTCTTTTGTCGAGTAAATAGTTAATTACTTCACCTGTGCTGGACGCTGAGGTTAAAAGTTACAGATCCTACTAGTTCCTTTTTTCTTTTGTCTTCTCTTAATCGAACTCAACTTAGGACCCCCTATTTTTTCTTAGTAGCCAGAAGATGAGTGGGATACTTAGATTTTGAGAGAAAAGTCACAGGTATGAAGTAAGTTGAGGGATATTCCATTCGAAGTCTCACAGGGAGCGACGGCACGAAACTTATCACGAACTAGCCATGCTCTTCTGAATTTCAAATCAAGACGAAACGCAATGCTTCCCCTTGGAAAGGATGCTATGAAAGAAGCATCATGGGACCGCGATCGCGGACTTCACCCGGCCCGCGCACCCCCAATCCTATCTTTCTGGGATATGGACACGCACGTGCTGTGTGTGTTTGCACCAAGTCTGCCCACGTCCCTGGGCCAGGAATCTTGCCCACCGCCCCCGGGAGGTATGAATTTAACATTTGTGGGAAAAGCACAAATGTTGCCTCTCCCTGGTTCGCTATGAATAGAAATGGTTCCATTTCGGTAGCTGTTCCTGATGTAACAGCATCTTTATCCAAACTACGTCGCGCCCCCCCCCCCCCCCGCCCGCCGTATATACAGAATGGCTAAAATTCTTCCTTTTCCCTTTCAGAAGAAGGATTAGTACCACCTGTCTCAGCTAACATTCGTGGGATTCGGCAGGAAAAACAGTATTAGGAGGAGAAAGCTCCTTTGAATGTGTACTGAGGATTATTTCTTTGGTCGCTAAACTGCTACCTTTGTATTCAAAGGTGATGAGACATTTTCTGGCTGGGAGACAGACGTCTCAGAAAGGTGTCAAGTTCAAAGAGGGCTGATGAAAAGATCTGAGCCAAACGCAGCGCAGGAGGGTGAGCTGTGGACTGCAGGGCGTGGCTCACATTTTCTTTCCT
>NW_011888815.1:4148491-4182626 GCF_000151845.1 Pteropus vampyrus | reverse complement strand
GAATAGAAATGGTTCCATTTCGGTAGCTGTTCCTGATGTAACAGCATCTTTATCCAAACTACGTCGCGCCCCCCCCCCCCCCCGCCCGCCGTATATACAGAATGGCTAAAATTCTTCCTTTTCCCTTTCAGAAGAAGGATTAGTACCACCTGTCTCAGCTAACATTCGTGGGATTCGGCAGGAAAAACAGTATTAGGAGGAGAAAGCTCCTTTGAATGTGTACCGAGGATTATTTCTTTGGTCGCTAAACTGCTACCTTTGTATTCAAAGGTGATGAGACATTTTCTGGCTGGGAGACAGACGTCTCAGAAAGGTGTCAAGTTCAAAGAGGGCTGATGAAAAGATCTGAGCCAAACGCAGCGCAGGAGGGTGAGCTGTGGACTGCAGGGCGTGGCTCACATTTTCTTTCCTCTGTTACAGTTGAGGGAGGGATTGTGGTCATCACCTTGGCGGCCCCAACCCACCCCTTCTTCTGTGGAAGGCATTAACCTGTCCCCTCATTCCAGCTGGCTCCCTGCCACGGAGCCCCAGCTGCTCAGTGGTTTTCTGTGTACGGGGACGAGGGGGAAGTTCCCGAGGCTGCAGGTTCGAAGGGCTGTCTCTCGGCTAGGCCCGCGACCTGCTCTCGGAACTGGCATGCAGGAGGCTGGGCGTTTAACCTTTTGCTGTCTGCATTTTCTCCTTTTCTAAAATGGAGATAATAGAATTTCCTCGCAGGAGCATGGGGAAGATTAATGAGTTAATGTTTTGTGAAGTGCTTCGAGATTCTCGGATGAAAGGTGCTACATAATAATTATAATAACACTTTGTTCTTACATAGCGCCTTTCTTCCAGGGAGCTCAAACTGCTTTACAAAAATTATTTCATTAATCCTCGCAGCATCCCTCTATGGCAGGTACCAATTATTAGCCCCCTTTCTCACATGAGGAATCTGGGGCACAGAGAGGGTAAATGACCTGGCCAAGGTCACACAGCGGGTTCTCGGTAAAATCCTCAGTGCAGTTCAGGTCTCATTCATTCATTCATTCATTCGCTCATTCAACAAATATTTCCCCACAATTATATGTCGGACATTTGAGCTATTCGATGGGGGAGGATGTGATGTCAAGTTAAGAAAAATATATTCTTTGCCACTGAAAAGGTCAGGTTGGTCTGCTTGGACAAGTAATTAAAAAATTGCAATAAAATACAGCAAACATATCATATGATGTAGTCGTGTAAACAAACACGCATTCAGAGTATGTATCACAACAGAAACGAGTGACATCGTCTTTACCAAAGAGATGTCATATGAGCAAGCTTGGAGTGATGAGTTCACCAGCGGAGAGAGAGAAGTAGAAGAAAAATGTCTCAGATAACAGAACGAGAGAGCCTGATAAATCTGGGGAGTGAGACTCACTTGACATGATCAGAGCAGAGCATAGTTTGGACAGGAGAGTGGCTAATAAATTTGAACTTTATATACCAGGCCATTGAGAAGCGTTGGGGGTTGTCAAGAGGAAGAAACGAGTTGGCTTTATATCGAGAAAACTGGCTCTTGTGCCTGAGTGGTAGGAACTTTGGATGCAAAAGAGACTCGAGTCCCGAGACCAGCAAAATAGTTCCCTGATCCAAGTTCAAGGTCATTCTCAACAGTTTTAGATGCTAGACCTCCAGCGTTGTTTTGAAATTCTGCACAAAGTACTTCAAGAAAACAGCTGTAACAATGCTCTTCCATGGCCAGCGTGTTTCCTCATTTAAAGCAGCACACGAACGTCTTTAAAGGAAACCAAATCATCTAGACTGCAGCTTTTCAATAACGGCACTGTGAGTGACTGTCACTCTTCGGCTCTGAAACCCGTCAGGCAAAATGGTTAAGTCTACATCAATTACTTATTATAATAGAAAGAAAGCCTTTGTTATACTATTTGTTAAGTATCTCTCCAAATTAGACACAAGAGAATGATCTTCAAAGCAAAAGACTGTTCATTTTTATTTCCCATGATAAACTATTCCGTGATTAGACATATTTATTTGTATTTTACCCATCATTATAACTATATAGTCAATTTTAACAACAGTTTCCCGATCACTTGTATTTTTTTTTCCTTGTCAAAATCTCTTTTACGTGTCTGACAGTGAAGACAGTAAAACCGATTTGCCTTCATGAGAGCATCTTAAAAAGTGGTTTTCAGGTTTGTCCGACTGCAGACCTCCAGGCTCCCTTTGAGGTGGGGCGAGGAAGGTCCACTCAAAACCCAGCTGCTCTATGCAGATTCTTTACTGTCACTAGTCACGAATAGTCGTGAGCTGGGAAAGTCATAAATTCGAGATATTCTACAAAATGAAAACCCTGACACATGGCTGGTTAAACTATTCAGTACCTGCGGCCTTGCAATAACTGCTTCTGGATTGGCCAACAATTAGCTCGTTTAGAATTAATCTATCTTTTTGAGCAACACTGGCTTTATAATGAAGACATCCTATCCGTCCTTAAGTTTAAGGAGTACATCGGTTAGGACAGGCGAAGTTAGGCTGCAGTCATAAACATCCCTAAGTATCAGTGACTTTCACACGAAGGTTTAATTCTGACTCCTGCGACGTTTATGGCAGATCCGAGTGACCTTCCAGAGTGCTATCCTCCAGCTGACAGCTCTGAATTGCATCTTCTTCTCAACATGTACTTCGGTCACTGCCAGACCAGGGCAAGAGAGAATCCGGGCGCTGGCGATTCCAAGCTGCCACCGGGCGGTTCCACTTGTCACTCACATGTCATTGGCCAAGCCAGGTCACGTGGCCACATCCAAGTTCAAGGGGACAAGGAATTACAATCCTTCCACGTGCCCAGAAGAAAGAACTAAATATCAGTGAATAATATAACATCTGACACAGGCTTTTCTGATAATCTTTGAGAGTTAATATTTTGTTCTTTGGAAAAAATCACATCGTTCCACTTAATAAACCTATAACTTAATATTTGAAAACCAAGTACTTTATTATTTGTGGCATTCCTGGGAGACCTACTGATGTTATTGCTTTGCATATAGTCTACAGTATAAAACTCTTCATTGGTTAAGTTCTCTCATCCGAAGGTGAAATTTTTAAGAGTAGGGAGTAAGTCCGATTGTTTTTCTGCATTTCTACGGCCCAGAAGATGGGCTGGCACAGGGCAGGCACTAAACATCTTCCCATATATTGGGACATGAACAATCTGTACTTCATATACATGTGGAAGAAGGCACAGATAAGCTGAATTTATTTTTCTCTAAGGAGAAAAAAATGTCCTATGTTATCAAAATGGAAAGTCTTCCAAAAATTTCTATAGTTGAACTTCTGATGTGTATTCTAATTATGCATTAAGTAAAGCTAAAAGGTCTAAGGAAACTAAATGACTTTTTGAAAACATTTTTCTAACCAGTTGGGGTGGGGCGGAGGTCATTTGTGTCTTCATATAGTTGGGAGGTTACATGGAAACCTTCCTTTGTAAATGAACTTAGGTAAGGAACTAAAAGAAATCTTACTCTCACGGAGAGAAGCTTTTTCTAATTCGTTGTAATTTCGAAATCATTAATGAAACTGCCTTTCAGTAAGGATCTTTCATCTTTATTAAATTCACCTTTAGGCACCTCGGGTCCGTGAACAGGCTAAATTCTAATGAAATTTGTAAGATTTAGCCTACTTGTTTTCTCCTCAAATATTGTTCCCATCTTCCCGGTAATGGCTTCTAGTATATTTAGAATAACTCTTCCTCACTGGCGAGGATGTCCTGGGAAGGTTTTCAGCGTCTCTGCCCCTGTTGGCTGCAATCCTTATTTGGTGTTTATAATGTTCCCTCGTGTGCCACTGTATCGTTCCTGTGACTGTGTGGACACCCACTAATCCGCCTGGGGCATTCTGATACGGAGGCGGTGAACCCCACGGTTGTGCGGTGTGGGCTAGGTTCTCCGTGCGAGTCACGAATAGAACTATTTTTCCTACTGCTTCAGAGCCTCAGCATCGTCGATTATTTGGATGCGCTCAGATCTGCATTTTGGATGGTTTGCTACTAACGTCTTGCTGTTTAGAAGGAGCCGATGCTGTGAGCTCCTAGCTAGGTCGGTGGTTTCCATTTCGGTGTGTCTGGGGCACCGGTGACTTTTCCTTCTCTGCTTCCCCTCCTGGAAGAGGAGAGAAGTCAAATATGGTTATGTAAGGGGCCCCTTGCCAGTTCCACGCTGCGTGCATGCCGACACTTTGGGTACCTCGGCGGAGGCCGGTCCCCTGAGGAATTCTAAGGGATGAAGCAAAGGGCAGAAGCCCTAAAATGCAAACCATCCTTTCGGGGTATTTGTGTGTTGAAAATTTTTTCGTCGCAATGACTAGGTGGCTAAGATTGTCGTATGGTGGAAGATGAAAAAGACAGAGCACGGTGACGAGAAGTCACAGGCAGTCAGGGGACACCTCCCTGAAGACGAAGAGGCTGTCAAACGCTGTCTCAAGGACATCTCATTCTGGTGCCAGCTTTGGCGATGTCGTTTTTAGAGTTGATGCAACTGTTGCTTAGGTGGGGAATGAGAAAGGACGGGGAAATACGTACTAAAAGTTCGAGGCTTCTAAATTGTTGCGCCGTGTTTTTTTTTTTGTTGTTGTTGTTTTTCTTTTTTTTAAAAAAGACACGTTGATTTGTTTTTCCAAATGAGCGTATACTTGAAAAGCGGTTTCTGGGGGGAGACCTCTGGAGATCGTTTAGTGAGCAAACACCTATTTTATGTTGTGTCGTGTCATATTTTATTATCGTGCACATGTCTTATGTTCTGCCTTTTTCACTTAATGATATTTCATAGATTCTGCATACTGTCCATGCACTAGTCATTTTTAATAGCCGCGTGTGTCGTATTTAGCTCAGCTACCACATTTGAGTTGGCTTGTATCTAAATTTTAGAGTTGGTGATCTTTCAGATTTTAAAGACTGTATAAATTTACATAATGTAATGCAAAGTGTTTACAGTGGTGTCTAAATTAGATACTGGCTGAAGGCTGCTCTCCTTTTCTTCCTCTGAGTCCCTGCTGGATGCGGCCCCCAAACTTTGAGATTTCTGACTCCCAGTGCTCATCTCCAAAGCTATCAATCCCAGGAAGGTGATTTTCATGTAATAATTTTCTGCTCATAGTTTTAACCTCTTTTGGTGCATTTCTATTATTTCTTTGTCCTTACTGGTGGTTACACCAGCTCCCAGTTTAATATCATTTGCACATTTCATTAATATGTGCCTTAGTCCCTCTTCGAGATCCTTAATAAAGATGTTAAATTAGATCGTATCTGACATTGACCCCTGGGGCACTGCTATGCTTTAACGATATCCCGTTTTCCTGTCTGCAGTCTACAGAGTTCTCGCAGAATGCACGAGGCACAGTTTCAACCTGGGATAAATCTTCAATTTTAATTCTAAAGCAGAAGTCAAGTCATGTGGTTTGGGATAACTTGACATTGCCAGAACATACTTGTAGTTGCTAGGAAGTCATATTTTAGCAATTAAGGACAGGTTTGCCAGAATTATATGTCAGATTGCCAATCTGCTGACAATTACAAGAGATGGTCTCTCTATCCTGTTTAATGCGTTTCAGTCAAACTGAGAAGGGTCTTGTTTTTTAAAATGAAACTCGGCTTTTTTATTTCAAAGCTAGCAATCATCTTTCACCAGCTTTTAAACAGCATGCCTCCTCTGTGTTTCAAAGCAGATTTATTAAAGACGCGGTTATACCGATACACCAATGTAGACAGGCTTCGAGGATATGTACCAGGTGCCCCGCTGAGAACCCAGAAGTTAAATCGGCTTTCAGATTTCAAAAATTTACCACGAGTGCTTCCAATTTGGAAACGTGTCTTTTCTTAACGGAGAAGGTATAATACCTTGTGATGTTCTTGGCACAAAACAGAATTCTCCCTCATCATATTTGGTTTTAACCGGAGAAATCTATCTATTTATATCAGATGCGAAAGTTCCTCAAATAAGATGTAGAAGAATATCTTAAAAAATTACATCGCATTACCAAGTGAGCCAAAATTCCTACACAAAGAAACTGAAAGTGGTTAAATGAAATATAGTCTTTATACATAGCGCCCTAAAGCTTTCTAAGTCACTCCGAATGATCAGATATTTTAAAAGTTTCATTCTTTTAGACATTCTATTCAACTTCTCTAGTTATACCTTAATGTAAATTTTCTGAGCTTCGCAGAGATTTTGGTCTCGCCTAGGGCGTACATATTTCATTAGTCTCGAGAGAGACACAGAGAGAGAGACAGGGAGGGGGAGGGGGAGAGAGCGAGAGGAAGGGGGGAAGGGAGAGGGGAAGAGAGAGAGAAAGAGGAAGAGAGAGAGAGAGAAAGAGGGAGAGAGAGAGAGAGAGAGAGAGAGAGAGAGAGAGAGAGAGAGAGAATGCCCTCTATGGTGTCTCTCCTTATAAAGGCACCAATCTCATGATGAGGACCCACCCGCCTGACCTCATCTAAACCTAATTATCTCCCAAAGGCCTCATCTCCAAGATTTCAACATATAAATTTGGGTGGGGGGACACTTTCAGTTCAATAGCACATGTTAAAGTACTTCTTTAGATTCAAACAGGATGACTGACAAAACCAGACATAACTAGGACTTGAAACTGGCCTTATAAATACAATTTTTTTTTTTTTTGTATTCATGAGCACAAATGAACGTGCCTTTCAGCATCGACGCCAGAAGGCTGCATCCCTCTGGGAGGTGATGACAGGAAGAGACTCTATACTCGTGAGAGTTCACACTTCCAAAGGGAATTTCTAAAACGTGGTGATCGCATCATGTCTTGGAAGGACAGTTTGCACCTACTTATTAGCTCATGGCGTTTGGGAACCTGGATTCCAGAACACCCGAGAGAAGTTCTCATGTCACCCGCAGCCCCCTCGTTGCCCTCCGCATACCCCACAAGGAATCACTGATCTCATCGATTTTAAGAAGTGAACAGTAATTCACGCAGTTCATCCAACAAAATGACACCAGCGACGGACTTGTGTAAGAGAATACTTAAATCGACGCTGCGTGGCTCCTTGGGTTTTGGTGCTGGGTTTTAGACAGTTCCCTTCATTGGTGGCTTCTATTTTGGCTAAGCGACTGGAGAGAAGAGCGTTATGTTACACTCTCCTGACCTCGAGGATCTAACGGTTTAGCTGGCAGAGTAAGAGTTGTCTGTAAGAGGAGTTAGAACCATCTGAGATGATGTACAGGTCGATGCTAAATTATGGAAAACAAAGAGGGGCCTTGCCTTCGGCCCTTGGCTCTTCTTACATACTCGTCGCTGGCTTCTCAACTTGCATATTTGTCTAGAGTTCTTTCCCTTGACCTCCATATTCTTTTATCCCACTGTCTACTGAACAGTGGCGCCTGACAACCCAGGATGACAAGAGGGCTCGAAGCTGGTGGAAGGTCTTTCTCTTTTACTCTGTGCTGTGAGACAGGACTTAGCACACTCTCAGGGGCAACTCGGCCTTGGTGTATGCAAATCAGTCTGTTATGAGCCGAATATGTCCCCCCTCCTATTCATACACTGAAAACCTCATCTCCTCTGTGATGGTGTTTGGACTGAGGCCTCAGGATACCTTAACATTCCTTTCTCAGGAAGGACCCCTGACCTCCTGAGCTAGACCCCTGTCTCCTCCCCACATCATGCACTAGATATGGCCTCCGTGATGTTCCCCCTGACGCCCTGAGCGAGGTCTATGCCTCGCCATCTAGCACCAGGTTGGGGACACCCCTGACATCCTGTGATGAGTCGGGGGCCCCTGACGTGCGCATTCAGAGACCCCTGCACCCTCCTTCACGTGACTCGCCTCCGTTGTGAGTACCTCGGTTCTTTAACTGATTAAATGGTAATCGGGTTAGGATCGATCTTTCCTCCATTACTGTCATCTCCATCGGGCCATGCTAAGAAAGTAAGGATATTCTTTATAAAGACATCCTTGCAAGTAAAGACTGACACATGGGCCACTTAGAAGACTCTTCTAAGCAGAACGTAAAGGGACAACAGGTAGTTTTCCACGATTTGGGAAACTGCTATCATTTTTAATCTAAGGGCCTCCGTGTTCCTTCTATCACCCAGGAGACTCATTGATCGCAAGGGCCGGAAATGAAAATATATTAATGAAAATGAAATGCAAATTATATGTATATTTGCTTTCAAAGTAGTCACCTTTCTGATTTTGATTCTGACTTTGTATTGGACTTTTAAAAATAATATTCATTTGTGTTTTACATCTCAATAGCAGTTAACATCTAAAGGATTAGAGAGGAATTGTTCTGGCTGATAAGTATTAAATTCAACTTGGAGAAATATTTGTCTACCAGAGGACTTTCATCATGATGAATCTGGCTAGGTTTTAGCGCAAATCAAATTTTCAAAGTATTGTAGAGAGAGGTAAGAAGATGGGGCTTTTTATCTGTGTAATAATTTTTTTGCACTTTCAAGACTTATTTAAAACTTATTTGGCATAAATCAGTTTAAAACTCGGTCTTAAATTTTTCTTTAAAAATGAATATTCAACAAACCGTATGATTCTAAAAGAGAATACGATTTGTTTAAATTTGTGGATGAAAGTAGATTTTATTAAACTGAAGCTTTTTCATTGAAGGCTTTTATTATAAGGCTCTATCACTGGGAAATTGAGTTAAAAATACCTCTTTTCCATCAAATCTATATACTTGCAAGACACTGTTTGTTTGTACTGCATGATACTGGAAAAAGGAAGAATTCTGAGCTAGAAGTTTGGAAATGTCACTCCAAGAGTTCACAGCTCAGGTTTCGAGCTATTCTAAGGGGAAAACTGAGTTTTACTGAAATGATTTCTTTCTTCTTAATAGGTGGTCAGTTTGTGCAACAAGTAAAACAGCACGATTTCAGAAGTAAACAGAGAAGATAAGAAAGAGAGTGGCCATGTACGTTTTTTCTTTCTGTAAAGTTCAAATCATGCATCATCTCTAATGAGCTTGATAAAGCATAGCAAAGCAAATGTGCCATAATTCATCATGTTTCCCATTTCAAAAGTGACAGGCGACCTAAGGGGAAAAAAAGTCTTTATTTTGTAACAATAAAAAAGAGGAGGCGAGATAATCGCATTTAAAATAATATCTGCAGAGGAACCTTTATAATTCACATCAAATATAGAAAATTGTCTCGTTATTTTGGGAATTCATTTGGTTAAGGCTGTACCACAGCTCCCAGTTAGTGCCTGTAAGCAAAACACTCGATTTTTATATTTAACGCAAACGTGGGAGAAAAAAAAAATGTCTTTAAAAAGCGTTTTAAATCTTGAAGAATAACGTGCTCTTATGGTGAGAAACAAGTAGTTTTGCAGTTGTTAGCAAGGTGCCGTTAGCTTTGATGCTTGCTACCCCGGGGAATGGTAAGACAGAAAACAGCGAAAGGTCTAAACGTAATTCGTTCGGTCAAAAAGCGGTATGTACTTCTATTAATTTTCTGGGAAACTTTGCGTTTCTAGAAACGGTTCAACAAAATGCCATCTCCAAAGATGCATCTCCTGTTGCTTCCACTAGTCCTTTTGGAAATCTTTGTATTTTCTTATAGTATGGAGCTGACTGAGCATTTTAGGCCTCACCCAGAGAGGAGAAAATGTGGGAACCAAATATCCATGAGATATAACTACATCTTTAATGCCCGAAGTCATCCTGCCTCATCTGCAAGTAAGGGAGAAAGGAAAGCCACCGCTGAAAAATACACTCTACGTGGTATGATCTTGTATTTATTTTTTTTAATTAAATTCATTGGGGCGACATCGGTTAATAAGATTATATGTTTCCAGTGTACGTACAATATTATAATACGTCATCTGGATATCGCATCGTGTGCTCGCCGCCCAAAGTTTAGTCTCCTCCTGACCCCCTTTCTCCTCCTCAGCCCCTCACCTCTTCCCTCCAGTAACCACCATACTGTTTGTGTCCATGAGTTTTTTTGTTTCTTTGAAGAAATGCTGTTTTATAGTTTTTCGAAACTACAAACCCACATCTGATGACAAAAATTTGCCACTTTTTAAAATGGCCAAAGAAGGCAATTGGTCTTTATTAAGAAGTTGTAGGATCGTGTTCGTTTAAAGTTATTATCTGCACAGTAACGAATAAATAACAAGAATGCTATACAGGGATAGTAGCTATTTTTGCTTAGGACGTAGGAAGTATATTCACCCCGAGATTTAAAATATAGAAACACATTTCGTTCTAATGAATTACAATTAATGAAGACCCGGAACCTTCACTCTGAGATGCTGAGAGTCAACGGCTCCAGGGTTAAGTTGAAGATTGTTCTCTATTGCTTTCTTTGCACGTTAGGACATATTATATTTGGGGAGATTTAGGGGAGAAAAAGTCCTATGGGAATTGTAGTAATTGATTTGATATGGTATGAATGGATGTAGACTCGCAGAGAAAATTTCATCATCGTCATATCCTTATCATTGGTCTTCTGCTTAAGAGCGTTTTAATAGTGAATAACCCAATCCAGTCGCTGTTGAATAATTAATATGTCAAAATATATCTTAAGCGAACTCTGCTTCTTTTGGTACTCAAGAAGAGCTTAACTTCTCTCTCCTGCCTTTGAGACGGTTAACAGGAGAGACAACGATGAGTACAATTATTTAAATATTTGGTCAACTCGAGTTTCTTCTATTTAATAAAACAACAAGTTGAGTTTTCCTGTCACGAGTTCATTCATCAATGTTACTGCTCAAAGTAGCATTGCTTTATTTTCCCCCCGCCCTCTCACGGAGAAGTTGAGACCAGCCCCCTCGCCTGCCCCTCCTGACACCGTGGGGTCAGTGCAGTGGATAAAGATGGGCGCCCTTCTCTAAAGCATGGACTCCTTGTTGAGGGTGACAATTTTTATCTGAAGGGACTGATCGGTAACACGCAACTGTTACCGATATAGAGACTGGCGACGTTTTCCATTCTTGCAAAGCCCATGCCTGACAAGTTTTTCTGTACTCCACTCAAAAAAAAAGGCTTTTGGGTGACTGTAGCATGTATGCGTGAATGTGCTATATTCCTGGGCATTTTTTTCTTTTTCTTCCAACCCCACTTCCTGCTTAGAGACGATTTTGTTCTTTCTTTTAGAAAAGGAAACATCGATTTTAACCCATGGTTCATCCTTGGATTATTAAATATTTCTTCTAATGTCCTAAACAATTACTTATATTTATTGATAGTCATATCCTTTCACAAATACTTATCTTGTTACCCCTTCCTACTTATTCTTCAGTGATCAAAGACTAATGGACTTATCTTTTACCATTTTTAAAGAATCAGTGATTTTCACCATGACTTTTTCTTTACATTTACTCTTGAAGCTTTCTAAATTACGTGAAACTACAAAACGGATTTCGATGCACAAACGACACTTCTAGGTCTTCACAGCAGTTCAATTTACAATCCAGGGTTTCAAAAAGAAGGGGAAAAATAGTCTTTTTTTCCCTCCATTAAATGATATTAAGATTAGAACTAATTTTAAACGTGGGGAGTTGAACATTCAATTGTGGTGCACACTGTAAGTTTTCCCGAACATCGTCAGCTGAAGGGGTTAGTGCTTTATATGCGTCTGTTACTGGGGCCGAATGGACAAGGCTGACAGGTTCTCCACAATTTCAATGAAGACAAATTGGTACTTTTTGGGGGGTGGGTAGGAGGGTTGGGAAGCAGGCTTGACAATGGCGCCCTCCGCTAGTTAAAGATGTTCTTATCTGTTTTTTCCCTCTATTTAATCACAGGTGCTGGGACTTCCTTCAGTGTTTCTGTCGTTTGTTTTTGGTTCACGCTTTTCCAGCCAGATCTGCCACAGGGTGGTTGTCAGCCTGCCAGAGAAAGCCTGTGCCCCAGGAAAGGTGTCACTGGTGAGGGCTTGGCCACGAGCCCCCTGTGGACTTTGTCCCTGTCCAAGGGGTGGCAGGGCCCCGTCGTTGGGCATGTTTCTTAAGCGGAGAACCAGAGGCCTTCGGGCGAAGACTGGGAGGTTTGGGACATCGGTTGGAGTTTTGTTGGAAATGGATCCATGTAGTCTGCACGGTTAGTGCTCGCTGATCTCAGAAGTGTTTTTTGAGTGAAGCCTCCACGTGTTCCGTGCTTTGCTACGACCGTGGAAAGTGGAGAGCAAAGCGCTGTGGTTTAGTCTATACTGTCACATCTAGGAAGAAGACGAAAATACAACCAGCCTCCGCTTCTGGCTTTAGGATTGGGGAATTACCACATAGTTGACCTTCGACTCATTCAGACGCCGAAACTAAGAATCTAGCGACGTCTACCTCTGTTGTTTATCAGAAGACAAATGATGAAGGCTGTGACACCCTGTCAAGAACGTCCCGTTTATAGGCCGGAGAAGAGCCGTCTTTTAAATGATCTTGGGAGGGAATGGAGGCTAGCCAGGGTGTTGTCAAATAAAAATTATTTTATAAAAGCTCCTTTTTGTATTAAAAAGTTAGGTTAAAATTCTTTAGTGTTTCTAGATGAAGCCCAGATGAGCAAACGGCCTGGCCTTCCTGGGTGGGAACGTGAGCGCGATGGTCAAGTAACTGTTTAAAGATGCTTCTGGAGGTGTTTGTCTCTGTCAGGACAGAAGGTTCTGAGGAAGCCTTTTTTCCTCTTTGCTTTTGCTGCCTGGTTGGGTATCAGAAAGTGGGGTTTGGGTCTGGGCCCGCTGAGTGAGGGGAGTACTTGATCTCCCCATTTAAAACGACTAGATTTTTGCTAGTCCAATGTAGGAAACCTAATTATAGCCTGGTGAATTCTCTGCAGTCTACCAAACAGAGAAAAAAACAGTGACAGAATCTGAAAGGCCAGGAGACAGAAAAGAGTCTCTGAGACCTAATGAATCCAAACTAAACACCTCTCCACAGAAATGTCAAACATTTCTCTTAGCACAAAACAAGGCTTAAAGAATTCCCCGCTTTTGTCTCTGGCCTAATTCCTCAAGCAGAGAGGGGGGATTTTCCTCTGGGAGTGTTATTTCACAAAGAACGAAACAGCAAATAAACAAAAGACTCTCAAAGACAGAGAGAGTATAAATAAAATTCATGACTCTTTAAAGAGTTTACATTGAAAGAATGTGGAGGATTATTTACAATTAAAGCGTAGCCTCTAGAATACAGTTATTATATATATTAAACAAAGAATAAGAGTTCATTTCATTTTGTTCTCAAGAAAGTGCACCTGGATTCTCTGAGTTTCAAAAAAAGATGATGAAACTTCATTTTCTCAAGATCCCTTTGTTGCTTTTTTGTTGTTGTTGTGTACATGTTTAAAGTTTTTGCACGTTTAATAGGACATTGTACAATTTACTTATGTTACTTTTTTTAAGCTGCCGGTGAGTGGTCTTGCTATTTGATTAAAAAAAATAAATCAGCCTGAAAGACAAAGTCCCAAGGAAAAAAAAAAATTTACTCTCTATGTGTTTAAAAGGAATTTTCTACATTTAACGGACGCCTTTAAAATGAGTGTTTTCCGTGGTGAAAATATTCTTTGGGTTGAACAAAGGAAAAGTTATTGAGGAAAAAAGTTTAAATGAACAGAAAAGTAGAAGAACAAATTTAGAACTATCTCCTTTCCTAGTGAGTCGTATGATCATACAATGGGGTAGTTAATAACAGAAACGGGGTTAGAGAAAGGGTGAGACGAATATGAAAAAAAACGTTAAAGCTTCAGTGTTAATGTAATTGGCAGAGAGAAATAAATGGTTATTAGGATAGAGAAGCAAAGGCTAAGGAAACCGCTTGATTATAAATTATAGAGCAATTAGCCCTCTTTTCAAGGTGTTTGTGTGTTTACTAGGCGTTCGAATTCTGCTTTGAGTATGACTTGAAAAAAGGTGGATAATAATGTGAAAAGCCACAGCGCCACGGTCACATAGACAAACGGAGTTTACAGGTAGAGTCCTGGTAAAAAAAATATGGCTCTCTCGAAGGCTGAGGTCGTGGGCCTGAGAGATGCGGCAAGGATTCGAGCGTTTGCAGCGTTTACAGCAAAGTTGAGATTGAGTCTTATCCTGACGTGCCTGTCACAGTAAAATATCTGAAACATTTGGCCCCACGAGATTAAAAGAACAGCGTTTATATTTAAGCATCTGCTGCCCCCAACCCCAACTTTGCTACTAATAAAATTCAGCTCTATGGAAAAGAATTTGAATTCCAGCTGGGCAGTTTTCAAAATAAGATGAAAAGTTAAGCAGGCAATTGGTGTGTATTTAGGGCTCAAAACACCTTGCCCCCTAGAAGACTTGAAGGAGTTAATCCCTTCTCAAGATAATCCACTAAAGAGCATCCTTCATTATGATGTTAAAAGCAAGGATCAGTGCCGGGGAGTCTAACAATAGGACGGGGGGCTTTTCGGTCCCCACCACATTCTTCCCAGGTTAGAGACAGAATTGCTGTGAGTCCAGCTGAAAAATAGAGCAGGACTTTCCTCCTCTGTGAAATGTTTAGATGCCAGGAAAGGGGGGCGGGGAGCGGGGGGGGGGGCTACCACATTAACTATATCCCTCACTGGATAGGTTTTCCTGATTAAAAAAAAAAAAAGTTTGTACTGTCACGAGAGGTAAAGCTCTAGAAAGAACTCAATGGTGACAGAGTTTGGAAGCGCTTTTGATTTTCTTCAAAAAGTGAATTTTTGATTAAATGGTACTCAACTACCAACCCCCTCGATCCCAACCATAATATACTCAACGGACATAAAACTCACCATACACTTTTGCCAAGGCTGCATGCTAAAGTTGTTATTTGGTCAAAATTTGATCCTGTAAGGTATTATGTTTTAAATTTATGGTCACTTTTTTTTTCTTAAAAGAATCTTAATCATTTTCCATAAGTAACAAGAAAAGTATTTAGTGTTAATAAGCAAATGAATCTGAAATACCTGATTTAAAATCTTGTTTTCTCCATTTTAGAGCATTTGGTAGTACTGGTGATTCGATTTGCTGTCTGTTATTGCTTTCAAAATATTGTATAAGAAGGTAGTTTAGAAAAAAGATTCCTATAAAAATCTTTAATGTAAGCCCATACCTTAGGTCTATGAGAGTGACAAAATCGGCCATCCCAGGATATAGGAAATGTTTCCTTTTCCTTTCATCCCTCTTTATTAAGTGTAAATACATTTTTGAAAGAAAAATTTGTTTTTGAGGAACTTCATTTTAACCGAAATTGAAACAAGGCAGGGAAAGCATTTTTAAAGGTGTGTATCAAGTGGACCGTGACTCCTGAAGATGTGTCAGTGTGCTTGGTTGGCCTCGCAGGATGTCTCTAGTGGTCCCTCGGTGTCCCAGGGGGCTGGGCTCTGTGGACCCCCCGAGTGTGGCTGCAGAGCCCTCGGGGAGCTGGAGCTGGACAAGCATGACTGGGCAGGGGTTGCGGCTGGGCATGTGTCGGATGGCAGTAGTCATTAGAACTAAAAGGACTATTCAGAAGAGAAAGAGGCGAAGGCCTCTGTCATTTGGATTTTGTTGGGCTAGAAAAAAGTCAAAGAATTTGAAGCGGGGAAAGAATATAATATATAAATAGAAGCCCTTGAAACATGGTCGAAGACTTAATACTATATGGAGACATATTAGAAGCCAGTCCTTTAAACAGAATTTTATTAATATTTTATTTCCATGAGAAACATCATGGAAAGGAAAGAACTTTCGAGGTCTGAATTTCAGCTCTTGTCAGTGATATGACTTGATTCTGTTTCCTATTTATGTCGTGGGAGAATAACGACACCTGAACTGTATAGGTCAGTATGAAATTTCTCAGAGAAATGCCTATAAAAATCTTTAATTAAGCCTATAACTTAGGTCTATCAGGGTGACAAAAGCGGCCATCCTGGGCTATAGGAAATGTTTTCTTTTCCTTTTTCCCCCTTTTATTAAGTGTAAATACATTTATTACTGGTGGTAATGAATGAGGCCTGAGTTTAGCAGACCCATTATGTACTTACTGTGTGACTTTGGGTAAGGTCCCTTGTCTTTCTAAATCAGATGAACTTTGTTCATCTGTGAAGTGACAATGGACAGCTGCTGGAAAGATAAAATAATGTGGTCCACAAACGACTCAGTGCCTGGCCCACAAGTAAGTTTAGCCAAAATGTCAGACATATCGAAAATGCACAAGAAAAATCAGACTCTCTCCCTTGTTATGCTTCCTTATTTTAAAGGAAAGTAATGTGTATAAAGTTAATTCAGGGAATGAAATTACGAAATATTTTGATCATAGAACCAAAATATTTTTCCTAGCCCATATACCTGCAGCTGAATTTTATCTAAAAGATTTAAGAAATAATTAATGTGGACTCTCAGTATGTTTACTGAGCTGCCATGAATTTACCATGACATTTATCATGAATGTGAAGCAGGATTTCTGTATGATTTGCTCTTTATCTATTGTTACCTCATTTACTCTTCTCAACATTCATGTAAAATATTAGTCCCAGCTTTTATTTTAATAGACGAAGAAACAGATTAAAAACATGTTCAAGGGCACAGAGCTGGGGAAGCAGTGAGGAGGCCAGAGTTTAAACTCCAGGCCTGCTCCGGATGTGTTGTCCACGAGACGCTGAGGCGGCCCTGGGGCGTGTCTTCACGTCGTTCCTGACGCCAGAGGTCTTAGGAGGTGCTTGTGGACATGGATCTCTTTATACGTGAACCTCTTTATACGTGGAGAGGTGGCCACTGTCCTATTTGACTTATTCTACACATACTCTTTAGCTGGAAATGATACCTACTCCTTCACCTTCTGGAGGAAAGCTGTTCTCCACGTGGAGACTTGCCAAGCCATTCTGCTAAGGGCCTACGCGTACTACAGGTGCGTACGCCCCAGGATGGGATGTTCTGTCAGTGAATGACCTTGACCTCTACCTTGAGGAGGAAGTGTGCGTGTTGGTTGGCAGAGTGCCTTGATGTTGCTTAGGAAACTCTGTTCTCTGGCAAGCAGGCTAAAGATGGAAGCTGAGTATTTTTCACCTTCCTCGAGTACCATGCATCAGATAAGTGTTCAAGGACTACTAATTGAATTCCTTGGACAAAATAGAAGAAAAAAAAAATATGGGTCAAGGAATCTTAGGTTAAGAAACGATCTTGGATTCACAGCTTAATCAATAATGATTTGCAGATTCATTACCCCCCCCCAACTTTAAGTCGGTGCTGCTGGCTGCTAAGTTATTTTTAAACTTTACTAGGTACATAAATAGTTTCTTCTTTAATGAGAATGAAGCTGGGCAGTCTGTGCTTTACCATTAAATTTCATTTTATTCACAGGTGTTTTGGTTTCTGCTTAGTCCTTTTAAAAAGCCATTCATTTATTGCCCCCTTTTCTTATCTTCTAAAAGAGAGGAAAATTCAATGAGAAGAATTGAACTGGCCAGAAAAGAGTATTTCCGTCAGTTGAACCAATACTTTGAGCTGCCGATTACGGCAGTTAAAGGCCAATTCTGGGAAGGCGGACAGTCCTGGGTGTCATGTGCCATCCAACCACAGATTACGGCCTCGTGTGGATGGACTTTCACTGTGGGAACCCGAAATCATTGGCGAAATGGGGAAAATATTGTAGATATTAGTAAAATGGGACATTGATAGTCATCGAACAGTTTGCCGCCTAATTTGTCTCTCGTCATCGCGTTCTCTTCCTTGTGATTCATTATACACATGCCTTGCAAACGTGTTCTTAGAAAAGGTTGACAGATATTTTTCGAGTGACTGCCATTTATTACCAATGATAGAACATTTATATCCCATAATTACTATTGCTCACATCTATATCATGAGGCAAAAGTTGAAATGCAGTGAAGGCCATGTTTTAATAGATAATTTTTATATTCTAAAAAAGTAAATAATGTGGTTACTCGAAGTATATACACATCGGCTGCTACCTATTAAGATGTTTTAAATTCAATTAAATATTAAATTATACAAGCCACAAGGGGCAGTGTGAGGATTCTTTTTAACACCTAACCAATTTAAATGTTTTTTTGATAATTACGGGAATAACCAAATCAGATCAATTTTTATAACTAAAGAGATTAAATGCTTTAAAACTGAGGGGTGTTAAAATACAAATTATTTTTTCCCCACAACTTTGCCAGCATAACTCGGATTATCTGAACACCTCCAAGCACAGACTCACTGTGGCAGGCAGACTATATACAGTGACTTCCCTAAATGATCCACTCTTGGGTAGACCTCTGCTCTTGACTGTGGGCCTGTGACTCATTTCTAACCAATCAGGATGCAGCAAAGGTGACAGGGCACCACTTCTGTGATTATATCACCGAAGATTACAGATTGCATCTTGCAAGCTGACTCACTTCCTTGCTGGCTTTCAGAAAGCAAGGCGCTTTATGAGACCCGCATGGCAAAGAACCTTTGGCCAACAGCCAGTTAAAGAACAAAATCTTTCAGTGCAAAAACCTACAAGAAACCAAATGATGACAACTAACAACCATGTAAGAAAGCTTGGAGGTAACTCCTTCCCCAGCTGAACCTTTAGATGAGATCTTAACCCAAGCAGGCACCTCGATTGCAGCCTGTAAGAGATCCTGGCGCAGAGGACTCAGCTAAGCTGTGCCCTGATTCTCTATCCAAAGACTGTGAGATTAAGAAATGTGTTTTTTAAGCTACTAAGTTTTTGGGAATTTATTATGCAGCAATAGGGAAATACGGGCACACACACACACACACATACGCATACACTCTTTTTTAAAAACCTCATGGTTTTTTTAATCTTATTTTTTACTTAGTTTTCTTGAAGAGTCACGTGAGATCTGTGCCAACTTAAGTTTTATCCAGAACTCTTGGCTTTCTGCTCGGCGGAAACAAACACCCATGTCGCCAATACGTGCACATTCACTCCTTTATGAAATTGAAAGACTCACACGAAACAGACATGATTACGAATTTCCTCATAAGGTATCTACCAAAACCAAGTTCTCCTTTATGAGCCTAACATTTTTCTACGAAGAAGAACGTTGCCTTGATCTCGCGATCTAGCTGAGGTGGCCCGTGTTTCTTTACCTGAGCATGCCATCCCCCGGCCCCCTGAATGGGCCGCCCTTGTCCCTGGCCTCTTGTGTTCATTCCTTAGTATCATGAAGGCTTTCACATGTGGCCTCAAACACCGTATCGGGCCACCGGGCTCCCCGTGGGGTCATCACACCCACAGCTTCCATTAGGCACTCCTGGCCATGCACTGAATATTTTGCCAAGGACAAGCACCCGGAACACTACGTCTGCACGAAGAAGGACTTCCCTCGCCAGCTTCAGAAATGTGTGATGAGAATTTCATGAGTCAGGGAGATGCCTACCGAAGCAAAGCAACAGTGATGTCATCACCGCCAAAGTGGGAGGCTTCATCCTGCAGGTGCTCGTTCGCTTAAATCATTCCGTGGTGCTCAGATGGGTGGTATAGAAATGCAAAGATAATTTTTTTTTTTTTGAAAACTTCAAGTGACTGCTTAGAAACATAAAGGAATAAAATTTAATTAACGAAAATAAGTTTTACCTGTTATAGAGCCTATCTTGAAGAGCTTGGGCATAACACTAGAGGTTTTCTTAATAATTACTAATACCAGTCATTACTTATTATATCCCTTAATCTGCGAGGAAGACAAGGAACCTGACATACGGCGCAACGATTGCTTTCATTCATTTGAGTTTTCGTAGAGAAGGTGCATCATGGATCTGGAAGGCTGTCTTATCTCCCATGAATGTGTCATATTACTACATTTTTGGACACCAAAGAAGGTCATGGTAACTTCTTGCCTTCAGAATGTCATCGCACAGTCCAGCGAGCCTCTTCCTTTCAAGCACTGTCTGAAATGACCAATTTCTTCCCCTCCCCCCAATCCACAGTACTTGTTAATCAACAACTTTTGAGGCATCTCATTTTACACCAATTATCTCTCGGTCTTAGCAGTGTCTCTTTGGTACCCAGCATACGTATCATTTCAAGTTTCAGTTCTCAAGTCTGATAAAACTAATAAACTCATACTGCCAGAGGTGGCACATTAAGCTGGTAAAATGGTTTTCTTCTTAATTGGATATGAGCACTGTTATCACTAATAACCCCAGGATACTTCTAATTGGACTCTCTCTCTCTTTCTCTTTATTTTTGAAACACTAATCTCATTGACCAGCCTTAATTTCTCCATTCCCCATTCCATGAACCCAAATCTAGAAATATTCCCGTTTCATGAGGTTATTTCAGTATTATTTCTTTGTATTAAGTCAAAAAAAGGGTAAATGGTTTTGTAAAAATAAATGCTTCCTTTTTAAATTTTCAGAAAAAAAGAAATAGTAAGACTATGGTATTGACATTGCAATTATGTCTTGAATGCAGTTTAGTGAGCTGCCAGCTTCACCTGAGGACACTAAATTCTTAATTTTCAGTCATTTTTCTTTTGAAAAACAATGGTCTCCTCTATTGAATTATTTATTGTGATTTTAGTACAAGTTATATCAGAAGGAAATGCTGTGTTAAAAGTTATCGCATGCCTCAGTACTAGATTTCTGTTTCGTCTCGATTTTATGAATATTGGCGAATACACCTGAAAGTGACGTGGATGTCAACATAGTTAAGAGATGAACAGACGTGACAAGACTCCTTCGGCAGAATGATGCAGTTTGGTTTCTGGTAAACACATGCGACAAACACACAAAGATATTAAGGTTATTGGTTCCGCTACTCTACGACGCCAATTTCTAAGCTCAGTTTCATCATATGCAATATCAGCTCCAACTTTTCTTTCTACTAGTCTTTTCAGATTCAGTAGGCACAGATTTGGTGCCAAAAGAATAAGAAAAGAAATGTAAGTTCTAGCGGGGATGAATCAAAAGAGGGGAAAAAATCTTTTCGAGTCCACAAACCAGCAATTTCCCCCCCAGATAAATGTAAAAACTGAAGGCTGTCTATGTTTTAATTGTTGAAAGAAGTCATGTGAGCCATTCACTGGCAGAAATGATTCATTTTTAATAGACATCATAATTTTTTTCTGGAGCAATATATATTTTATCAGCTAAGTATAGGCCTTTAAAATTATTATCTCTATTCTCATATAATTAAAAGCCTCTATGTAGATATCATTAAATAATTACAGATGTGCGAAAGAAATGCTTATTGTATCTCTAATTCATAAAATGACAATTGGAAAACTATTCATTGATTTGTATTTACATTTCTGGCAATTAAATTAGCAACACCTGGAGCACAGATGAAGGTAGGTCAAAGGGCTTCCATCGAAAGTCTAACGGCAAAGCTATACTAAGAATACATATGCCTTTCATGTTGACTTAGAAAATTATGTATTATCGTGACTCTAAAAAATAGCCAAACTGTCAATCCTGTTTGTGTTTATAATATATGCATGTATCCTATATCATATGTAAGAGATGTGTATGTTATATACACCTATATGTATGTGTGTGTATGTGAATACATATGTATATGTCATACATATAGGTATATACAGCAAAAAGGACATAATATACTATAAAATGTACATATATATATATATGCACACACATATATCTACGTAGGATGGCGATGCTGATGCTGATGCTGATGCTGATTTTATAGCTTGCAAATGTTCTAGTTCCTTTGGGACTGACTCATTCTTGGCTTTGTTCAGTTTGAAAGACTGAAATTACGTGATTTTTGAAGCAGTGGGGTATATTCAAGTCCCAGCTTAAGAAAGGGCATTCTTTTATCCGTTATAAATGCGCGGCTTTATATGTACATATCATTTGGTATGTATGCTTTATTTAGACATCATATGGTACCATATACCATTTGGTATGTATGTTTATTTACATATCGAGCATACCACATCACTGTCACACACTGTGAGAGCCGAGCCAGGCACATTTGTGGGCTGCTTGCAGCCCCTGGGCTCACTGGGCAACCTTTGGGGCATAAGGTCTACAGACTGTTCCATGGCGATAAGAACAGCCCAGAGTTGGGGGACATGCCATGTGACCGGGCGTCTGGCTGTTCAGGTCCTTATCCCACGAGGTCCTGCGTTGACCCTCCTCTGGGTCACAACCCTCTTCTGGGCTTCAGCTGTGCATCCCTAGGGTTCATGGCAATATCAGGGTCCTGATTTAGGTCATTAAAACGGAACAATAAGCTGGGCCTGCTCACGGGGAGATGGACCACACACGGGGACACCTGACTCGGCTCAAGAACAAACTTTCTATGGAATATCCACAGGTTTCCCTATCTATGCCTTTATTCACGCCAGGATTAAATGCTTGGTAAGAATACAAATAGGTGGCCTTGAGGGGACATTTTCAGTTTCACAGGAAGCAGGGTCTTAAAAATGAGTCCTTCTGAGCCTGTTAGAGGGAGAGCGAGGACGCATCCTGTTCCTTCCACCAGCCACCCCTCCATAAGCCTCCCAGACTGTTAATTTTTGCTATATATTGAGGCTATGAATATTTCCTTTGAAAAAAGGATTTCTTTGGCACTGAGAAAAGTTATCCGAAAAAATTAAATTCCAACACTAAAGTTCTAAGCATCAATTATTTTCAATCTCAATTTTCTGCCTAAGTTGTGCTTTTTTTCCTACTCATGAATAAATCCTAAAAAAAAAAAAAGGAGGCAGAGTTGGCATAGTCCTGCTTTTTCTTTGTTTTCCAGCATAGGACTAGAGGATCCACAATTCTCGGCTGGAATTCTGGAATAGGAAGCCACCCCCCGAACCGCTGACACGATGCACATCGTGTTTCCTGGCAGGACGGTTTGTGCCCATCTGCGAGGGGAAGCGCCACGCCAACCGAATGCAGGCTTCACGGGACAGCCGGTGGCCCTGGGAGCGAGGTCCCAGCCCCCGCTATGTCCCTGGCTCAGAGCACATGCTGATGACAAGGGACTACATTTGTTGATGCTGTAGATGAAGAACCATCAGCAAACAGCCAGACCCTGTGCTCATTTCCCAATTCATCTCTCTGATGGGGATCAGCACACTGAAATATAGAAGCCTGGCTGACGAGGAGGTCCTGAGACTTCCTCTTTACATCCAGCCTTCTTGAAAAAGAACCACTTGTTTCTTCTTCCCGTCCCTTTCGCCAGGTAGGGAGACCCCTTTCCTCAGCCCCATACAAATCTCCTTACTTTACAACTGAACCTCGGCGCATTACCAGGTTAGGGCAGCTGTCCTAAAGCTTTGAGAAGCAAGTGGGTGTCGGAATGATTCTTAGACCCTCTGCTTTTTCTCTCGTTGACTCTCCCTTTCTTTTTATTTTTGACAAGGTCAGTTATGAGACCTGAGAGCTCCTGGCTCAGTCGCACGCGTGCCTTCTTCTGGAAGGGGGCGGCTGAGTGGCTGCTGACGCTGTGAAGCGGGCACACATGCGTGAGGATGGAAATGACGGGCACGCAGGCCTGTGCTCCCCCACAGCTCGCCAGAGCATGCCGCATGCTCCGGTGAGAGGGTCTCCAATTTTTTTTTTTTAAATCGAGGACCCCTTTCATGATCTGCTTCTGACTCCCCACGAATCTCATGAATTGAAAAAGACCCCACTGCATTCACTAGGAACACTGTGTGGCTTAGTTGATGACAGACGTGGGGTTTCTTAGGCTTTTCAAAATGTAGGAAATGGTTATAGGGCTTCCGTTTCTCCCTCTGGGAATTCTTGTTTTTTAAAATTAAAAAAAAAAAAATTTATTATTATTTATGACTACAGCACCTGGTCTTCCTAAGTGGTCTCCCGTCCAAGTACTAACCAGGCCCGACCCTGCTTAGCTTCCGAGATGAGACACCGGGCGTGTTCAGGGTGGCGTGGCCGTAGACCATGGACCGTGGCTCCACTGGGGTGCGAACCCAGGACCTTCTGCGTGTAAAGCAGACGTGCTGACCGCTACACTGTGGAACCATGTCCTGGGAATCCTTAAGAGCTAGGAGGACCCCGATGTGGGGGCCACTGTAATAAATGAAGGTACTGAATGAGAAGCCCAGAGATAGATATGGACTCTGTCCCCAGAGCCCTTAGTTCCTCATCCGTAAGTACAGGGGCAGTTGCTGTCCATGGCTTCTCTTAGGCCCGTGCTTTCACCTCTCCTGGATCTAAGTCCTCAGGGACAAGTCGGTAGACACCTCTCTGTCACGTGGCCTTCGGTCCCCTAGCCTCCCAGCGCATCCTTCCACTTGGAAGCGCATAGTCCCTCCTCGTCCCCTGGGGGCGGGCCGACAGGAGGGCCCTGGGAAGCCCTGGAGGAACTCCCAGGTGTGCAGGGGGCCTGGGGCCAGAAATTAGATCTGCTCGGGAAGTGTCGGTGACCAGCGACACACACTTCTGAGCCCTCAGTGATTAAATGGCTTTAAAAATGGTGCCATCAAAGACGAGCACATCAGAGTGTGGGGCTGTGCTGTGGGTCTATGATACCTGTTATCACTACTTAAGTATTTCTTCAAACATGATATTGAGTCCAAGAGTCTACTTAATTATTATTAGACTAAAAACAGGTTACATTCCGAAGCTATTTTGGAAACAGTAGATTCTAATATTTACTGGTGGCTTCCATCATTTCAACAAACGTGTATTTAGGGAGCAGCTGGTGTCTGCAAGCCTAAACTATCAAGCTGGTGTTTAGAGATGGAACCGATAATTCTCCTACTTGTTTACAAGATTGCACTTAGGAAAGATCTCACCTGAGCTTGCCTCATGCCAGAAGCCATAGAAAGGTACAACTTGGAGAACCTCGTGACATACACACCGTGTACCTAATGAATGGTATCATTTTTCTCTGGGGTAGAAATAAACAGCTGTTGAGTGGATATGTACATGGAGAAAAATCTGATCGCAGATGGTAAGTTTGTGTGTATTTGAAGAATAACCGGCTATATAGATCACGATACAAATCGCCCAATTTAAATCTGGTGGGTAAAGATCTCCTAAAGGGAATAGTAAATTCTTAATCAGTTGGATCAATTCTACTGGAATGAACAGAACGAATCCACTAGCTTTTTTTTTTTTTTTTAAAAAAACAAACTCCAAATTCTGTGATTCTATGTAGACCAAATTTAAAAAAAAAATGTTAAATTGGATGTGGATGAGTGGTGTAATCCTTGTTATGAATGAATCAGTTTTGGCCTTACGATACGATGTTTCATTGCAATTCATGTCTCAAAAAAGAAATTCTAATTCTAACCACCTAGAATGAAATGAATACGATTTTATCGCCGGTGTATCTAATATTCCAAGAAAGATTTACTCGAAGAGCAACACATTTCTAATTCTATCCCGGATGGACGTGAACCAGACAATCAGCAGTCCGGTGACCTTGACCCTGTGATGGTTTGCTCCAGGATGCACCGCCCACAGCAGCCCCGATCATAAGACCACAGCTCAGCACTTAAGATTTGAGACATACGATCTGGATTCGAATCTTGACCATCTCTGTGTAATTTTAACTCGTTACTCCAGCTCTCAAAATGTGTAAGTAGGCGATTAAAATTGCCTTTTTGAGGAGAATAAATGAGATAGTATACGTCAAGTGTCTGACACATCGGGAATGCTTGAGAAACATGCTAATATTGTTATCATCTATTTATTTTACTTACTTATTTTGGGACTAAATGAAAAGTTATTTGAGCACTTTATGAAAAAATGTCCCCGATGAACTTAAAATATCAGTGCTGATAAAATTATTTTTCTTTCTCAAATTAAAACTTTTTCAAAATATCAACAAGCAGGGAAACAATCTATAAAGGCTTGAAATCTTAAGTTTTTATTTTTGGCATATCTTTGACACGCCTATTTTTTTTTTTTTTTGTATGTTATGACCAACAGGGAATTGGAGAAAAGATTAGAAAGCCTAAAAATAATATAGGCTCTATAAATCCACTTAGCTTGAGAATGACTTTCTGAGGCAACTGGCCTTTCCAAAATAAATTTGCAAATAGCATCCTTATAAAAAATTAGGATTTGGCAAGGCAAAAGAATTTGGGCCATATCAGCTTGTCATTCCAAATCTTAAAATATTTTGTCTTGCTTCAAGATAAATGGCAACAAGTGAACTTAAGCAACTAAGAAAAGAAAAAAAATAAATATACAACTTCTAGAAAGTATACAAATAACAAGACGTTATCAGAAATGTTTTTACTCCTAGCGAGGTCTAATGATCAGCCGCCACGGATGATGTCTGCGTTATGGCCACCTACGGCAGAGCCCGGGCCCCTAGAGGAACAGAGGGTGAGGGGCGGGAGGGCAGCCCATGAAACCCGTCCACCTCCTGTCCCCCGACTGCTCGCCCTCCTGCGTCCTTCCTGCGCTGCACGTGGACAAGCGACCCACCCAGGAATGGGACCGTGTCCCGTCGGGAGAGCTGGATGTCTCTCCTCTGAGGCAGATGGCACACACGGGAGCGTCAGCGAAAGGAAAAAGCCCGTGGTCACAGCCCCGTGAGCGCGTCTGCTTCTCTCTGAACTTTCCGCGATGTCATCTATGCTGGGAGTGATCGTTTAAGGGCACAGTCTAGCGTCGTGCTTACATCCCGAGGGATGAAAATGGAGGGTCATTAAGCCTTACAGACAACAAGGTCATGTTCAAGTCCTGCTCTTCCGGGAGCGGGTGTCATTTAGGATGCTGCAGGGTGCCGATGCCGGCCACATCCTGGGAACCTGAAAGCCTTGATTCCCCTGCCATCTCTGGGGTAGGCTGGAAATGCGGGCTCCTCATTTTCCTAAGTTAAACAGCTGAGTTTTCCTTGAGTTACTTGTGTTAGTGGGAAGCACATGGGCTCTGGGACCAGGTAGACTTGGTCTCAACCTTCCTTCCTGGCCCTGTGACCTCAGGTGAGTTGTTTAATGTCTCGTGATTTTCCCTTTCTTCACCTAGGTGATGGGGTTAGAAAACACCTCCTCCCTTCAGGTTTTGGGGGTTGATACAATGAAACAGATGGAAGACAACACGTGGGTCCAACGTGGACGGGCAAAAAGCATACAAACTGTCTCTCTCCACCACGGTCTTAATCCTCCTCAGCACAAATCACATGTGGCTACATTTACATGAAAGTTCTTTGCCACGAGCCTGCAGCTATGAGGCTTTGCCTTTCCCCGACTGGCCGAGTGAGGGAGAAAGTCAAGAAAAGCCAGTGATGGCGATAACCGATACCACTCATACCTTCATGGGTGTCTCCTCGTAAGCAGGGAATTTCCTTCCTGCCTCATGTGTGAGCCGAACGTACTGAATCGATAAAGAACTCAGAATGAAATCTGACGGGAAGAAGGCCTGCCTCTGGGTACGGCACCCCCTCAACCTGGGACAGTCTTAAACAAAAGTTCAGAGCCAAAGTCTTCATTTTGAGGGATTCCGCCACAGCCAGTTATATTCAGAGCCACAGCGTTATCTGCTTCTATCAATCGAACATCGAGCAGTCTAGAAACTCTTAATCCAAAACAATCGCCCAACAACTCCAAGAAAGAAACCACGTGACGATCACCTCGCTTTGATAAATAAGCAGCCCCACGACGATTTAAGGCTGATTTGAAGTAAAGAAGAGCAAGCCTTACCTGCCTCTTCCATTTCGTCGGCGTCCCGATGTGAAGAATGACCATTTTTTCCCACATGCGTACGTTGACCGTGTTCTCGGTTCACGGGGGAGTCTCTCTGAGTGCCGTCTCGCCACCCAGGGCTGTGGGACAAGAAGAGACGGGGTCTCGTTGTAGCTAAATCTCGACACTGAACAGATGCGGGACACCACCTCCCTTCACTCTGGAGTTTGGGAAACTGAGCCCCAGGCGAATTAACCCCACCCTTGCCAAGGTCTTGACAGGGTGAAACCGATCGTGTCTGCAAAAGGTCTGGGGTGCAGGAGGCGCTGAATAAAGTGTGGCTCTTAATATGGTCATCGTTGTGTTCTCAAGCTTTCTCCTCTCAGGAGAAGACCGAGGGGTCTGTCTGTCACTCTCTGCCTCTCTATTTATACTAAAGAAGCTAAGCCGTGGGACCAGCCTAATTCTCGTGCGCTAGGTCAGGGACTGAGGGTCGCATGAATTAAGACATTTTCGCAGTTTATTATTGTGTAAACATTCCTGAGGGTGCGTCCGTATAGCGGCAGCTTGGTAAACAGGCCGGTGAACTTGTTCGATGCACAGGTATTTATTTCTGGTTACTGCCTTCTCCTCTGCCTGTGCCTTTCAACTTGCCCTTGACCATTCTCATCCTTTTATATGTAGACCGTCTCCCTTCTTGTCAACTGATTCAGGTTCCTTATCCGCAGATGTGGACGGCTAACCTTCTCGAGGCACTTTGCCACGGTTTAATCATCACTCCTGTATATACTCTTTCCTAAATGTTATGTCTACTTGGGCTGGAACAGTGGTTCTCAACTGGGGGAAAAATGTCTGGGGCCCTTATGGGTCGTCAGGACTGGATGAAGGCGTCGCCAATGGCATCTGGTGAGTAGAGGCCCGGGATATGGCCAGATACCCTGCGATGCACGGGACAGCTCCCGGCTTAAGATGCTCACAGCGCTGAAGCTGACAAGCTCGGAGGCAGAGTGACTGCGGACTTTTTCAATTAAATCAGGACATTCGGGGAGTGAAAGCGCTCTTAACAATTAAGCTGAGACAGCAGGTAAACTGGGACCGGTACCGCAGCCACAAGGGATCACGGTCTCTCATCTCGAGTTCGTTTTCTTTTGGGCTGATGAGATGTTGTTCGTAAGCGTCATGTCAGTTCGCTTTCTTGACTCGCTCACGGCCTTTTTCGTCAGTTAAACTCTTCCTCACCTCGCCTTCTAGAACCTTATACGAAGCGCCTACTTGACAAACCTTCTCTGCTTATTTATAATCTGTTCACAATCTTTGTCCTTGACGAAACGTACTACAAACCCTTCGACTACCGATTATATTGCATACCAAAAATGTGGGCGAAATGATGGAGACAAATTCACCACGTATCATAGCTCATGGCGCAGAGAAGAATATCTCACGCGACGTGTAATTTAACAAAATGCGCGAAGCGAGGCTCAATCCTCTTTATGGGCACTCGTTTAAATTACTCGGGTTTACCGTAAATATTCTTAGGGCACAAAATGCACTTCTCTTGAGTTAGATGAAATTGCATTATTTAAGGCACGGTTGATACCTGTAAAATAGGTAAAAATACACTAGTTCCCCCGCCCAAGACATAGTAGCTGTTTAAAAAATATTAGTTCTGTTTGCCTTCGGACTGCATATAACACTTTAAGAATAATTTTAAGCCATTGAAGTTGATTCTATAAGTTTCTGAAGCACCGACTCTAGGGAATATTTCAAGTCTGTGTACTACTTTTCTAGGCCTTTGTCACACAGCACCGTGAATGGTGGCACAGACCACAGAAATGAATTGTCTCACAGGTCTGGAGGCGAGAAGTCCAAAATGAAGGTGTTGGCCACTCTGGTTCCTTCTGAGAGAAGGATCTGTTCGAGGCCTTTGTTCTTGGCCCTTGGGGAAAAGCCCCCCAACTCCCCACGTCTCTTCACATCTCTTTCCTCTCTCTATACCTCTGTGTCTGAATTTTCTCTTTGCTTAAGGACACCAGTCGTGGTGGATTAGGGCCCACCCCAGCTCGATCATCTCTGTGAAGACCCATTCTTCGAATAAGGTCCCCTCCTGAGGTGCCGGCCGTTAGGACTTCGACACATGCGTTTGGGGGAAGACGATTCAACCCGTTAACGAAACGCCATAGAGAGATTATAAGCTAAATTTAAATTTTGTAGAAAGAATATTTTTGTAATACCTTGCTATAGAGAGAAAATTCTGGAGCCCCTACAGTTTGGAAATGTGAGTGAGGAGCCTTGGGTTATTGTAAGCCACTGGGAAATGCTTTATAGTACTTTATAGTGCTTTCCTGAGGAAATCCCATGGGTCAAATGAGCATCTTACGCTATTGCCATTTATTTATTTATTTATCCATCCTCTCTGAAATCTCTTGAGTCAGATATGGGACATCCTCTAGGTGACCATGTGAACGAATGAACGTGAGATCATTTGTTTCACACCGTCTGCTCTTTCTAAAAGCAGAAATAAATTTGTTGTCTGCCTTCGCTTTATCGGATGCCTGTCTGCTTGACTGTTTAGAGCATGAAAAGGATTATGGGATTCCAGGTTTGTTGATGTTTAAATGGATCCTATTCATGAACTAATCAGGGCGGAGGTGGGCCTCAGGGAAGCCCAAGGACCTACCTGCCTGGGACCTGAGCCAGAGAGGGCTTTGGCTTCCTCTCAGCTTGGAACACACTAGAAGGCTGCTGTGTGACAACTAGACTAGGCTAGGAAGAGGAAATTTAAAAGATACATATCTTTAAATACATACAAAGAGATATACAACGATACATGTCTCTAAATTTCCTTTTCCTATCCTGATGTGTGTATACATTATATAGGTATATTATAAAATATGCATGATATTTTTTATCTCTCTCCGTTTGAAAAGAACGGTGGACGGGGAGCTGGTTCCAGCCCCCATCTGCCAGGGAACTTGCTGAGTGACTTGAAGTGACACCCTTAACCTCCTGGGCATCGATCTGCCTTCTCGGCTGTAAGGTCGGAATGTTAGCCACACGAGGTCCCCTGCAACGTTACAATCTCACGAGGGAGATTGTCCCAAGCATTAAAAGCGATCGTCACATGGTCAACCCTAATGCTGAATCGGTTACAACTGTGTCCCTGTCATTACTTATTGAGACTTGTCAGGCACAGGGAAGTATCAGTGGTTTTCAAACAAAAGGGAGAATTCTCAAGTCACCTACCGCTGACCTTCTCACCTGGCCCCCCCAGCTGCCTTTCCCTGTCCCCGGCTCAGCTGGCAGAGGGCTGGCTGGCACGCCCGCCGTTTCTATGCTGCGAACGTGAAAGGTGGACAGTAAAAACTTCTGCAGCCCAGGTTTGCCTCTTCTGCTCAGTCTCACCGGTTATTAAAAGTGGGGAGTTCCCAGGACCCGAGTCCAGGCCTGGATTCTGTAAACAGAGGCTCCTTTATCTGCTTCACGCTCCTCAGCAGGGCAGCCTCCAGCTTATCAGAGTGTCGTTAACGGGGACAGCTGCTGGTAAACAAGGAGGCTGTCGACACCAGAGCCTCAGTCAACAGGAATTTAACTTTAATCTGTCCCTTGCTTAAAGAAACACCACTCTCTTTCTCTCTCTGCCTGGATCATTTATTTATCTCCATCAGCGTTCAGATAGGCTGGCTTTGACTCAGGAAAGCCCGCTGGGATAGAAAATTAATAAGGTGCTAGGGACATTCACCGCAGGTCAGTTCGAGGGGACTTGCAGTAGGCGGTGGCCGCTTAGCCGGGAAGCCATCGCACAGATTCATAAAGGCTGCCGAGCGCCTGCGTTTAAGTGATTAACAAACGTTTCCCTTTAAGTGGACACCTCTTGTTCTAAATATATTTGACAAGAATGCAAAGAGTCACGCGGAGGGCACAGAGGGCACAGCTCGGGGCCTCCCCTGCGAGGCGGGCAGGATCGCAGGCCTGGCCGGCCAGCTCTGTGCCAGCCGAGTCCCCGGCGCCCGGTGGGCAGGCTGCCAGCGCCAGCGGCTCCCCGCTGTTTAACGACAATGGATTTACTGCGTCTCTGCATATTGGCGTTATTTTGTATAAACAAGGTTAACACTCCTTTTAAATTAAATGCACCACCTGTGACTGGATGGGTGACCTTGCCGGCTTTCCTCGCCCGGCCCTGGGAAGCCCAGGCTCTCGCTCTCATTCCAACCTGTAGCTCTGGCCGGACCGTCCTTTTCTCTTCCTTTAAATAAGGCTCTTGGAGGGAGTGGCCGATCCCTCACGCTGTGACTCCCGACGGGGTGACCGAACCCACAGAAGTTCTGGGTCCGCCCGGCAGGTGAGCCCGACCCACGACCTTGCTCCCTGTGCTGCACAGGGCGGATCAAGGTCACGCCCAGGGCCTGCGCGGCCACCGCCAGCACAAGAGCTCCGGGACCTCCCCGGTTGGGCGGTCACAGTCACAGCGAAGTGACAGCCGGCCTTGTGGGCCCTGCCAAGGCTGCCTCCAAAACAGTGATCTCCAGAGGGGTCCAACACCGTGAAAAAGGTTCTTTGTGTGTCGCTCTAGTGTGGCATTGATCTAATACAAGCCTCGACACTCCCCCCACCCTGCAGGAATGTGAACACCTGGAGGAACTCGCCTGGCTTTGCGTTTGAGGAAATTTAATGGTGTAAAGAGGCTCAGCGGGAAGCCCCGTTTGATATGAGAAGTCAGTGATCTGCGGGGCTGAGCTGAACGGGCTGGAAACCACTTTGCCTGGGAAAAGTCCGCCCCACAGGCAGTTCAAGCTCGGCTCGGAGTTGTTGAGGAAAATTCAGATCGATGGCACCGTTTTGGAAGCATCTAGAAATTTACCTAGAAGCATCCAGCAAAATGAACCTCAGTTGACTCATTTTACTTAACGTGTCACCTCACCCCTCTGCCATCTGCCACCTCTTGAATGGGGCAGGACTATATTCAGGAGTCTGCTGGGCTCGGTTAGCTTGAATTCTGGACCTTTGTCTGTCCCATCGCTTTGTTAAAAAGGAAATCAGACCCGGAGAGATGCTGCGACTTCCTCGGTGTCGCCCGGAAGTCCGATGTTGTCTCCCAAAAAGGATCAGTGACTTTAAATTGCTGGCAGTCCGTTTTTATTAGCAGGTCAAAGTAACTGATTCTATAGCTTCTCCTTAAGGAGCGCAGATGAAAATGTCTCTTCAAAAAGGCAGAGTAAAAATTCCAGTAAGTGATGCAATTTTAATTGCTAGTTCCCAACGATTTTATATATATATATTTTTTTTTATTAAAAAGAAGTCCGAACACAGATGTATTAATACTTTTCAATGCATGGGGTAACACGTGTCCTTTCTTCCAAAATTTCCCTAAAGGTTATATTTTGTGTGGGTGACCTGGGGGGCGGCGGCGGAATTAAAAAACGTAACATTAATAAAATCCATCATTTATGCTAAGTGTCGAAGCCTGTTTTTAATCATGTGAAACAGTGTGGACATACACTAGGTTTTGGGGACACGATGATGGATAAGGCACAATCAGAAACTTGGTTAGTTAAGGATCGAGAAAATGAATAGGTACACAGAAAATCCTTGTGGGTGACGAGAGCAGAGGTCGGGGCCCCATAAGTCTGGACAGCCAAGTGAACTTGACGGTGCCACGCCCTAGGCAATTTCATCTGTCTTCTTGTGAAACGAGTCAGAACAGGGAGATATTGATTGACCTTAGCTCCTAACGGTGATGCCGTTTGCCAGGCGTGACGCTGGCCCCGTCGGGGTCCGTGGGCCTTGTGTTCACTTTGCCACACGTGACTTTCTTCCTTTTCAATACTGTTTTACGCACTCGCCGTCCCACAGAACCTGTGTGTGTAAAAATTACTCCTTGCCAGATATCGTTATGGACTTTATATACAATCACTTCACTATCTTCTCTCTCCAAACCACATGAGATAAATGTTATTTCCTCATTTTACAGATAACGAAACTGGATTGTTTGTCATCACCATCGGCATCATCAACTTCATCTCCATCAGATTAAATAAACTTATTGAAACTAAATCTGGACGATACTTAGGGGTATCAAATTTTCTAGGACGGTAAAAATTTCAACTATCCTCTGCAAATATCCGTAAGACCGAATTCCCAGACTTTTCATTTGGAAATGTAAGGCTGTCACGAGGGGACACACAGCAAACGACACAGGCCCAGAAAAAAATGAACATCTTTACAGAACAAGGGGGTTTTGCACAGAGATGGGAGTAGAAATTGCTGGAGGGAAGAATGGCTGAGGACTGGGGCTGTCGGGAATGAACACAAGAGGTAATTTCTGGCTGACCCTAAAATAGCCCTTCTTTAGGACAAAGAGAAATCTGGTACCTTCTGGAAGCTTCTCTCAGAATAGGAAGCAAATTCCTTCGCAATAATTTTTTTTTCTTAGACTACACTCCACTGTGACCCCCAGCCCCCCGTTTTGTCCCACTGCTGTAAGCGTGGTCCTCTTCCCTGTCCCTCAGTTGAATGGACTTTGGGTCATGAGATCAAACTATTCTCTCGGACTTCAAAGCAGATTAAGAAATGAAGAGGTGTTGCCTGGACAGTGTTTGGTTTTGTCTTAGTGCTTATAAGTCACATCTACTGATTTTCCGATT
>NW_011888815.1:4140508-4147491 GCF_000151845.1 Pteropus vampyrus | reverse complement strand
ATTCAGCTGGAAGATGTCCTCCCAATTCTAGACATAAACTTGCAGCCCAGCAAAGTGGCTGAGAACCTGGCCTTCAGAATCGGTCAGATGTGGATTTGTCATTCTTTGTCTCTGAGTGACTATAGGCTAGTCATTTTCTCTCCCTTTCTTTCCATCTGTGCTTTCTTATCTGTAAAACACACATCATACCGCGTTCCTCAGAGGTCTGTGACAAGAATTTTACCGAGCATGTGTGTAAAACCCTCAGTACAGTTCTTTGTAATGCAGTGAGCTTTCACTATATGGGGATTCTCATTCTGATAATCGGTAATAAGGCTGAAAAGCTATGGTGTGAAAAAGAAAAAAAAAATACTCATTACCCCAAGTCCTATGTTCACGACAACAAAGATCATAATAAACCTACTAATCACGATTCAAGATGTTTCAGTTCATATGAAGGATCCTACGGCAATCGCCGAATAATGGGAAAGTTGGAGGTCAGAATCTTCCTCAACTGTTTCCAAAATAAACAGTTACAGGAAGCTCGCTCCCCTCTGCGCTCAGGCTGGGGTTGGGCAGAGGGGCGAAGGCTGTCGCTCCAAGTTCTCTGCAGGGGATGAGGGGGCGGCCCGATCGGCGGACTCTTAGTATGTGGGACGGCGGAGACAACGTAGTATAAGCGTTGGGTAAAATGACTAATGCCCGCGCTTGGCCGCCTCCTACACACGGCTTCCATATTCCTCCCTGGCCTCCCGAGTGGAAGCCAGTCACACGGAGTGGGAGGCCGGCCTGGCGGGGGCCGGCAGCACCCATGGGGTGCAGATTTCCAGAATCGGAGTGGGGACCGTCGCTATCCCACGTGGAGAGAACAGAAAAAAGGCTGTAGTTCAGTAGTCAGCCGTCGATCGGCCGGGAAAGGCGTGCTGGGTTGGCGACACGGCCACGTCTCTTCGCCACCAAACTGTCTTTTCCCCATGTCGTCCGCAGCGCTCACAGATGACGGGGGTCAGAACGAATAAACGAGCACATCTCACGTCTACCGTAGACGTACATAACGCCGGGCGAAACGTTTCTGGAAAATGCTTCGGCTTGAGCAACTTTTCATAAATCATACGTAGATGCCACCCAGCTCTGCCTCGGCACCGACTCCCAGATGTTTCCACTCGCATCTGAGGCCCGGCAGGCAGCGTCCAGATGTTTGAGGGGGCAGAGGAAGTTCTTTCATTTGTGGCAAATTCGAGAAGTGAAGATTCATTGACTCATGTAATATTAATCCTCCTACACAAGGAATGCGGAGCCAGGCTGTTCGCCCGCTTTCTCAGTCATGTGTGAGGTCACTGAACGGGCGGGGCGGCGGGGGACCCGTTTGGCTGCGATTCCGTACAGATGGCCCCGAATTCCAAAATACCTGCCACGGTTTCTGATGAGCCCCATGCGACTCTTTCCGCTCTCCGAGGGCCCACTTAGCGGAGGAGGAGGGCGCTCCGGGGTTTTTCGGAAGTGTTTCTTTGTGATCCTGGCCCATGTCACCATCGCTCGCTCGGCCTCCTGCACCCTGCCCCTAGGACCATGGTGCCGTTCCGCCGGAAACCCTCCGATGGCTTCACGAACCTTTAGAAAGCTCGTCTTCTGCCTGCTCGTCCCTGCTTCGGTTTCGCTTCGGCCCCCTGCCCTTCCTTTCTGCCCTCCCCGGCCCTCCTGCCTCGCTCGCTCAGCTCCCGTCACTGTTCTCCTGGGACCCGAACGTGCCGTGCACACTCCTGCCTGGGTGAGCGGGTGGATGGGTGGGGGAGGCTTTGCCTCCATCCTTCTCTTGATTCCGGGACGTTTCCACGGTCCTGACAGATTTCAGTCAGGTCTCCCCCCAAAGGGTTAATTTTTCTGGCAAAGCCTTCCATTCTCACTCCGGTGACACACCTGTGCGCCACACCGGTTTCTGATTTACTTGTCCCCTACTCACCGTTTTGTATCCCTGCCTGACATAAATCATGGTTTGCTCGCTCGATCCTGTCTGCCTTTCCTTCCGAGGATTCAAACCCTGCCACGGCGAGGTTTGTATCTGTTTTGCTTCTTGCTGGATGTCTAGGGCCTAGAGCTGGTACCTTGCACAGCCGGGTGCTCCCCCGACGAATGCTTGTTGGGTGAGTGAGCACGATTATCGTTACGCTTGTGTTTTTCTGCGGGGTAAGATCTGCTCACATTCTAAGGACATGCTCTGTGCTCTTCCGCTCACGAAGAATTAGGTGAGAAGTGGTGTGAACTAGCTATTTCCCAAGGTTTGGGGAGCAAACGGTCAATGATCAGAATGGGATCAAGAATTTTGCTTTTCTGATGCTTCCTTAGTAGGTCCTCGGGTAACCGTTTCATTTTTTAAAAAAACAGTAAGTCCTGCAGATGTAATATACAGTATGGTGACTACAGTTAGTCATGAATACAGCACCGAGTATTCGAAAGCAGCTAAGAAAGTAGATCTTAAAAGTTCTCATCACGAGAAAAAGAATTGTAACTACGCGTGGTGATGGATGTTGACCTATCGTGGTGATCAGGTCCCCCAAAACACAAATATGGAATCATAAATTATTGGACTGTAGAGACACTGGATCTCTGTTGTCTGAAGTGATTCTCTAACGTACTTTGTTCAAGAGCTGAGTTTACGAGGAAGTGTGGGGACATTTCCGTCCCCACCCCGACCATATTTATTTGCCTTTCTGGACCCAGATGACATCAGAAGTATGGTCTCTACCCTGGAAATTTCCCCTCGAAGTGTCGTTTTTTAACCTGTAAGTATAATCTGATCTTTGTTGGATGTTTAATTTAAAAACACGCCACGAACGGACTCTCTTGACGTTTGGGCCTCCTCCTCCTCTCGGCCCCGGCCTGTTGGAGTCTCCTGTGTTTCGTTTTTCGGGGCTGCTCCCTGAGGTCCTTCTCGGCTGACTTCGCCACGAGGCCACCGCAACCTCAAAGGAAGTTCTCGGTCAATGTGTGTAAACCAAGGAAATAATTATTTGGGCCCCGATTTTACAGCACAGAACTAGAAACCCACTAAATTCCAAGCTTCAGTCTGGAGGCCGGTATTATACTAATTTATCGTACTCAGAATTTCCTAAATTTGCTACGACGAGTTTTTGAAGAGTGCGATCATTTTCATGTCTGAGGAGGTAACAAAGACGACTATGTCCTAAAATGAACGATTTATTTCCGATGTTGAAATCCTCTTTGTCAGAACGGTTTCCCACTAAACGAGATATATTTTTTGGTGCAGGAAAAAGGAGCAGGGATCTGTCGAAAACTACGCGCAGTGCCCTACAGAAACTCAGGGAAAATGAGTAATAGCTATGGATACGCTTACTCATCACGACACAGGTGTCGAACTTAACCCCCCTCTGATTATATTAAGGCCAAGGAGGGCATTTTAGACCCGCAGTAGGTTCTACAATCTTGGACATGGAAACACACTGACTCGACACCTTCTCAAGCTGGAGTTTCGCATTTGACAATTGCCCTTCAAGGAAGAGGAAAATCCTGGCAGGTCACTGTCCTTGGTTGAATGGTACCCCGAGAAAAGGAAGATAAATCCAATCTCCTTCTCATTTAAGCAGCTTTAATTCTCCAAGTTAAGCAGAGAAAACAGAGGCATGGAATTGGGTGTCCAAGGCCGTCCGTAGATTTTGCAGCCGAGCGCTGCCTCTATAGGCTACTGCTCAGATTTCGTGAGTTCCAGCATTTCGATAGTACAGTGTTTACCTCTTCCTATTTGGACCTTGATAAAATTAATGGAGGTGTTATATAGTCTATTAAAACAGGACGAATAGTGCACAGGTTATTTACAGTTTTTTAAATCTGTATTTTTTGCTGTTAATAATTATACCGGATCATAACGTAGCTGCCTCTTCCACCGAATGGTCTTCGGTGATGCTTCCGTTTGCTTAATTGTGCTTTTTTGTAAATCGGTTGCAACAAATCTTTCGGTGGAATTTCAAAGATCTCTTTTGTCATAACGCTAGGGCCTTATAATTGGTTGAGTAGAACGATCCGGTCTGAGAGGATGACCTTTCAACCCCTCCCCAAAAAAGAGCACTCTACAGAGAGAGGCGCCATAATCTGGGTTTAAGGCTTCTCACCAAAATGTCGAGAGCCCATTCCCTGTGCCTCACACAAACGGTGGCAAGGCAGCCCAGCTGTGACATGACACGGCCCTCTCCGAGTCGCTCTTGAGAAAATCTGCCCTGTGGAATGAAGGAAGGACCTCATCCCAGGCCCCCTGCGCTGGACGGAGATGCGAGCACGTAGATCCTTGTAGCAGCTGTAGGTGACTGTCACCAGGAAGACAGGGTAGGAGAAGTTGGGACCGGCAGGCCAGCACGGTCAAGGCCAGGCTGGGTAGTGGTTTGCCACCGTTAAGTCGTTTGCAGTGCTGGGGTAGAGGCTGGCTTCTGACTAAGGTCACCAAGAGGGCTCCTTCACGAACAGGATGACAGATTTAAGAGCTTCTACCTGACTGAACATAACTTGGAGAATTATGATTTTATGTCCATTTATATCTGGTTCCTGAAAAAAATTAAACTATAATATAAAGCAAAAGTTCTAAAAATTTGTTCACGTAAAGACGAATAGATAAAAATTCCCATTTGCAATGTTTAATGTAAAACCAGTCCTAATACGAACTTAAAATAAATCCAGCTTTAACTCACCCACAGAATTACATAAATATAGTTTCTATTTAGTCAGATCTAACCAGCATGTTTTTATATAATGATTTCTAAAGAAGAAAGAACTGTATTGCCCACTTTCTTTCCATACGGGTCTAGGGTAGCAAAATAAATTTCCACTCAGGTGTCTGCTCCGACTCCCAGACAATGATATCTTTATTCTTGTTTGAAAGTGCAGACGATGGCCCCCTCCGGCCTTTGTGGGTGGAACTGAGAGCGTTTTGCAGTCACTTGGGCCTGAATGACCAGCCTAAGCCTCCGATCAGTGCCCGAATGCATGTATCTTGCTAACTTCCATCCTGACTTCGCTCATTCTTCTTGCCTATTTACTCTAATTGTGTTATTTTGATGTAACTGTAATTCACGTTAACTCCTTCTGAGACCAGAGTAGAGTAAAACGAACCCGTATCGTAATAGGCACTCTGATAGGTGTCCGCCAGGGTCCTTGAGCCCTGATGGCCCTGTGTGTCACGTTTCCTGTGGTAGTTAAAAAGCTGGACGGGGTTTTCATCTCATGAGAAAGGATGATTGAGTCAAACCACCTCATTTCTTGAACTTCTTATGCAATGACATAGTTAAGCAAACTGCTCGAGCAGGTATTGGGTTAAAAAAAAGTCCCTTGGTTCCATCATCTGGTGAGTCCTCGTCATGCTCATTTCAAACAGCGTCAGAAATTTAGCTGATAGCAACATCATTACAAGTTTTCTTTCGGAGCTGATGGGAGTTTATTTGATCTTACAGGGCCCATCTGGATGTGCACAAGAGAGGTTTGCCTGTCTGCGAATGCGCGCGCTGCTGTGCGTGGGTTGCTCCGGGAAGGGCCACCGCGAGCACACGCAGTGACTGGAGCCACCTTTGGCTCCAGGTGCACCAGGAGCAGGTGCCAGGCAGCTGAGAGGCGCAGTGAAGTACAATCGTTCATGCTGTGACTTCAGAGGATTCTACCCTGTAAGAGTTGACGAAAGGCCTCCGCTGGGAGATGTCAAAAGCAGCCATTCACACATACTCGTGAAATAAAACCAATTTATACTCACGCCGAGCGAGCGACAGTGACTACAAAGGACTAAGCAGACGGCAATTTACACAGATACATACTTTGAATCGAAAACTGAAAAATTTCAGCAGAATGTTGAGACAATGATGACATTCAAATATAGCTCATTTCTTCCGAACGTGGCTTTCAGCTCTGAAGTCTATGCGTGTTTCTGTCTACATCATATATATATCACTTGTCCCCTTTGGAACCAGAGCGACGTGGGTGGCTCTGGGGACCGCCAGGGAAAATTCTCAGAGAAGGAATCACAATGGAACAACAGATCGCTCTGTGTATATCTCTCTAATTTTTTTTTTTTTTTTTTTAACGGCACTAGTTTTAAGTTCCTACTGGTGGCAGCTCCTGAATTCATTTGCTACAGGTGGCCGTGGGACTGGAGAACGTGCGGCTATTAACGGCAGTCGAACGCTCGCAAGAGAAATGAAGGCCGGTTCCCCGGCGTTTGCCGTTTTCCTCCAGTGCGAATCTGTTCGGTTTCCTGTCAACGAACCTTTTTCTGACATCATGGGCAACGTGAGGACGTACTGCTTGTGGAGAGCAAGCGGCGGGGAGCGGTGGGGGGGACGTATTTTTGAAAAATGCAACGCAAAGTAGTTTCTAGCGGAGCTGTCGTGTTCACTACCTACTAGGAATGGGTTTCTGATCCCAAATGATACGCGACCTGGTGTGTTGAGGAATTTGGGAGGTTGGGGTCCAGAGATGAGGCATTTGATTTCTTTGACTGCACCTGTCTCCCCACAGCCCACGCTGCCAGCTGCGTGGCGGAGACGCTGTCAGTGGGCAGTCAATGGCCACGGAATGAAACGTACTGATGAAAGTGAGGGAGGAGAACAGAAGGGAACGCTCGCGTCTTTAAGCATCAGTAAGAAGCAAACTTCTCTGTCATGTCTGTCTAGCAACCGTCCACAGAGAACAGAAGGAAGACAAGCGATCGAGCAACTTAAAATAGAACAAACATCCATTATACTCTTGAAGGAAATAGACTTGGGGTGCCACATACATCGTCTATTCAGAAATGGACGTATTTCTTTCTCAGATCGAATTAAGTTAAACTTTAAAAAAAAATGACATTTCGCACTGTAGGGTTTTCCTTGTGTGTGTCTTTTTCAAAAGATTAATATTTTTCCTGCCAACCTTTGCGTTCTAATGGGTGTTGTCATGGCTTTGGAGCTTTTGTTTGCATCATTAGCCAGCAATCCCTTTTAAAACGGGTGAATTAATTTGGTGGAATTAGGTTA
>NW_011888815.1:4123301-4139193 GCF_000151845.1 Pteropus vampyrus | reverse complement strand
CTTAATCCCCCGAGTACTTAATTTCTTTTCTTTTATGGCGGCTTGTAGGTTAGCAACAAGTATTCGAGCAGTTAATAATTTTAAACAGTTTAGCTTTCCTTAGGCGATATATCTGGAGCCTTAATTAAAATTTGATTTTAGTTGGAAAAATATTAAAATGACGTTAAGAGCCATTCTCTATGATGAGAAATATATGATGAGATGAATATTTTATTATGCGAACTAATATCGAACGGCTGCTGACGTGTTCTTTCTTTTCACTTCAGTTGTTTGAAACGAAGTCACTGTCTCTTACTAATGTTCTGGTAGCTTCCTTCCGAGATATGGGAAAGTTCCGTATTTATTAGAAACAGGGGTCGAATGCTCGTAATCTTTTTTTTTTTTTAATATTAAAAGGCGACCCATAAGGCAGATCTAGGTGTTGGAGCGTTGGATAATTTATTGACAGGGTTAGCCTTTGGACAGAACTGGTATTTACGTGACCCCAAGCATTCATCGCAAACTACCATGCAAATTGGTCTTGGTTATTCTGGTTAAATATTTCACATTGAAAAAAACAACCACACCCTGAATAGCCACCAAAGCCAAAGAAGAAATACAGAAGCTAAAACTGACTCGTTCGTAACCTTTTCTCTGCCTGATAAGAAGTTGCGTGTATGTGCTCGTGAGGACTTAAAAAGTTAAGTAGTTGGGTCTCATCGGTGTATGAAATTTTAACGATAACACGAAACTCCAAGAATTATTTCCAACTTCAACCTAGACAGAAAATAACCCTCGATTTGTGTTTCCATTTTTTCGTCTGCGCATCTAGTGCTGATCGCTATGGCGGTGAAGTACCCCTTCAAATGAACTAGATTAATTGCAATTTCCATGTAGTCTGCATGGTAGACCAATTTGCATGGTAGTTTGCGATGAATGCTTGGGGTTACATTAGAAGGACACACGTGCCATCGTCTCCCACCCTGCTGAAGCCGATAACCCATGGGACGGTGACAGGTTGGTAGAATCCTCCTCAGGCTGAGAAGCGGGAGGGCCTGGATTGAGAGGGTCAGTGACGGTTCATTTCTGAAGCTGGAGTTGTTTATTGTACTTCTGACTTTGAGCGCAGAGTCTTTCAGTCTTTGCCATCTTTGCTCTGTGAGGAATTGGCTGCACTGTGCCTTCTAAATATATCCGCTGGATGCCTGTGTCAGCAGGACATGAAGTAAGGAAGATCAGGGCAGAGCCCGGGGGCGGCCAGGCACCGATGGGAACGCCCAGTGAACTTGGAGTAGGAGGTACGGGCGTCGGCCTAAGTAACCCATTCACCAGCCACGCGCCTTGAGAGATTTACCTGCCCTCAAAGGAACCCGCTTTTATGACCCATAAAATGGAGAAGGAAGATTTATTCGATTAATATTTACTGAACATCTACCGTATAGCATGGACCCTGGTGGGTTCTGAGGATTCGAAGGTGAGCAAAGAGAGGTGGCATAAGTCCTTTACCGGGCTCCCGAGTCGACGGGGGAAAGGATGACATTGATTAAATAATGACGCTCACGCAGCCAGGATGCAACAGCTGGAAACTAATGGCCATCTGAGTGCACGGGGGGCATCTGCCCCGGCCCGGACGGGAGCAAAGCTTGTGCTGAGCTGTGACGTCTGAACGTCAGCTGGAGCGCACGGAGCAAGCGGGGGCTGGAAAGGCGAGTGCCCGGGACAAGGGAGCGCGGGCACGCTTGGTGCGAGACACGGTGGCAGAGGTGGCTACGTGGCAAGGGCGCGGGGCACGGTCGGATGAGAGTTGGAAAAATGGAGAACAGCTCTGTGGGGAGACCGAGAGTGGAACTGGGTCAGGCAGGGAGGAGCCACCGCAGGAGACTAGTCAGGAGATCAGATCGCAGGTGCGGCATTTAAATGCTGTGCATGGAGAATGGACAGGATGGAGAGATGCTTAAGGGACGCTATTGACAGCGCTTGGTGATGAGCTGGGTTTAAGACTGAAGGAGAAGAAGATGGCCTTAAGAAGGAGCCGAAATGACCTGATAGATTGTGGTGTCTTTTGCAGACTGGGAACTGGAAAAGGAGGATGATCATGAACTTGGTCCAGGACACAGAGTTGGAGGAAAATTCAATTCATTGAAAGGAATCACGAGATGACCCCTAAAACCTCCGCCTGTCACTTCTAAAATTCTAAGGTTCTTTGAGACGGATCTGATGCAGGGCAGTGCATCCTAGGACAGCTTTGGAAGGTGGCATGAGGTACTGGAAATACCATCAGCTTTTCTCACAGCTGGGGCGTCCACGCCGAGTGACAGTAGTCCAATTAATCTATCACAAATTCAATTTCCTGTCATCAATTAGGGCGACGCCACCCCCTTTCAAGGTTGAAATGAACATTAGAGGTAGATATGCACCATTTCTAGCGTGGAGCCTGACACAAGAAAGAGCTGGCCTTTTTAAAAACCTGTTTCAAGGTTTGTCGTGATGAGATCGTCATCCATATTGCCCTGTGTCAAAACAAACCATAGATCATTCCAGGCTAAAGTCCCTGTGTACGAAACCCACTTAAATGCTCGGGGATCACAGTGACTATTGTTTTGGGCCCAGCTGCACTTGGTGTAAGGACGGTCTGCCCTACGCACGGGCCTCAGCGGGACCCCGTCGCAGAGGGTCACAGAGGCGAGTCCTGGGTCGAGTTCTTGCTGATGAAACTCCTTTTTGGCAGTGGCACACGTGTGACTCACATTATCTCCCGGGTTCTTAGAAAGATAGTGTCCAGCAGCTGACTGTGGTGCCACACACACAAACCCCCCTGTGCAAGAGCACACGGCCCCGTGCAAACGAGATGCGGAAATTTGCTTCTGTGTGTGTGTGTGCGTGCACACGTGTGTGTGCGTGACCGCTCGAAGCCTTGGCACCTTTATGATTAGTTAAATATAACCTGGATCCACTTCACGACGGATCAAAATCCACTGTTTCTCTTTTCTAGTTAAACTGTTGTGGGCCACGTCTGTCCTGGCTCGGAGGCCAAGAACTGAGCTGCCACAGAAGAGGCTCAGATCGAGATCTCGTTTTCAAATTGCTTTGCAAAAAAAATCAACAAAACAAAACAACACAACACAACACAACACAACAAAAACGCAAGGGAATTTCAAAAGGTTTTAAGACTCTTGGAAACTAATTTCTCTACCACTACGCAAAGCTAGGACGTTTATTTCAGCACTTTTAAAGGCTTTTCGATTTTTTTAGTGTTTAATATAGAAAGGGGCCATGTACTCTGTAAAGTCGCTTACTTCCTCAAACATTCTAAACTACCTGCATTTCAATTCTAATTTCTTATAACATCTAAATGCCATACGTGCTTTGTTCATTTAAAAAGAAACTCTATTTTCTTTCAGGCACTTAAAAACTTATTACTTCTCTCTCCCTTTCCCTCTCCCTAAGTTTACTTACTTGTTAGCAAATTGAATTACTTTTCACCAATTAAAAGAGTTTTGGTCATGGGCTCAAACCGTTGTTATACATACTCGCTTTTAACACTGCAAAACTCGCAAGACTTCCTGCAAAAGTTGTGGGTTTTTTTGTTTTTGTTTTTGTTTTAAATTTAAATTGAAAGGAATTCATTTTTAGGGAGAATACATTTTCACACTTGCTTACAGGGCTTGAACTCTAAGAATCATCCATCCTTGGAAATGGAAATGTTAGCAATGTAAAATATTTGAAAATTTGTGGGAAGATGTAAGCGGTGGCAGTTGGGTAAAGTGAGGAACGTTAGTTATTTTCCCTGTCAGTTCAGCAACTAATTATTGAGCACTTAAATGATCAATATACTGGATCTGTTAAGGTGACCCAATCTTGCCTTTAGGGAGCTTTGTGTTTTTCTTCTGCTTTCCAGTGAGGTCAGAATGTGCTTACACAAAATAACTGGCAGTTGAAAGTACGCCAACTTCATTCAATGAGGAAAAATTAAATTTGGCACTGAATCGCAGTTATTGAATACATACAAATATGTTTTTTTAAATATATTTTAAATGATGTTGTCATGTCTATTACAGCCAATTCATGATTTTCTCTATTACTGGAAAACAGGGAGAGAGTGAATAAATGGCTTTGTTAGGCAATCGTTTCAACATACTTTCCTGCCAAAAGTTTTGAAGGGTCTGGCTGATGAGGTCTGATTTCTACTTTTATCTGCCTGAAGAGTCGCTAATAAAGTGGTGACCGTGACCGGCAATGTGGAAGGCAGCGGGGGACCGTTGGAAATAAGGATGTCCCGGAAATTATTCCCCGAGGAATAACGGGTCGTGTAGACGTTGGCTGAGAGAAAGTTGAAATCTGGCATCAAGTCACGAAGCCCGTGAGCACGCCGCCGTCATGGAGAAGCAAGGGCTCCTGTCACCATATGGACGTCTGTACTACTTGTGGGGACAAAGCCACCCTTCGAGTCCTGTACACGTGCTGTCAGCACCGAAAGGGAAACAGGAATAGCCGATGACATTCGTGTTTGCTCCGGCCACAGACTTTCCCGCTGGAACCTTCTCTGGCTTCCTCTTTGCTAGGCTTGCCACTTTCTGCCGGGTCTCTGGCTTCTGGGATGATTTCATCTCGTCTACAGCCTTTGCTAACGTTGAATATGTATTTGTTCTCGAGCGTGCCTTTCTGATCTCTTTCTGTACTAATTCGCCCCCTTGCCTACCGCGCCTAAGCCGGTGACCTCTCTGATCGTGGCTCAGCGACAGCCTTGTCTCGGGCAAGAGTCTCTTTGTGACAGGGACAAAAACGAACGGAAGGGTTTTCAACAAAAAGGGAGAAGATGGAGAAGGAGGAGGAGAAGATGGTGGAGCGGGATGGTAGATCTTGGGAAAAGGAACTGACCCGGGAGCCGTGAAGGAGGGCAGGACCCAGGCAGCCTCTTTGTCTCCTTCTCTCTCTCACAGGCTCACGTAATTGCTCGCTGCTAAGGACTATATCTGAGGATCCACTTTATTTTCAAATCTCTGGGCATCCTCCTCTCTGCGAACAAGATTTCTCCGTCTGTGTCTTTTAAAACGTTTGAGTTTACCCCTCTTCACTTCAGATTTGTTGGATCCCAACTGTGAACCTTTCGATGGCTCCATCTGCCATGGCCGGTGGAATGAATGGTAACGGCTGTGTCACACGCACATCTGCTGGGGACAGCTTCCTTGTAGTAGAGGAGAGCCCTGACTGCCCACGCGTCCTGACATGTGTTTGACAAAGCTGGCCCTTTTACAAAGCAACGTTCTTGCCTTAAAATAGCGTATCTGCCAAGGGTGACATTTACCATCCAAGGACCTTCAACGGAGCCATCCTGTCTACCTTTCCCATTTGGACAAGAAGAAAAACGAAATCAGCAAGAAAACATTATGATCACCTTAGTTCTCAGGTTCCACATCGGCCATGTGTAACCCATATCGACCCATAATTCCTTGTCGTTAATCACTACATCCCACGATTCTTTTAAAATGTCACAGAGATTTAGCCCCGCCCCCCCCCACTCATTTCCACCTATATCCTGGCTACTTCTTCCTGTGTCCGTTTCTCCTCCATTTAAGTCATTTGTTATGGACTGCATGGTTGTACCCTCCCAAAATCATATGTTGGAGCCTGAACGTCCAATGGGATAATATTAGGAGGTGAAGCCTGGGGGGAGGTTCGGATGAGGTCATGGGAGCAGAGCCCCCAAGATGGGATCGGGGCTCTTACAAGGTGAGGAAGAGACACCAGAGTGTGCGTGCGCCCGCTCTCTCTCTCTCTCTCTCTCTCTCTCTCTGTCTCTCTCTCTGTCTGTCTCTGTCTCTGTCTCTCTGTCTCTGTCTCTGTCTCTCTCTCTCTCACTCTGCCATGTGAGGACACAGCGAGAAGGTTGCCTCTGCAAGCCAGAAAGAGAGCCCTCACCAGGACCGTACTGGGCTGGCACCTTGACCTTGGACTTCCCAGCCTCCAGAACCATGAGAAATAAATGTCTGTTGATTCAGCCACCTGATCCATCGTATTCTGTTCTAATCACCTGAGCCGACCAAGAAGAATCAGCTGAAAGTTCTGTCGCCCCTATGGTAGGGAGTGTTCGGGAAATTCCCTTTGGGGCACATTGCGTTAAATTCTCCTTCCCTCTTCTGAAGTCCAAGCGAGTTCTCCGTCCACTGTCCGGTCTTCTGATTTCATCCCTACAAACGGGGTTCCATCCTCCACGGGCCCGGCCCCTCCAAGCCCCTCGCCCTCACAGGCGTCGAGGTTTCATTAGGTCAAATCCTTTGCCCGGAATGATTTTCCCTAATGAAAATGTTTCCAATAATTTTGGGCTTTAATGGATGGTATCAATAAAAAACTAAAAAAAAATGCTTTAGCTTTTAGTAAACTAGTATCTTGGTCTCTATTTTACTGTCTTTTTCATTAAAAGGAATGTCATTGGCTAAGCTCGCTTTTGTCTGACTGAAATCTTGTCTAAAAATGGTCATCTTCTGGCTCTTCTTTCTAGAAGCCACCGTAAGTCACGTCATCGTGCTTCCTTTGCAGGCAGCAAGTCTTTCACGATTATGTGTGAGAAGCTAAAGGAGGGTAGAACTTAAATAGACCAGAACCCTTGAACCATCCCAGAGCGATGCCAGAGACCCTGCACTCAATCAAGTTGTCTGCAAACAATGGAGAAAAGCGACGACATTCATTTTAGGATGAAAATCCATTTAATTTACTTAAAACCACTTTCAACAACGATTATTCACTCTTAATGGTGAAATGTGAACTCGACTATTTCTCCTTTATTACCAACCATTTGAGGTTTCATTTGAATGGAGCCCACGGGCCCGCGCGGCTTACTGTAAGCTTTAGATCAGCTGTGATATCAGAGCTGGCACGGCGGATGGTGGCTGCTAATGTAACACATGCCTGTCATTTGCTGTTGACAGGCATTAATAAAAACCTAATTTGAGGAAATTATGAAAAACCTACTCATTATGCAATCTGGTTTATGTTTTGGCATGTGGCAATCATTGGCTTGATAGCCGAGAAACCTTCATTTCCAGGACTTTACGGCCCATGTTTCAACTGCAGAGCCAGCCGGGGCTCCTCGCCTCTGCCGTGTGTTTGATCTGCTAATTGCCTCAAGACATACCCACAGGTTTGCTTTATGATGCTGGAGGCCTCAAGCCTGAGCTGAGGTGTGATGGACACAGGAATCTAACATTGCTGTCAGAAACGGTACTTGGCTATTACAAGAAACTTAATTCTGACCTGTCTATCAAGAACACTCACCCCCCTCCCCCGCCCCCGCCCCAACTCCCACTTTAACTTGTTCCTTATGGCCTCTTTGGACTTTGTAGTCAGGTTAGTAGAACAGTTCCCAAGTGTAGGAGACCAGGTCCCATAAGTCTCTATTCTGCATAAAAACCAAGCGCGGAGTACGTGACCTGTAGGTACCATTGGCCTTGACCGTTACCAATGAATAATAGGTAAAATATGTGATTTTTTTTTTTTTATGAAAATATACTTGCCTACCAAATTTTGAGAAGATATAAAATTGCGAGTCAGAAAGGGTTAAGGAAATCTCAAAATAATCTGACTTCAGATTCTGGGTTTCTAGTGTCTCTTAAATATTAAACTTTCAAGAAAATAGTTGGTAATTTTGCATTTCCGAAGAGGAATTTGTTGTTCTCTCTGGCCTCTGACTGATGTCATCATAAAAGCTCCCAGATAAACGATGATAGCTAAGTGTAGCCTTAAGCTAGTCACACAGAACCATTCTAGACAAAACCTCTCCTGTTTTATCTGCCGTATCTCTTTCTGACTTATCAAATGATGCTCGCTCCTTCCTTCCTTCCTTCCTTCCTTCCTTCCTTCCTTCCTTCCTTCCTTCCTTCCTTCCTTCCTTCCTTCCTTCCTTCCTTCCTTCCTTCCTTCCTTCCTTCCCTCCCTCCCTCCTTCCCTCCTTCCCTCCTTCCCTCCTTCCCTCCCTCCATTCTCCTTTCTTTCTCTTAGTATCTGATTCTGCTCGTTCTTTCTCTGTCATATACACTGGCTTTGATTTCAACTGGAAGTTTTTAAGTACCGATTTCAGTCATAAGCAGCTAAGCTGGACACAGAAAGCAGAAGGTGTTTCTCCGCTAACGCCACAAGGCGGGCGTGACTCGCCCGTGCTTTACCGCGGCAGCAGAAGTCCAGCCTCGTTGGTAGTCTCTCGAGGACAGGACCCGCTTGCGCCCCGAGCGACACCGCGAGGCACTTCAGGGACAGGTAACATTTTTAAGAACTTATTTTATCATAAATTATTGGACGTATACCATAGAATGTTAGGGGCGAGAAAGCTGAGACTGTCTCAGTTGATCACTTCATTTTTTTTTAAATCGATTTTTCATAGGAATAAACTACATATAAAAATGCATTCATTTTAAGTGTCAAGTTTGATGTGTTGCGAGCAATGTAAACAATCGAGATGTATCACATTTCGATTATCCCCTACATGTCTCTCGTGTACCTCCCTGGAAATGTCTGTAAGTGGTATTGCATAGTACGTATTCTTTTGCATCTGGCATCTCTGAGTCAGCGTAATGGTTCTGAGACTCATCCATGTTGCTGCATTTGTCAGTGGCTCATTCCTTCTGATGGTTGAGAATTCACTGTATGGTTAGAGGACAAGCTGTTTTTCTATTCCCCTTCTGATGGACATCGGGCTGTTTTGAGCTATCATGAATAGAGCTGCCAGGGACATTCTTATACAGATCTGGCTGTGCGATAGGTTTTCATTCTCTTGGGTAAATATCTAGGAGTAGAACCACGGGGCCACATGGTAAACATATGTTTAACTTTACAAGAACCTGCCATTTCTTTTCCAAATTGCTTTTACCAGCCAGAAGGAGCCGAAGACATGTTTCTCTAACCTTCGATATCTTCCTGCCAACCAGGAAGGCGGAATGTACGTGTAGGAAGCAATCAGAGAACTTTTAAATACTAAGTACTCAATTACCACTATAATTTCAATGGCCATATTGAGAAGCAGTTCACATGGGTTGAAAGGTCCCAAGGAAACTTTGCAGAAGAAACAGGTCTTGAGACACTTGAGCATTGTTAAAAGCATCTGGTTTACCCCAAACTGGACTTAAAACTGGGTCAACTTGTAGATGCATAAGCTGGACCGTGTTTCTGTCTCAAAATGAGACTGGCCATCCGCAAAGCATACAAACGTTGTATGTGACAGCCTCTCACTATTCAATGCTATATCACTACATGCACAAGAGAAAACGCTTAACCGTGGTCCGTCACAAAGACGTTAACAAGTTAACAAAAAAATCTACAAATTCCTTTATGGGGGACGGTCAGCCTTCGACACGGAGAGAGGCTGGGGGGAGTGGACTTCAATAGCCCATTCAGCGCTGAGATGTGAACACTAGGGCCACTCTTTGGATAAATTCAAGCCAGATTTGGCCTGCAGCTCTAGCCGGACAGTTCCCGGATGAGAACAGACCTTCAGCCTGTGGTGAGGAAGCGTGGAATAATGCCTCTTTGAATTAGTTTCAAAATAGCGCTGCAATGCAGATCGACAACTTCTGATGCCAAATTGCAAGCAGCACACATAATGGCAGCCTGTTTAAAAACCCATGGTAGCGCTAAGAGTTATGGTTATTAATATAAATGAAAAACCAAAAAAAAAAAAAAAAAAACCCAAAATAAAGTGGCATCGGATGATCAACCTAGCGGTGAGATATTTTATCGCGTTTTATCAGCGGTTTTATCAAGTCAAGGACATATGAAATTAAAAATGATAAAATTAAGTAAACGGTTGCTTTGTAACTTGCAATTACATTTGTTTTCCTATGCAGAATTTAAATAAGTATAACATGTTTGCCATCAAATAAAAGAGATTTCTAAAATGTACCCACTCTACTATGTGTATAAAAGTAGATCTTGGCACAGTTGGACATAGCTTTTAAGATTACAATTAGTTCTGAGCAAATCGGAAGGATGGTGGCACACAGAAATTGGAATTTTTACTGAGGCAAAAATTTTAATCCAATACTACTCTGAATATGTACATCGATTAGACGACTAAACTACATAAACAACTGGTTTATGTAGTTTAGTCATCTAATTGATGAACTAACATCTATCTCTCGACTTGGCTGCTTTGTGAAAAATGGCCACCAAGGGATAAAGAAATTGTAGCAATAACTGAGAAGGTTGCCAGCCTGTGGCTGGGGGCTACCTATGTAAGCAGCGTTTGCTGTGTCAGTGTCTGACCCAAGTTTATGCATGCTTCCCCCCTGCGTGGAATTTAAGTGACTACAAAAATGCCCCAAGAGAGACTGTCTCTTACCGTCTTTAAGACTCTTTGTTTTAGCTTGCTAGGCCTGCCATAACATAGTCCCATAGACCGGGACCCTTAAGCAACAGAAATGTATGGTCTCCTAGTTCTGGAAGCTAGAAGTCCAAGTTCGAGGAGTTTGCAAGGCTGGCTTCATCTGAGGTCTCTCGCCTTGGCTTGTGGCTGCCTTTCTTCATGAGTTTTCACATGGTCTTTTTTCCGTGTGTCTGTGTCCTGATCTCCTCTTCAAAAGTTGAAGCCTTAACTGGTCACTTCCCTTTGCATTTTAAAGGCTGCTTAATCATTTGAAGGTAGTTATATTACTGCTATTAATATAAATCTCATGCTTTTCTCTTTGGTTTCTGTTCCAATGTAAGATATCCCGTTTGTTCGCAGTCTGCCTGGTCTTGCGATCCGGTGATATTGCTCTTGATAGGAACGAGCATATTGTTAACTACTCTGACCCCCAGAGTCTCATCTGTGAATAGGGAGGTGGAGAATCCTATCTTGCTCCCACTACCTACCCCCCGAGATTTCACGAAACAAGTACCTTAAGCCCCGTGACTGGCAAGTGTGTGGGTCTTCATAAACACTAGTCGACACTGCATAAAAGACTGGAAAAGTTTCGATCCAACACTACTGTGAATATATATGTGAACTACTGAGACGATTTTGATTTCGAAGTATCAGGGCCAAATATGCCCTTCCCCCCGATTATTCGCTGGATCGGAAAAAATACATGCATGTTGTTTCGCTTTGAAAATCTGAGCGACTGCACCCAGATATAAACTACTAAGTAGCTAATGATGCAAATCTTGAAATCATGTCCGTACCTACCAAATTCAAAAAAAAAAAAAAAAAATCAGACCAAAAATCATACTACTAAAAACTAAAATATGGGTGTCACGAATAGAGGGAAATCTATATAGTTGATGATCCAATCATTACATAGCTAATTGCTCCTTCTGGTCATCTTATCAATAGATACAGAATATCGTCCAACTCTTTTGAGTGTAAAGATTCGTTTCAGTCAATATATGGGTAAAAATAATCTCGTTGCCCCTGGTACATGTTGCTGTTATATACCGTACATACGGTATTCATCTTCCACTTTCTACTTCGGCACAGAATCCCAACATTTTCACTTATTTTTCCATCGGGAAAAATAAGAGTCCATTTTTAGTCTCTCGTGAAGCTGAGCGTGGTCATATGACAAAGTTCTGGCCACTGACGTGAAAGTGGAAGCAACACATGTGATTCTCGAGCTGTGGTTTTAAAGCAGAGACCGGGGTGCATCGTGACATTCCTCGTCCGTCTTTCCACCCTTCCGGTTACAATGAAGACATCATCGATGAGAAAGGAACTGCCATCTTGGACAGTGAAAATCATGTGTGAAAAAGCAGAAAATAAAGAAAGAATGTGAGTCCTCTGAACTTGGTGAAGCAGGCCACCACAGATGCCTTGATCTGCCTAAAACGGGAGAGATCAACTTCTTGTTTTCACAACTGTTCTTTGGAATTTGGCCTCGTGCACGGTGAGACCCCACCTTAGCGTGTTAGTCTTATCGCAGAAGGATTTAGAGGTCAAGTGCAGACATGGCACTGTAGGACTTGTCATGGTCAGGAAAATAGGGATTTCTCAGAAAAGGTATATTTCTTTCTAACTTTAGGTGCTTATTGTTTAGAATACAGACAAACAGTTACAGAGGCAGGAAAAACCTACAAGTCCTGCGTGCCTTAGTATTTCCACGGAAGGTGGTTTATCCGAAGACTACAATATTTACGAGCGATGTATATAAAAATCAGGGGCTTATGAAATCAAGTTATAAAGTTAAAAAAATAGAGCTTAATCCCCAAATTATTGTATTTACGAGCACATGCATCTTGGTGAGCCGCCCCCAAGACCTTTGTGAAAGAGGTGGAGAGAAAAACACAGATCGACAGAAGAAAGGTCTTTTTGGAAAGCAGTGTCGATGCGGATTCGAACCGGTGTGGCCACCTCGCCCGCGTCAATGTTCTTCACTAACTGATGAGAAGACTGTGCTTTTGTGCGTGTGACATAGGAGCTTCTGCGGCCACAAGAATGATGAGAACGAGTGAGCAAAACCTCCCCGCCCGCCTGTTTAGCCCTTGTCTTTCCCTCGATCAGCGATGCCGGTTTAAACGTCAGCTTTGTGCAGGGGGCACCAGGCACCGGCCAGAGGACACGCTGAGACCACCAGCTAATGTCACGCAGACGTCACGTGACCACTTTTGGGTAATCTTAGGAAAACATCTGTATCCAAACGTTCAGAGTCAAGGAACCATTTATCTCTTGGCGTGTACGTTTTAAGAAAATGAGGACATGAGAACTGATCTATTCTAAAACTTTAAATCCTTGATGAGAGGCATTCACATAGGAGTATACGAAGCAGTTGTTTTACGGCATAGGCTAAAAACGCACATGTAACCATGATATAATTTTATGAATATACATCCTACGGATCTGTTAGTTGGCTAGGCCTGTTAAAAAAAAAAAAAAAGTAATATTGAACAAAATGAAGAAAAATCTAACTTCTAATCAGTTTATGATCCTGGGGAATTTTCAGCCGAACTTATTGTAAGGGCAATGCATGCAGAAAGATGGAAAAAAATAAAAAATAAGAAAGAGAAAGGAAGAAAGGAAAATAAAAAAAGAAAGTTGCTTAAATGGAATTTAAGTTGTCAGGCTACAGTGTAGAACTCCATTACCATATCTTTCTTTTTTTTTTTTTTTTAATAGTATTCTCTGAAAGGCACTAGATGTAATAAAGTCAATTTAAAATTTGTTCTACCAATCTTTTGCATCTGTAATTTTCCCATTAAACGTAAATGCCCATGAGGCAAGCTATTTGCATTACATTGCATTTGCAGTCTTTAAAACAAACTATAAATCCCCTCCTTGTTTCGTGTGATTGATGCTGTGTGTATAAATACCACCATAAACCTCAAAGGGGCTAACAGTGACAGTAAATTAAAGTTTTCAAGTCTGGCAGCATCTCAGCACTCCAGCCCTTGATCTTAAGCAGCGTTGTTAACCCCCGTCTCATTGCCCTCCTGAACTCACCTTTTTTTTTCCCCTTCTTTCCCGCTCTGCCCCCCATTCTGATTTCCTTGGGAAACACCTTCCTGGCCATGCGAGTCACACCAGGGCAGGGAGAGGCAGTTAATTAAATCGAGGCTGCGGGGCTTGCTGGACAGCTGACGGCCCTGTCTGCAGCCCTCCGATTTCAGATCCAGAATCTTGAGGCCCCTTCTCTCTGTAAACGATGGCCAGCCACAGAGATACTGATTAACTGGCAAACACCCCACGATTAGCTGCCTTTGTGAGTGACTGTCTTCTGCACGGTGGCCTTCACATCGGTAGGACAAGGAGACACCAGCAGTTGATGTGGGGAAAAGGGAGGAGAGAAAGGTTTCTAGCCATATTTTTCGGTTTCCACTAATCGAACTACCTCTGTCCTCATGATTTTACTCTGCGTTGTAACCCTATATAACTGATAAAATTATTTCTTATTAAAACCTAGCGCGTGACAAAGAGCATCTTCACCTACACAGGAAGGCTTACTCGAAACGTAAACAAAGCGAATGCCTCTCTGAAACTTCAGAGGACCTTTAGTCTCTGTAATTAATTGGTGGGTACAGCTGGTAAATTCTTGTCTCTCTCCTATTGAAGTAAGGTTGGATTTGGGGAAGACTCAAAATGGTGGTCTTGGAGAAACCATAAATATTGATTTCACCGGCCCTCTCTGCCCTCCATCTCAGTGTGTGGTGAGTCTTCTCCCAACGTGACACGGTAAATTCCTTGACCGACCTCATGTGATCATTCCCCCAAATTGCACCGAGGCTAATTGATTTAGGGTGCATTGGGGTTTCTCACTGTTATCCCAAACGTTCCCCGTAATTTTTTTTTTTTGCATTTTCCCCCAGAATAAAAGGAACGTAATTGGAAAATCCCACATCAATTTTTTTCTAGCTGTATGTTTCATATATGACTTCAAAATAGAAATGTAAATTAGCAGAACCTCACAGCTCATATGTACGAAATTCTTAGGGGAAATGGCAAATCTTCAAGGATGAGTAAATGATTCCCCCAGAAGGGAAAGGAAAGACACAGAGGAAAAGCAATCGGGAGGGTGGGGGTGGAAGGGAAGACGGAGGAAGAGAAGTGACGGCGATGAGACAATAAAGCTAATTAATTAATTCAGGCTATTAATCTAGACCGAATGTCCTCTGACGATCTCAGAATCAGTGGAGTATCCCAAGTGGATATTGACAGGGATGTTGAAATACATTTGCAAAAGAATACCTATATGGTTTTTCATTTCTTCTGTGATCTTATAATCTGGGTGGAAGAATCCAAGAAATATCAATGCTCTGAAGAAAATCTGCCCAAGATAGATTTCTAGAGGCTTCTTTTGTCCTTTTTCTTCTGAATCGCATAGCTTCCTAACCATGGGACCTGCTTATTCTGTTGTCCAGAGAGCCTCTAAGAAAGTAGCTTGTGACAATCTATGCATTTTCCTCACGGAGCTTCTGCTTTTACGACTCTTTCATATGCCAGTTGTAACAAAAGTGAAAACTCATATTGACTTAGTTAAAGATACGAATTTTATTAACACGTCTGCAAAGGACCCTTTGAACACATTTATAGCCAAGTAAAGGAATGCCGGGGAAGTGGAAGGGAACAGCCATTTATCGAGACTCCACTATGTGCCTGTCACCTATTTGTTGACTTCACATTTTATCAACAAAGAAAAATGTTCCTTGTCCATAAAATGGGAAAAATAATGTCTAAGAAACTTGTTCACGGTCCGCAAAATGATGGATGGCAGTGTTTTCTGGGATTGTCTTTCTTTATTTTTCTTTCCAAATTTTTAATGGAGTCTGTGTGGAAATACAAAATGTGAAATCCTGAAGACTAACCCTAAGGACATAGATATAAATAGCAGTATCTTTGAATAAACGACTAGGTGTCCCCCAAATTTTGCATATATGAACTCTGAGGTTATGTTAATTTACATTCTTATCTTGAAGTCATACATGAAACATACTACTAGAGAAAAATTGACACAGGATTTTATAGTTTTCCTTTTATTCTAAGAAAAATACAGAAAAGATTATGAGGTGCGTCTGAGGTACTCCGATAACCCCTGACTCAATTATCCTTGGTACGATTTTGGGAAGCCATCACGTGGGTTACTTTCAAGATCACGTGACATCCCTTTACAAAAATAGGCATTGCCTCTCTGTACCTGTCTTGCCCTAATGTAAAGGTCCCCAACACAGCTATCCCACCGAGATTTGCCATTTCAGAACTCTTTGTTCTCATTCCCAACTCATAAATCAAAACTAACGGATCTTGTGTCCCCTTTCCTCGAAAGGCTATCCTAGGCTAGATACAGTGACATACTGATTCCCATTCTAGTTCTATACAGAAATAATCCTTGCAGATGTGCGTTTATTTCTACATTTAACTGCCTTCAGGTTAGAATTTAATATTTCCAGCAGCGAAGGGATGAGGTGATGGGGGGTATGACCTTAAAGGAAACAGGGGCATTGTCCTGTGAATAGGTGGCCT
>NW_011888815.1:4117728-4123251 GCF_000151845.1 Pteropus vampyrus | reverse complement strand
GCCTCTCTGTACCTGTCTTGCCCTAATGTAAAGGTCCCCAACACAGCTATCCCACCGAGATTTGCCATTTCAGAACTCTTTGTTCTCATTCCCAACTCATAAATCAAAACTAACGGATCTTGTGTCCCCTTTCCTTGAAAGGCTATCCTAGGCTAGACACAGTGACATACTGATTCCCATTCTAGTTCTATACAGAAATAATCCTTGCAGATGTGCGTTTATTTCTACATTTAACTGCCTTCAGGTTAGAATTTAATATTTCCAGCAGCGAAGGGATGAGGTGATGGGGGGTATGACCTTAAAGGAAACAGGGGCATTGTCCTGTGAATAGGTGGCCTGCACATTTGCTCCCTGCCCCCCAGGGCTCATCCTTTTGGTAAGTCCTTGTCCTGGAGGGCCTGCACACTGCTCGAGCTGTGAGTGTGAATCTTGGATGGGATCCATGATTGGTGACTTTACTTGTTCATCTCAGGCCCTAGGAACTTAGGTTCTCGTGTCTATTGAATCCATCAATATCCTTACATGAGCATTTACCTTTCATTCATTGAAACACAAAGAAAGGTGATGACCTTTAAGGAGAACAGAAAGCTGAACGAGGTACAATCCCTGTCCTTCAAGAGTATATAGTCTATTACTACTTAATATAAGATAAAATGTGATAGGTGCATTACAAAACATGATGTACATTACGAGGCGAAAGCCATGGGTTCTCCAGCAGATGAGTTCCAGCACGTGAGTCTTTGTATCATGTCCTTTGGTCTTAAGGGACACCAAGAACTGGAAGATTCTAGCCTTTACGGGACTCTCTATCTTATCTAGGGAGACTGGATACAGAGATCAGACTAAAATGTCAAACACTTCGAGGGGAACATAACCAATTATAAATATCCGATGGCAGGGGTCAAATTCTAGCTCAACGCAGGGTTAGGAGTGCTTGTTGCACGCTTCCTATAGTGTCGTCATAGGAACTGATGAACTATGTCCTTGAAGATACATTTAGTCGAGTCAATATCATTTTTTCTTGGATAGCACAGGCTTTGGTTGAGTGGATCGTGTATCAAACTGCAGATGGGACGCGGAAGAGGATGAGGGTGACTGAAAACATTGCACGGAAGGGGGTTTTCTCTGCGTGGACTGGAGCGAGGCTCCTCCTGACCTGGGAAAATGATAAGGGCAGAAACCAGCCAATGAAGGATGGAGGACGGCAGGTGGGTTGACGTGGTTTCTGACAAAGAGCAGAGAGGTGGGAGGAGTTGGGGGGTGTGACTGCTCCCATCTTAAGCCACAGATGGCGACCAGAAAGCCACAGTGATCACTCTGAAAACTGAAGTGAGCTGAGCGGGCCAGGTTGGGGATTTCGCAGACGATGGGACGAGAGCGTGCTTGGTCTGACTGGGTAGTTGCTCGAACCAGACCTTTTGTTTATAGGTGGAGATAAAAGTCCAGAGTTGCCAGATCTGCATTTTTAGGGAAAATTTTATGTTTTTATTCAAACCGTCTAAAATTTTAAATGTCGTCCACTACTAAAATGTAGAATCTCTCCCACAGATGCATTAAAAAAGAAGATGTCCCAATTGGTGACATAGAGACCTCTGAGTGGATTAATTTGCCTTATCTATTTTTTTTTTTCCTGGCAGTATAAAGCGATTGAGAAAAATCTCTGTAGTTATTGTGGAAAACATGAACAAAATCCCCAGTTTTCCGCTTTGAAATATTTGCCAAGTTATCTGATCTGTTTCATCACCAATTTCCTACAGGAGGAAGATATATGACATATTGGAAATATAAACTGCTAAACAGTGCACATGACATAAATTTGCAGTTTTCGTTCTACCGTGATTCTGAATTTCTTGGGTTTTTTTTTTTCAGTCCTGAATATATGTATCCTCGATGCTCATTTATTTACATATATTTTTATTATGCCTGTTATATCATCTGTGGTAAAACAACTCCCTCTGTTTACTTTTTTACTTTTACGGAAAACCAGAAAAAAAATTGCTAACAGAATGACAAGCCCGGAATCTTCGCGCGAGTCCCATAATCTAACCTTACTACTGACACAGACTTTATAGAGAAAAGAAACTCACACCAAAAAAACCCCCAGAGCATCGCAACGGATTCTCCCGAGTAGCAAGATGTCATACGACAGTGCCCAGCTTCGTTTCGGCTGAGGTCCCACCCTCCTCAGGCTGAGATTCTGCAAAAGCACAGCCTTCCCACTGCCCAGTGTCGACGCATCTTCCTTTGATACTGGAAAGGCTCACGTCTTTGTCTGGTCATTACTGTTTTTCTAGCATCAATCGATTGTTAGGGATTAACTGGAGAAGGCAGAGAAAGAGCAGGTGCTTCAACCTGGCTATCACCGAGGCAGTAATAATCATAGCGATGGGTCGTGTTGCATTAAGAATAGGTGGCACCAAGTACCCATTTCAGCCTGTTGCATTAAGATGGGTGGCACCAAGTACCCATTCAACGGGTTGTAAATATATCCCTTCTCTTCAGTCACCCTATTAATTTGCAAGTGCTTAGATCTGAAATTCAGCATTGGAGTCTATATACCCTACCAATTAGAATAAGCCACCTTGTCATCCTCGACTTTCACGGTGCTGTTTGGTTGAACAGATAATGATAATTTAACTTCGGAAAACCTCGTCATTGTAAAAAGAATTAAAATGATAACTCTTCCACAATCTTGGTGTGCGGCTTTCTATAGACTGTGGTGTCCCGAATCTCAAGTAATATTCCTCTGTCGCCCCATATCCCCAGGTCCTGGATAAAAATGAAATGTGCATTTCATAAGAAGATCCCACTGGGTGGTAATGAGAAAAAGCGTTCACTCATAGTCAATCGGTTAAAGCTTTGGGGATGGGCTGAAGTCACCATCTTCTTCTCCTTCTTTTTATGAGGATATGGATAAAAAAAAAAAATTAAAAATGAAAATATATCTCAACCTCCCACCAGATCCAGCTGGCTAGGGAAATAAATGGAGCTACATCCTTAATAATATGCAGATAATTTCCAATGGATTATTTTAGAATTAGTAGAAGCGTCATCAATCACTTCGGCTATAATAACCGAAAATTATAGTCAATGTAATATAAGTTCTTTTTAGCATAACCTGAGGTCATAGTAAAACATATACCTGATGCCATTATTTGTCTCCCCCAACCAATAAAAAAAAAAGAGTAAACATGTTTTTTTCTATTAAATTTATTAAATATCTGGCAACGCTAGGCCTTTGCAGGATCGGGATTTCTGTTTTCAGAGTTGTCATTAATACTGAAAATGGAAAATGCCCAAAGGCTATTTTAAGTATTTTAAAAATGGAAAGAAATACTTAATTGTATATGTCTAATTTTTTAGATAGGCCTGTGTATTAGCTTTTTTTTTTTTTGAAAGCATTTTATTATAGGGAATTGACTTACAGTAGGTGTAAATAAATCAGTTTTCAAAATCAACAAATCGTCCCCAGAGTGGTCAAACATATTTCGCATAGGCGTACTTCTGTCTGCATAAAAGTGAACAGAACCATCTCCCCAAAATTTGAAATCTAGGAACCACAATTCAGGCGTGTTTTTTGTAAATACCTAGTGCAAAGCTTTCTTTTCATTTTGCCAACCAGGAAAACTATTCTAGAGCCAACGTTACAGCTTATATTATGCCACTCCAAAACATTTGGGGACGTTCATTCATTCCGATTCACTGTAAAAAGAATTTCATCCTGTCTCAGCTTATTATAAGCAGATGCCACTAAATATATTGGGAAAAAAAATTCAATGGTCGCAGAAAAGTCCAACGTCAAAAAATATCTACGCTTAAAACAATAGTTGTTTCTAGAGACCCTGGTGGATTCCAGTGCTCTGGAACCTTCTCCTGGGTTGTGAACAATCGAAGATTTATTTGAGCTCTCTGCACACTGGGAAATGAAGACCCAGAAGCTCATTATCATGTCTATTAAAAAGCAGAAACTGGGGTACATCTAAGAAAAGATGTATTACTTTTTAAACCTCACTGCAGACCGCAGTCCAATAGGGACTTGAACTATATAAAAATACTCTCAGTAGTAGGGGGGTGGGGGTGGGGGGTGGGGTGGAGAGTCACTCTCCCAAACAGCGAGAAAATAGAAGCCACTGAGTTCCATTGTTGTCATGGCTTTGGAAAGGTGGCTTTCTTCGATTTTCTCGCAAAAGGCTTTTTGAAGCCAGACTTTTGGTTTGATCAGGGGACTGGATGCGACCTACTCTAATAACTTAGGGGACCACGCTCTCGGGGGTGGGGGGGTGAGGCAGGGTTTGATTGGCAATGACCAGTTAAATTCTAGTTAACCCCAATTATAAACCTTCACCTTTGCTAATTGGATTAATTTGTCAGCAGGCAATACACTCACAAAGTGTACTGGAGCCAACTTTGTGCCACTTTATTATGAGATAAAAATCATTATTGTGGCATGGCTAATTTCTTAGGAGTGGATCTATAATCCATTCCTGCAAAGGTAGAACAAAGTTGAATTTCACTATAAAATTGGAAAAGCCATTTAGTACAGCTATTCTCTTCATAGCCCGAAACAAAAAAAAAAACAAAAAAAAAATGCCCAGTAAGCAAATTCTCTCTCAATTAAAAGCTTTCCAAACTCAAGGTTTAATGAAACCTTAATTACAGTCAATGGAAAGTCATGTTTAGAAAAAAAATTTCAAGGTACTCAAACGTGTCCTTTCATTTCCCTCTTGACCGATCCAAGCGTATCAACGATTTCCGACTCTTCCAATTTTTTTTAGTGTGTTTTGTGCGCAGGAAAGACACAAACCAGAATAACCCGTTGCATACACATGGCCATGTCACCATCCGAAGGCGAGCAGTGGCGACCTCCTCGTTAAGATGGTACACATATTGCCACGCTGCGTCCAGCGGTTCGTAAAGACTGAGCAAGATGTGCAGGTACCGTCTGTCAGATTCAGTATTAATATTCAAAACGTAATTTTATGTTTCTGTGAATGGGTCTAGTCTGAGCGAAACGGAAGAACGAGGTCTATCGTGTGGCGGAGATGAGATTTTGCAAAAGAAGTAACAGGTTGGAGTGAATAGAGAGTCCGCTCTACTTGACAATATGTTCAGAAGGCCACAGGATATTGTGGTTTAGACGTGACCAAAGAGCAAAGGGCTATCGCCAGTGCTGTCTGCCAGCGGAGCGAAGCAGCACCCTGTAGGCCTGGATGGATGCGAGGCTCGGTGCTGTGCACACATTTGAAAGGACAGAAGAAATAATGTGGAAGTTTCTGCTTTTATGTATTTCACAAAAGGGGGTGTGGGAAATAAGCTATTCCATAGATATTCTTGGACACTACGGATTGTATTTAGGTAGTTAACCTTTTCTCTCTCTCTTTTTTTTTTTTTTGTAAGAGGGGTGCAGAGAACAGTACATTTAGATTCTTTGCCTTTACAAACAAAGCAATTTAGAGGCAGGAGATGGTAAAAAATGATCAGATTGTGGAAATTAATGACAATATCCTGTGCTTCCTGTGTGTG
>NW_011888815.1:4114174-4116598 GCF_000151845.1 Pteropus vampyrus | reverse complement strand
GTCATGATAAAACCTCAATTTATAGTAAAAAAAGTCAGAACTTTAGAGAGGTGAGATGATCAGCTAGGTCACATATTTCCAGCAGACCAAGGTCTGATGCTGGGTGTTTTGAGTTGACCAGTCACACATGCAGCTTTTGCAATTCCCTTTCTAGTCACTGAATCATCAAAAATATTTTCGAGTAATCCTTGGTGGACTTTGCCTTTCATTTACAGATACTAGAACAAGCAGTGAATATATATATATATATATATGTTCAAAATTCAATCTCTAGGATTCCAGGAAAAACATTTTTTAACTAGACACTCCTAATTTCTAATAACTATTTTGAGCATATGATAGGTACTTAATGAATCTTGGGAATAGCTTGACACCTAAAATACAAACCCTGTTGGATCTTTTTTTTTTTTTTTTCCTGTGGAAACAGTCTAATTTAAGTTCTAGAACTGTCTCCTGAAATTCTACAAGCTAAAACCTGCTGGTGGAAACAGGCGAGAGAGCATAGCAAAGCTACGACAAATATCTACTAGATAAACGCTGTTCCGACGACAGTCATTGTCAAGTTGATTGACTCAGACAGAAGCAATTGTCTCATAAATTCTCCTAATATAAGGCCTTCACATATGCGTTGGTCATATGTATGACAGACGCATTGCTGGGAAAAAAAAAAAAATTATGTATCAGTCAACTCCCAGCACAGTGCGGGGCACCGAGGAGAGGTTTAATAAATATTAGATTCATGAATCGATATCAACACATTTTATTTGATTGGAACTGGGGAGGCTTACGTCTTGAAGGAATCCCAGAGGAGATGTTATATAAAGCGACAACTCCTGCTCTCTCCTCTAAGTGTTGGTTTATAATTCTGGATGCTTACGGTAGACCCCGTAACCAAGGTGGTCTTGGAACTGTGGCTGGAGGGCTGATCAGAATCTGATTGACAGATACGGATGGAGGGTGTGAGAGGCCTAGACCGGGACATACTCATCAGCCAGGTCACCCCTGCATGGCTGTCCTCAAACTGCTTTCTTGGCCTAGAAGCCCGTGGTGTCCCCCTATGCGGCTCACTGTGGACCTTCCTAAGGGTACAGCTCCTGCTCACAGAGAACACTCAGACCTTGTCAAGAGGCTTCCACCCTACCTGCTCTTCTTTTACTGACCTCTTTATATTATTACATGCACTGAGAGGATACACCTGTGCATCGCCCCCTAGACTATCTGACCTGAGCTCAAGTTCTCTGTCTTTGCAGATCCAGCACCTAGCTCATGGCCTGCCACAAAGCACACACTCATGAAGTGCATACTGATCTAAAGAGCCCATAAGTCATCTGTCTGGTTATCACAGGAGAACGGTGGACTATCGAGTCCATAACCAACAGCTCTGTGCCTTCCCCAGGCAAAGTCCATTCACCAGGAGCGACAGGTGCTCTCTCTCTGAATCCGCTCTCAACTCCTTTGCAACTCTGAAAGATAAGTACCGATCACGAGTGGACAAGATTTCCTATGCATTCTCGCCTTGAGGCGTCATCAAATTCTAGTGTCAGGAAATTTCTTCTACTGATAAGGAAGGAACAGTCCAAGTTTTACCAGACTGAACTGGTCTCGTAAAGGACTCAGAAGCTCTAGCCTTGGGGGTGGAGGGCAGTTTTTCGAGAACTTTCTTCTCTAGGTAAGGGAAACGATGAAAGACATAATGCTAAAGGATGCCCGGTCACCATTCGCCTCTTCGCCTGTGCTAGCCAGCATACCGGGGAAACAAAGGAACTACTCTTAAAACAAGTTTTACTCAGAAACACACGCTCACATGCGCGTGCACACACTGACACACACACACCTCAAAAGGATAAAAGATTATTTTGAAATAAGAAATATTTCTGTCTCCCTTGTGTTTTAGAACCAAATGGAGTTCAAGTACATTTTTCATAGTTACCTTACTTTCATATAATGCATTACATAAGTAAGTGATGCCTCTCAGAGTCCGAAATTGCATTCCCGTAACTGGGGCCAAAATCTCACTGAAGAGTTGTGATTCTTGGATTGATTTATATCATTTCTTTATTCTCTTCTTTTTCATGTATTTCTTTTCTTCCTTGACCCAGAGAGGAGGCCACTGACTAACAAAAGCTCTGGTGCCATTGAAACTCTGGACGGATAATACTGCCCGACACTGCCAAGTCGAGGACCGTCTCTCTTTCTACACCGTCGAGTAAAAACTTACAGGAAAAAAGAGAGGTTATCAGTTATACGATTTGTCTTCTCTTGTGATGCAGATTAAATGGTTATAACTTCACTGGACTCCAATCTACTTGACATCTGTCAAAAGGCTGGGGTCACCTTCTTCCATTAGCAAGGGTCTCCATTTCAACAATCCCCTCCATGCCCATATTCATGTCAGATATAATTGTCTACTTCTTGTCAATCTTC
>NW_011888815.1:4106695-4112749 GCF_000151845.1 Pteropus vampyrus | reverse complement strand
TGTCATATAATATATATAAAATTAACACGTTTGTAAAATATAAATGTATGTTATGTAACATGTTTATATATTATAACGTATATTTATAATGTATAATACATAAAATGTTGTATGGTATATATTTAATGAACTAGATATCTTGAGTTAAACATACTGACGCCACGCCACGCTGCCTGACGCTGGGCTGGTGTTTATCTTGGGGACGGACCCCACGGTGCTGTGAACGCCACATTTCCACAAGTCGGGGCTCCCTCATCGCCACCGCCCTCTGTCCAGTCACACGCACTCTATTTTACAATTCTTCTGCCACTTGCGTTTGATCGAATCTGTTAACTGCCAAATCGTGCCCCCTTTTGCCTACGCTAAAGTCGTGCCAAGTTCCATCTCGGAGGCAAAGCAGAAATAAACGCCTGCCACCAGCACGTCACTCCGGAGGTAGAACGCGAGGGCACATCCTCTCTCACCGTTCACAGAGCGGGCTCTGAAAACACCCCTTTCTGGAGTTTCTGCTTTTCTCATTCTATTTTCTCCCAGAATCTGTTTGCAAAACATTTTATGGAATTGGCAAGTTATTCGCGCTGCTTTTGCAATGCAGTCTTCCTAATTCAATTGCAATTATTTGTAAACTGCCGCCATAACTCTTCCTTGGCTAATGTCTGCAAACTGTTTACTAAACAATAAACTTAATCATGCATTCATCGTTGCAAACGTCTCCAAATGGCTGCAGAGTCGAGCTGACTTGGCATTTTTGCCTATTTGCAAATCCACGAAAGATGTTTTCTGAACAGACACCAAGTCCTATAACACTTAGTCATTCTATTTGCTGCACCTCTGCTGATTTGTTGCAGACTGGGTGGCCTCTTTCACGGGTCAGCCAAAGTGGGGTGCTGGTCCTGGGAGGTTTAAAGCAAACTGGGCTGGAGGTGAGGCACTGGAAGTGGGGAATGAAGAGGAAGTGTGACAGCATGGCTCAGGCAATACTCGGGTCACATAATATTACATGCGTATTCGCTTAGCACACCGACCGAGGGCCTGCTATCGTTAAGACCCTGTGTGAGAGGCACGGGCCGTGAAGACAATCAGTGATCTCGTGGGATGCGAGACAGAAGAAAGATCACAATAGCTTGTCATCGACAAACCTAGAGATTTGAAGAACTCATAGAGATGTGAAGGACTCTTGGAGAGAGGGTGCTTTCAGTGGAGAGTAGATGAAAACTTAATGGAGGATATAGAAAAGATGGTGGAGAGAGGTCCCTGGCTGTTACAAGGTCACGGAAATGAGGGCGGCTTTTTAAGAAGTCTCGGGGCGGGGGGTCCCTGGTGTGGATGGGCTGCTGCAGGCATCTTGGAGAGACAGAGAGCAGCACACTGAGGCTGGGGAGAAGGGTGCCAGAAGGTCCCACTGCAGACGCTCGGGGCCAGGATGAAGGGCGCCGGGGAAGCCAGTGCGAGCTGCTGACTCCAAAAATCCTATCTCCAGCCTAGACTTCAACTGCAGATATTATGTATTTCCTTGTCACATCCACCTGGATATCCCAAACATGTCCCAGCTTCAACATTTCTAGAAGCAAACTCGCGACTCCTCCCCAGCCAGCTCTCTCTCAAACCTCCCTGCTCCTCCTCCAGCCTTGTCTTAGTCGGTGGCAGCTTCGTCCAGTTGCCCGGGCAAAAATGGGGCAGATATTCTTGTCTCTTTTCTCTCTCTCGCCTCTGAGGCAATCCGCCAGCAAATGCTGTCAAGCCACCGCTTGAAATATATCTAGCAGCTCACTGCTTCTCGCTCCATCCTTCGCTGCCACCGTGCTCCAGACTGTTATCACCTCTTGCCTAGACTGTTCCGGTAGCTTCCTACCAGGTCTCTCTGCTCCCAAGCCTGCCTCCCCAGGGTCTCTTCATCAACGAGCAGCCAGAGCGATTCTTTGAAAATACTGTTTCGGCCAGTCTTCCGCTCGGAGGCTTCCGATGGTTTTCTAGACCTCGCCGAGCGTAAAAGCCAAAGTCCTCTCCACGGCTTAAAGATCCTGCGTCATCTGGGCCCTAGTAAGGACACACCTATTCAATTTCATGTTCTCCTTCACCGCCAGCCACTCGCTCTGTGCCAGCTTCGAGGGCCTGCTCCCTAAATAATCGAAAGTCTCAGGGCCTTTGCATGTTCTGCTTCCCGTTACTGGCACAGGCTTTCCCCTAAATCTGTATGACTTGCTCCTTCGGTATTTTAAGTTTCTGCTCAAATGTCGCCTTTTTATGAGAAATAATATATAAAATAATAGCCCCTACTGTTAGCATTCCCTAGCCCTTACTCTGCTTTATTTCTTCCCATATCGTCATTTGATATTTACTTATTTATGTTTATCACATCCACTTAATCAGGTGTTTAGGATCTGAGACTTTATGTTTGTCACTGCTCTGCATTCCAGTGCCGCCACTTCGAAAAGCCCCCATCAAGTGGTTCATGTTTAATAAATATTTAAACGAGTAAAACTCAACTGATTAAAAGTTAAATGGTGCCTAGCACACTACTGAGAATATGATGTCTGTTTAATAAACATTTGTTGAAAGAATGAATGAATAAATGAAAGAATGAATGAATGAATGAGCTTTTAGGACCAGGGAGACAAATCCCCACTGGTAGGCAGAAGACAAGAGCCAGTGGGGGAAAGACAGATACATGAAGTAGTGAGTTGGACACGTGTAAACTCGTGATCACAAGGAAGCCCCGGACGGCAGGACCTCAGGGTCTCACAGCATCAGCGACTCAATGGGATGCTGATCACGTGACTCCCTCGAGTGGGATACGGCAGAGGAACTGGGATCCTCAGGACCAGCTCATGAGAGGGGCTCGCAAGTCAGGGGTTATCAAGAAGCTGAATCCGGGAAATGAACCAGAGTTAGAAAATGGGTCACCAGAACCAAAGGTCCAGAATGGGATCAAGGAAGAACCGTGGCTGGCTCCGGACTCCTGAGAAGGCAGCTTGGAGCAGACAGAGTGGAGGGTTCGGGTGGAGGAAGCCAGGCATCCGCACATGGAGATCTGACGGAGTGGGGAGTGTATTCTAGGCCTAAAACCGCAGCTCCCCTGGCATTTAGGTCTAGAGAAACAGAGAGCAGGGCTGTGTCCTGCGTCCCGGCTCGAAATCCTACTCCTTCAGCCCCAGACGCAAACCTCTGCGTGGTGTAACCAGTCCCGACCCGGCGTGGGTGTCTGCCTGCAGGAGATGGGGTTACGTCAGTCCAGACACGGCAAAGCTGGAGCCCCGATTGGCCAGCTCTGCGAGGGCCTCATCTGGGAACCCCACCGCACTCCGCTGGAATCAGACAGCTCCCTCCTGTAAAACCGGCCACAAAGCACAACTTGTAAAGCACCCCAAACCGCACCACCAAGCCAGCCGGGAAGCACAGCTCCCCCCGGCTTTCCAAGAACGCCTGCTGCAAAGTGAGAAACACAGAGCTCAGCGTCCACGCGCGAGGTGCCCCTGGCCGGGCAGCGTCCTCCCTCTCGTCGGAGTCCCTGTCCCCCTGCCACAGTGCCCAGCACGTCCTCGCAGCCGCACGACCACAGACAGCTCCGGACGCCCTTGGGCTTCTGGCGGTCCCCAACCCAGGGTGCAGACTTCTGCTCTAAGACGGCTAAAGTGACTCATCAAAGGCCATTTAAAAATGCGACACTTACTTGAGCCAGTGTCTTCCTGAGGCTTTTGAAAGGTGCAGCAGGCAGAAAGTTTACGATCGACTGTTGGGGCACCTTCCGTCCCTCCTCCTCTGAGAGTCATTTCGGAAGGACCCACAACCCGCTCTGATCCACGGGGCCCGTCTACCGGACGCTCGCGCGTCTCGGGCCCCCGCGAAGCCCAGGCTTCTTTGTCGCATCGGCTCCTGACGGTCGCCTGTCCCCTCCTTCAATCTCTGGGCTGCTGCCGGCCCCCTCTGCTCGCTCCTCTTAGCTGCTGTTCCAATTTCAGCTGTCATTTCCCCCGCTCTCCCGAGTGCTCCGAGCTCCTGCTCTAATTTCGCGCGTCTTCTCCCAGAGCTGCCGTCCCGTCTCTCTGACCCCGTCCCGCCCGCCTTCCCTCTCTCCCCGACTCTGAGTCTCCTCCGGTCCCATCGGAGGCTTCGCCCCGGCTTTCACGTCGGCTTTACGTTCGCTGCGCACTGTCCGGTGCGGCCGATCCCAGGGCGTCCGCTCTGCTGAGGCAAAGGCCGGACTCGCAGAAATCAAATCGGGTTTTCTCTCGTGTTTTTCGAAAGCCGAAGTTGAATCTCACCTCCCCTGAGTGCCCCTCGCCCCCTTGCAGTTGAAATCATCGAAGAAGACCTGTTTTTCTATCCCTCGATTGACGAGGGCGGGAAGAGAGGGAGGTGGACTGAGAACTCTCATTCTGATAACAAGTCAGGTCCAATTTAACTTTCCAACAAAGTTTAGATGGGTTTCCGACAAGCACCCAGGAAAATACGAACACGGACCTGCTGTGAGGCAATTATTTGTCCCAACGGCACGTCGATGCATCGCCGAGTGAAGGTCATGTTTTGTAAGTGACAGTTTTCCGGGGTCCTTCTCCCTTCCCGGCTGCACATAGAAACAACTGCATTCTCGTTAATTACGTGGGAGGTGATTTCCATTCTTCTCAAACTGCTGTACCAAGTGTGCATATGGGCAAAGGGTCTTGGTGGAATTCTGAACGCACTGGCCTGGGGTTGGGATGTGGACAAGTATTCAGTGGCCTTGGACGTTCGAACTTCTTAAGACAGTGATGGCAGGGTGTTCTATCTACCTGTTTGTCCTCAAAGACAAGAAGGCTCCTCAAATAAAGCTCTCCCAGCGTTAGGGGGTCTGTCTAGGTCCACCTTAAAGAACGCCTTCATGCCCATATGAAAGATGGCAGAGACCGTCGGGAGACATTTTGATCTCTAGGTTACTGTCGAGGGCAAGGGCATCTTCCAGACCTATACAGAATTTTCCCATCCCTGCTTGGCAAATTCAAACGTCGGCGTCAAACACCTGACTGTTTGACTACTGTTTCTGTTCTATGTAAGTGGCCGGTTGTTTTGGCATGATGCCTCCTCATCGAAAACATAGTGTTTTACATTTGTTGGGAATCTGTACATCTGTAAAGGACGAGAAAGTCTGTATTGAAAAGGTCAGAGTGGAAAACTGTATCTATTGCATCTTATTCTTTCAAGGAGTCACTGACAATCTTTCTGGAACTAATTTCGAAGGGCTTTAAGAAATTACAAACGACATGATTTTCTTGGCTTTATGTTCTTGTTATTATCTTTTCAGATGGCAAATGAAAGTTTGGGGTTGCGACATTCCACCCCCGTTGACTCGGTAAACTTTCTGAGTGTCCACTTTGTACCCAGCGCTATGATGACGGGTGCAGGGGTCATAAAGATGAATGAGGCCATGTTCCTTCTCTGGAGCTGCTTCCAGCTAAAGGTCATGTCAAGGGTCAACCAAAAGGCCTGAGCCTCATCTGAAAATCTTAATCCCACATAGCCTCCTCCACACAATAACCCTAAAGCTAAACCTCTCCGGGGTATCTGACGTCGAAAAAAATGAGCAAAAAACACATGAATAAAAGGCTAAACATATGTTACCTTTTCCACTCGCTACTTACGAAATGCACAGAAAAGATACAAACTTCTCAAATACATGCCAAGAAGGAAAGAGGAAATGCACATTCGGCCCCGGCCCCACATAAGTTTCTGATCATCCCCTGCTTCTAATTAAGTTATTTTCTTTTTCTAACAATCTCCAGGATTTTTTTTTTTCCATGAGAATGAGCAGAAAAACAAAAATATGGGGGGAGAGGGAAGACCCACAGCTCTGCTGAGAAACAGGAAGTTATGTGACACCTCGCTTGCCCTTTCTGCTGCGACAAAGTTTGCCAAAGAGATGTAACCCTGCACTCTGCTATGTAAACCACCTCCAGGAAAGGCAGAGGTCAGCGTGGGAAAAGAAGGGACGCCTTGGGCCCAGAGTGACAACAAAAGTCAGTGCTCGCGGGCGTCTCGAGATGAAAAGAAGCCACTGAGACCGGCCAGCGGTTTGGAGTC
>NW_011888815.1:4093678-4103545 GCF_000151845.1 Pteropus vampyrus | reverse complement strand
TCGATTTAATACATATTTGCAGGTTACTCGCTGAGTTAGGCAACCAAGTGGTTGATCTTCTCCAGATGCCTAAATATCTGATTTAAGGCCGAAAAAGAATCTTGATGCTGTCTTCATCCTTACTGTGCAGGGGCATGATTATCTGTTTGCTCAATACTTTCTCCCCAAGACTTTGGACTTCTTTTCAAGGGCAGGGATTGAGTCTTGGCTACCTGACTCAGAATGTGGTACTCTCTTATATAGGCCCGTAAATGAATAAGCAGAGGGCCACAGAGTGACAGGACAGGCTGGAAAGATTTAGTTTGGTGCCAGGTTATAGAAGATTATAGAAGACTTTAAATGCCATGATAAATAATCTGTACCTAAAAGCAATGTGACACCCTACAATTAGTTTAATGAAGGGAACGCTCTAATCTGATTTATACTGTAATAGTTTACTTTGGGGAAGATAAAGGAGATCGTGAGTAGAGTATAGACAGTAAAGACATAGGATACCATGGAAGGTTAATGCGATGGACCTAGAAAACGGATTATCTAGAGCAGAATGAGGGCTTCTCAATGAAAACAGAGAGGGGTGTGCAGACGAAAAAAATGGCTGCTGTGGACATGTATGACTCAGCCTCGGACCAGAGGTGGGGGTGGAAGGAGCATTTAGTTAACGGTGACTTGAGCTTCTAGTTTGGGTTCCTTGGAGAGAGGAGGGTGTGTCATTAATTAAAAACTCGAGTACAGAAGTGTGTGGTACAAGACAATGGATTTTGTTTTAGATTGGAGTACCCATAAAATAGCCAGGTCCACTGGAAACAGCTCAAAAGGTTAGCAGCTCAAAAGAGAAGATTTGAGAGCATCGGCATTTAAACACCGATGCGCTAAGAGTGGGTGGGTTTATCTAGTTTTTATCTATTTTTGTTTCCTTGCTTTTATCTACCCTCTCCCCGCTCCCATCTCTCTAGAGGGGGTGGGGAAAGGTTGATGAAGTGAACTAAGAAATTTTTGGAGGCAAACAATTACAATCTTTTCTTTGAATACTTTACCTCTTCCTGTATGTAACCTCATTGACTTTCTACTGGATTCTATTTAGATAAAGCTTATCTTTATTGTGGTGTCATAAACAGAAGATACTGAAAAAAAATTCTACAGAATGCCACCTAGATCGATGTCTCTCTGGGCAACTGCAGACATTCTCTCTTTCCACAAGCACGTGTCAGGCCTTTGGCATCACATGCCACGCGCTGGTCTTGACCCTGAATACTGCAATGAACTAGATGGCCCCCACTCTTGTCGAGTTTGTATTCCTGTAGAGGAGACTTCTGTCAACACGCCACACGTGTCTAGGAGCTCTTTGTAATAGAACGAATATATTTTCCTCTGCCGTTCACAACTTCATTTAACACAAGGTGAAGTGTGAGGTGTGGTAGAGGGCATTTTATTACGCGCAATCACTCTTTTCCTTCTGATGTTGATGGAGCTATTCTTTCCACCTCAGTCAAGATGCATCTCATCTATCTATCAAAGGACTCACAGAAAGACCTGCCAACAACTTGTGTGGCAGCTTCAGGAGATAGTCACTTTATTTCGGTCCCCTAAAGGAACAGCGCAGTCTATTTGTTGGGCCAGACTTGGAAGCAGGAGCATCATGCCGCTTTGCCAACCTTGCGTTTAACTTTGGGCAAATGCATTTTATCCTTCTAATCATCATGGTAACCATCTGTGGAAAGCCGTCCGCTGCAGATTCCAGAAGTCTAGCGGATCAACTGGAACATAATTAAACTTAACCAGATCTCTCTTCTCTTCTCCGGGGTGCTCAGCACACAGCATCATAAGGCCATGTCTGGGAAAGTGCGTTTTGAGCAGCTGAGTGTCGACCGAATCCATTGTGCTTCGAAGGCACTGTAGACTGACATGAGTTTGACTTACAGCTCCGTCACCTACTACCAGCGTGGCCCGAGGGCTGATGTACTTCTCTGGGTTTAATGTCCTTCTCCATGGCATGCTTATAACGACATCAATCCCAGAGGGTTGCTGTGAAGGTTAATTGTATACACGTACACACGAGACATTTGGGGTGTCCTCCCATTTCACAACTCACAACCTTCTCTGAGAAGCGCCACCAGATTACACGGATGAGGCCGGAGTGGCCATATCTGTGGTTTAAGCGTCTGTCTCCTTGACGATTACTGACTAGAAAAGGGTGGGCCCAGCAGATTCTCTCTTCCCATATTTGGCTCTTGCAATTGAGAGACATAGAGACCGAAAGGTCCTGAGCTGAGCTATCGCGGTTTCAGAGATGGGCTGTCCTGCTTCTTCTCTTGCTAGACAGAACCTTTTCCCGGAATTCTGTGAGATATGCTGGTATTCTTCCAACAGGTCCCTCTTTAGTTGGAGTTGGATTCCAATTACTCACATTTTAAATAAACTCTGAAAGTGTCTAAAATCGAACCCTTTTAAAGCTACTGCTTTTAGTGTTTCCGTCTCGAAATTTGCACCTCCATTCACTAGTCAGACACCTGGGCATCTTTCTAGAAATCGTCTCCCTCTTCAGTGCGTTGTCTAGTCTGTCCTAACGTCACCCGGAAATGTTTTCTCCGAATATCTTTTTTCCAAATAATTTGTTTTAGTAACTGTTCTCTCTCACCTGGACCCATTTCTCTAAAGACGGCTCTCTCAACTGCTACTCCAGCTTTCCTAAGATGCATTTTCCATACAGAAGCTGGAGGGAGAGGTGTTCTTCCCAGAGTGGGTCATGTAAACACCTATGCTGAAATCCTTGCAATGGCCTCCCACTGTCCTTGGAATAAAATCTCGTCTCTTTATCATCACCCCTAAAGTCCCTCTGCTCTAGCCCCGTCCCGTAAGCCAGCGCCAACTCCCACTTCTTTGCCCCGAGCACGGTCCTTGCTCAGTTCTTCACAGGTTACAGATCCATGTCTCCTCTCACGATCAAAATCACAACTACAGAACGAGCGTCACTGGGAGCCACTTGAAGTCTAGCTGAACATAAGCCGTACAATGGGGGACATACAGAAGAAGCCACCCGGAGACTGAATATTGGATGTCAACTCTAATCGAAGAATAAAAAAATTATCATTAAAATAAAAGGTTCTAGTGCCTACTTTGGGGACTTTTTGCGTGTCATTTCCTCGTTTGGTGCTTTTCCTTCAGAGGACTCTTATTCATTCCTCTCATCTCCTTTTCTGCAAGACCTTCTCTGACCCCCACATCCAAAGCCGATCCTCTGATAATAGTTTCCTTATGGCTCTCATGGTAAATAGGTTCGAGGCATCTCTAGTCATAGACGTGTTTCCACGGCTATCTATTTAACCCTTGCCTTTCACGAGACTGTATGTTACACGAGGATGAGACCGTATGCTACGTGAAGACAGGGAGCATGCAGGCCTAGTCTCTCGAATGTCCAGTGCTATCAGGTAATCAATATAGGATGCTTGGATTTCAGCTATGGCATCATGAAGTTGAACAAGAGGATGATCCACGCCACCGAGACCAAGGAAAAGCCAGGTGAGCTGGAATCCAAGAATCATGGCCATAAAGCACTTGGAACTTTCAGATAAAAATGCTGGGTGAATACTTCCCCTTCTCCCTCTCACTGCAGGCTCGTCCTGGGCGGGCGGTACAAACGGAGAGAAATACACCGAGGTCAACGAAAGCGCTATCACACTCGGAGGGGATAGTTTCCATTCGTTTTAAAATTAAAGTCTCATGCAAGTAGCAGAAAAATACAGCGCGGATTCTTTAGCTTGATTGTTTCGACTTTTAATAGGAAAGTCAGTATGTGCCTCCAACTAACGGCTGGGGATCGTTCTGTGATTGCCGGGTTGTTTTATGTATGTGAAGCAACAAAAACAATATAAGGTGACAAACAAAAGATGGAAAAATATATAAAAGGGGGAAAGAAAGTTGGCTGTGTGCTACCTCGGGCTTTAAAAGTCTTCTTATACACTTCGCCACGAAGTCTATTAAAGCAAAATATAGTGGAAATACAATATACTGCAATGAATGTCTTCAAACTAGCAATTTAGCGCAAAAGCTGAGGGCAGTTCTTATGCACCGACTTTTAATACCAAGACGATTTGTGGTCTCACAAAGTCCCTGCCTTAGGCAAAAGTTGTGCCGAGTTCTAATAGGTCTGGTTTGTTGGCTGTCAGAATAATGGAGAAGCTGGAGCGGAGGGGCTGGATGCTATAAACGGGGAGATAATTAGAAGGTCTGCTGGGAGGAGAGGAGGCTGGTTTATATGCGGTCGCAGGGGAAAGTGTGTTTCAGGAACCTCCTGGTTGACACAGCACCGTCTGGGGCCCAGAATGTTTATTTGGGCAAATTTTGTGAGTCACCAGACAGGCTAGTTTTCTTTTTGAATTATAATGCCATGGCCGTCGTTAGCAATATTGTGTTGGCGTTTTCTGAACAACTGCTATGTGCTTGGCCCTGCTCACCCAGTCTCCTGTATCCCCATTGTCCAGAGAAGGAAATCGGGGTGCAAAAGGGTAAAAGCCTTCTTCAGGGTCAGGCACCTGCCAACGGGAGAGTTTACAATCGCTTAGCGACCGAGTTCTCCGCACCGCATCTCGCCGTCTCGCTGTGGGGCAGGGTTGGTATTGCCGATCGGTGTTTTACCTGAGGACCTCTGCATTAATGTCCCATGTAAATCTGCTGTAACCGTAAAGGCAGTTGACATCACGGACAGGCTCTGGGATCGAGTGAGATCTCTCCTCATTATTGACAGTTCGAGGGATGGACTGTTTCTATTGATCTACTTTTATTTTATGGAAATTAGTAGGGAATCTAGACTGACATTTATAAGACGGCTATTTTTACTCCTTGGGACAGAATCAGTGTTCCTGCCTGGAGGACCGGGCGGCCACGTCACGACAGCCTTCGGGCATGACCCGCCCCCGCCCGCCTCCACGTGACACCTCGCCAGCTGAGTCACAGCCAAGGAAGGTAAGAACCCGAAGGTGCTTTCCCAGGAAGTGTGATTACCCTGTGGTCGCTGCAGCTTGACCCCACTCACAGATTCAAGCTCAGAGGACCAGTCACCACCCACCAGGGGACAGGGGCCAGAATCGGCATGAACTTCTGCATTGGGGAGCTCAGTTACACATTTGGACCGATCCTATTTTTCTTAAATGATAGATAGCGATTAGCATTTTTAGCACATTGTGGGACATCTGCATTCTTGCTCAAGAAAAGTATAAAAAGACCCTGAAGAATTGACATGGAATGAGAAACTGATGCTATCATATGCACAGAGACCTAAGAGCCTGGGATTACTCAGGTTGCAAAAGGTGAAGTTGAGAGATGGCATTATTATAAGTGTATGAGATGCTGAAGTGTGTGATTAGGGATTTGTTTACCAAACACTGGATCGTTCGAACAAGATGGCTCCATCAAGAGGCCTTCCCGCATTGTTCCCAAATCACCTTTCTTCCCACTGACTTAGCATTCACAGCCGGGAGAATTTAGTTCTCTGTCGCGTCGGCCTTTTATTCAGTGATGTGGGAAACGTAGCAGGTTCAGGGCGAAGAGCACCTGCTGAGAGGTAAGAAGCTGGAGTTCTGGTCCTGGCTCTGCCCTTTTTCCCACTGTACCTGAGGCTCAGTGTACTCATCTATGAAACGGGGGTTCCACAAAGACCTCAGAGGTCTTTATGAAGGTCAGACGGGAGCGTGTGTATCCAAGTGTTTCATAGCTCGTAAAGGCTTTTGATTGGACACCTTTGAGCCCGTCACTGAGCGATTCAGACTCACTTTTTGAGCTGTGGTAGAGCAAACAGCTTGATTAACTCTTTGCTGTAGCTCGACAGCCCTCACCTTGACGGCTCTCTCAGGTAATCCGAGGTCCCTGGGCCAAAGCCTCTCCACGGCCTGGCTAGGGCCATGCGTGCATTACTCTGAACGACCCACGGAGAAAGCCTTGAGCCGCCGGGCACAGGAGCTGGAAGAAGGTGACGCTGCATTCATCACTCAGTTGAAAAAGTCCGAGACACATTCTAACTGCACCCCAGAAGGTCCTAGACAGATCGAGCCCTGGTGCCTCCAGCAGGGACCACCCCGGGCATGTTCCCCCGTGTGGTTTTCTCAGCGAGCTCTGTTTGTGGAGCCCGTCAGCCCTGGCTCACACTCTAGGGGACCCCAAGGTCACACAGGACTGTACAAGGGTGTGCAGCTACGCCTTTCCAGCTCTCTGTATTTTAGGCTCTGTGCTAATCACGGTGATATTATCCAGACCAAGACTAACTATCGAACGAGACAGCTCATCTGTGGACGACAAAGTTCAAGTGAGACTCAGGATCTGACTGGCCGCGGAGCTCTGGTGCTGGGGGGATTTCTCTCAAGCAGCAAGGAAAACACGGGCTGAATATTCTCACCAGTCTTAGACCCGCATGCCTGCTGATGGAGAAACTGCCCGTGCGGAAGCCCTCTGTGCTCCCACGTGACCTGGTTTTCCAATCCCAATGCCACCGTATCGGCCAGGCCCTCATCGGCCCTCACCTCCAACAGGCCTAACACGTCCCCAGCATTGAGCTTCCACCTGTCCCACTGTGACTGCTGACCAGAGGCCGGAGCAACCCTCTCCAATTCCAAACAAATCGCCTTATTTGCTTATGTAATAGCCCTCTGAGTTCTCCACCGCTTTCGAAATGCAACCAATCTGCTCATCGCAAACACCAATGCCTCTTGAACCTGGCACCCGTCCACCTCCTCGACCTGGCCCCTTCTACGATCCCGCCTCTGCTGTGCCACGCTTGAGTCACCCAGGTCTCCTTGGAGCAACTTGACCTCGTGGCTGCTTCTGGCCCTTCGCCTCTGCAATGTCTTAACAGGAGGCGCTTCGTCCATTGATTGCTGTGACTAGTTCTTTCTCTTTCTAGCCTCCGGGTGAATGTCACATCTGCAAAGAAACATTCCCTGACGCTTCTGTTTAGGGAGGATTTCTCCCCTTTCCCGTGTGTCATCAGCTCTTATTCTCTATCCCAGGGGTCAGCAAACTTTTTCACCAAAGGGCCAGGGAGCGAGCATTTCCAGTTTTGTGGGCCGTAGGTCTGTTGCAACTATTCAACTCTGCAGTTTTACGGCTAAAGCAGCTGTAGACGAAACATAAATGACCAGGAGTGGTAGTGTTCCAATAAAACTTTATTTACAAACACAGGCAGCGAGCAGGCTGCATTGAGCCCATGGGCCATAGTTTGCTGACCCCTGCTCTATCACTCAAGCCCTTCGGAGTCCTCGATGGCATTTATTGCAATTTAAAAATAGCTCTGTGCTCATTTATTTTGTGGACTGTATATCCCAGGAGGCAGAGGCCACGTCCCTTCTGTTTACCACCGTGATCTCGGAGCCTAGAAGGGTTGCTGGCGCACAGCAGACACTCGATACGTACTTGTGGAATAAACAAATAAAAAAATATGGCTTTCCCGGTATTTCTCAACTCGGCACCTTCTATATTCATGATTTGCTTTACGGCACTGATCTCAATTTTTGATTGCTTAATTATCTGTTGTTGCAAGTTCCGTAAGCCTAGAAACTATGCCCGCCTTGTGTAACTGATATATCCCTCAGCATGTAGCATAGTGCTTGGCACACAGACATTCAAACAATTGGAATGCACAGATAAATGAATTAATTTGGATTATTTCCACGAATAAAAGGAAGCACTGACCTCAAATTTTGATAAATAGTTATTTAAAAAATATATGAGAACGTGAGAATGTGAGAATGAATGAATGAATGAATGAAATGTGCCTGTTGGTTCTATATGGCCATGATCAAAAATTTCAAAAAATCCTCCAAATTAGTAACTCTGGTGAATCATATGGGAAAATAAGATCGTTATTTGCCACTGTCTAGTTAAGTCTCCTTAACCGCTAATAGATTAATTTGATAAAGAGACAAATTCGCAGGCTTCTCCCAGGTAGCCTCTCAATAAATGCAAATTCTACGGGAGAGATTACCCAGAGGCCCTGTGATGCTGGCTCCACCTGAAGGGTCAGTGTGACCTGGGAGGACGTTTCCTCTTTGCCGTGTGGCTCTATCGTTATCTGCCACCGAGAAATGATTTTGTTGACTCGTGGCCATGACCATGTCTCTGTCTCCACGGCAAAACCGAAAGCTGAATTTGAGGAGTGCCGACGAGGAAGAAGACACAGTGCATCACGATACAGGTCTGGAGAGCGAACCTGGACGGAGCGATGACAACCCGTCCCACTTTGCACGGGGCAAGCGTTATTTTTGTCACTTTTTTCTTCCTGGAAACATTATTAATAGAGTCCCTTTCCCTTCTCAGAAGTGCCTGATTCGGACAATAAATTATCTTGTCACTGGAAACATAAGGAATAAGTTACCTTTCTTCCCCAAGGACAAGCTGAACGCACTCCGGGTGCGTAGCAAGCCACCGCAGTGGAGCGGGCTGCCTCGCTGGGCCACGTGTGGGTACCAATCCCGTTCACGGCCGTCCACGCGAGCTTGGCAGGAATCATGAAGGCCATTCCAGCAAAGCAAACTTAAATATCTCGCTTATCCTAAAATAAACGCTCTGCGCCGCACATAAAGGGTGGAAGCCCAGTGTCCGCGGGTCTGACAAGCCCGACTCAAATTTCTGGGAGTTGTGGATGCCACCAACTGGCCCCATGTCCTCACAGAGGGGCCCAAGGCACTTCAGATGAAGGCGCCCTCCCTCCTCCCTGCCGGTCTTCTCCAAGCCCCGATTTCCCAGCGGCCATTAGGATGGTCCGGCGTGAATTCCCTACTGGCTGGTGAGTTTGGAATTTTCCAGACTGATGCCACGGGTGGTGTCTAGAACGATGACCCTGGAAGCTTCGACTCCTGGCTCAGACATTTATTGCCTTTCGCCTCCTTGCACCTCAGTCTCCCCGCCTGCAAGATGGGGGTGCGTACGGCCCCCATGACTTACTGAGTTCATCCCTGGGCCAGACACACAGTGCTCGGTAACCGTAAGTTATTTTACTACCTGTTTACACTTAACACTCTCTAGAGAGGATTTTCGATCTTTAGGTAAAAACTGTTTTCAGAAGATTTGAGAAAATGCTCACCATCATGTGGCATTTTATGTAACGGCTATATCATAAATCTCCTTATTGGCATGATTGCTTTGAAGTTTGAAAAGGGTCCCCGTTTCCCTAACATTTGCCGCATTGTATAATGGCCCCAAATATTTTGCAATTTATGTACCTCTCTGAACCCAGGGCACAATAAAATAAATTAAATTAATTAGAGCAGATAATTATTCTCGCTAACCATCATCTTGAATAATGCATCGATTCAACACTGCTGCTTTGTTCCAAAAAAATCCAGTTTGACTGACACATCGGAGTAAAGTAATATCAGTCTCAATTCTATTTAATAGTATCTGATTGTAAGTCAGATAATTAAGTAATTTCTCTGTAATTATTAGTATTAATTTTATATATCCATTCTGGTTACCAGAATTATTATTCCTTCTTTAAGAATGGCAATTATTGTTAATTTAATTCCATATTCTACATCGACTCCTGGTAAATGATTCTGAATCTTGAAACTATTGTGTTTGCTTAGGCCCTGAAAACATGCGCTCGTACGACTTCTCCATTTCTTAGCTCATTTAATTTGTGGTTTAGTTAGGCAGTTTGCAAAGTTAATTTTGTCATATCCGAAATCTAGACGTTGTTATTTGCTCTGCAGTACATGATTCGTTTTTTCACTGTTCTAGAATAATCTGCTGGTTAGTTTCGTGAGGGTTATCAGGCTCGTTAGAGAAAATCTCATATAGTCCTTTTATTTTACAAGCATGAGGCCCGGCCGGAAAAGGTTCTGTGAAGAGCCAGGTTCAAACCCGGCTCAGGCTCACGTCCGT
>NW_011888815.1:4090234-4091978 GCF_000151845.1 Pteropus vampyrus | reverse complement strand
GCTTTGTGCTGAGAACCATCAGTCTCTATGCAAATGGATGGACTGTCTGATACCAACCGATCTTCTGTCATTGCTTTTTCTTTTGTTCTTTAAAAATTACCATAAACTTTCCTGCTTAAACTGTCAGGCTTTATTTTCCGTCTGTATGAGGAAAAGTTCCTGTACGTTAATTTCGTCTTATTTCTTTGTTTAATTAGACAATCTCTATTTCGCATAACCCAGGCCTGATTTAAATTTCTTTTTCTCCACCCCCCCATCTATTGTCTCTCTTACGGCATTTTCCAGGAACTGTACTAATTTAGTGGATCTTTTATTTCGATCAGCCTCATCAAGCAAAGAAGGTAATTTTTTTTTTTCTGGCAGTGTTTGTGAAAATCCTTTTGTATAGTTGCTTCGTCTTATGAGTTGTTCTTTTGTACTTGTTACTTAATGCCGTAGTTCTACTAAGGATGCTCTGAGCAGTGGTGCTGGTTTAAGAGACGAAGTGCCTGCTCCTTGGAAGCGACTGAATTTTAAAGGTCCCCGGTGACACCTGAGCCATCTCTGTCCCCCTTTTCATACTCGTAGGTAAGAAGTCACTTTTATATTTATGTGGATATGTCTTTCAACAGCCTCAAAGTTTGAGGAGGACAGAGTCTGGTTTGTAAGCAAATTCATTTTATTTTGACGCACACTTTATTTTGCGGGCTCTTCCTTAATCTTACATCTAGATTTCCTTAGAAATATTAAAAGTGGCTCTGACGGCCCCCTTGTCGGAGAGCGGCCTCGGCGGCGTGCCGTCCTCGTCTTTGTCATTCTTCCTCTCGTGCATGGAAGTGGCCCTCTCTAATCGCCCGGCCTCAGACAGGCGTTTTTCAGCACCTGAGTGGCCCTGGCTGTCATGAGTCAATTGTCATCCGGGCAACACTGGAGGATTTTTGAAAACACTCTCAGAACTCGGAAGCAGTGAGGAGCAGACAGTGCGTGATTGCGTTGGGACTTGAGAGCCAAACTCAGCTCCCCGGCCGTGGCCGTGAGCCAGGCCTCGGCACTCATGGAGACAGAGCAGCCTTTTGAAGTGCTGCAGATGGAAAAAGGAATCAGTTAACATCTCCCCGAGCAGCCAGTGGTGGGAACAAGGAGTGTGTGTGATAATGGAGAGATGCTGGGGAATGGCCGAGCCCGTGCCTCCCTTGCGATCAAGCTTGCTGCGGAGCAGAAATTAAAAAGAGAGGACTGGGGAGTAGCGAAGCATCTCCCATTAGCAGAGCAGCAGGCACCGGGCGTTTTATATCAGGAGCTCAGGCGTGAGGCTGGAGGGCCTTGCCGGGCACTTCGCGGTGGGTGCTGGGGATGGCATCCGATTGCTCTCAGAGTCCTGATACCCAGCGCCTGTGCCCAGTCCCGCCCGGGGGACGTGAAGGTCACCCGGAGCTACAGCCGCCGGTCCTGAGGGAGGAGTGTCTCTCCGCTTGTGCACGCCGCGTCTTCCCACATTGGCCGTTCGCAGTGTCTGTATTATACATCTTTGTGGCCCCACGGAGGCAGCAATGGAGACTTCGAGTTTGAAGTCAAATCTGAGTTGAAATCCAGTTCCTTCTCTTACGTGTGACAATACACAAATCATTTCACTGCTTTCAACCTTAATGTCCTAATATGTTAACTGGGGGAAAAAATAATATTGAATTCACAGGTTCAAAATGAGGATGAAGAAATAGACTATGAACGCAGCCTTGACTCCTTGTCAAGTTTGTCAGGTGTGAAT
>NW_011888815.1:4089173-4090184 GCF_000151845.1 Pteropus vampyrus | reverse complement strand
TGGTAGTAAGGAAAGGGATTTGAACCCGGCCCGCTCCTGAGGCTTCTTGGGTGGGCGACTGGTGGAGAAGTACGGGAGAGAACAGCCTGGAAGTGCCATGAGGACCTTTTCAAGAAGGACCGCTCTCCACTCCAGAGAGACGGAGAGGGAAGGCGAGCTCATTTTCGCAGAAGTGACCTGAGGGCAGCAGCGCAGAACTCGAAGCGAGAGCCGCGAGCGAGCAGGTGACGCAGCCATCGCCCTGACCGGCCCCGCTCAGCTGCTGCTGTGTCCTGCCTGCTCGGAGCTGCCCCTGCCTCTCCGGTCTCGCTGTCACAGCTCCATTCAGGCTCCCAGGATGGCTCTCCGAGGCTATCGTGACACGTCCGCACTGGGTTCCCTGGCCCGGTCCCTCCCCACGCCGGTCCAGCCCGCACACCGACTCCAGCGGGCCTTTAAGCTCCCGCACATTCCTTATCGTCTGGCGGGGTGAAGTCCAGACAGGGTCCTCACATTCTGCTTCTCACACATGTGTCCAGCTCGACCTCCTGTCACCGGCCGGGCCGCCCCTCCGGAGCTTGGCGTGGAAGGTCCTCTTCATCCTCGCCTTCCCCACTGCCCTGCTCCGGGGACGCCTGGGCCCGGGCTCGGTCCAGACGCCACCGCCACAGATCTCACCTTGTGCATGGCTCCAGAATAAGGTGACACGGGAGTGAGTCATATATGTACGTACCTCATTGAGCGTTGAGTGTTCAGTGCCTAACACCTGACTGAGAACTTAGTGACGTCCCAATAAATGGTTCCGAATGATTTTTTGTTGTTGCTCATTGGCAAATGGTTCAGGGAAAGACAAAGGTACGGAAATAAAATGACAGTGGCTTCCAGACTGCCGAAGCCTCTCAGCTGGAAACGAGGGGACCAGGTTGGTGGAGGAGCGCTCCCAGAGTCACACAGGTACTTGGGCTCCCTGCCTGGGGCACTGTCAGGTTGAGACTTGGGTCACAACCCCTACTGCGGTCCAGCTGCCAGGAA
>NW_011888815.1:4081222-4085300 GCF_000151845.1 Pteropus vampyrus | reverse complement strand
GACTTCTTTAATTTTTAATGGCTTTTAAAAAGATACTTAAAGACACACGAGCAATGGCACAAAATGGCACAGCAAGTTCCCATGTACCAACTTTCCCCAATAAAACATAATACATATTTCTAATACGTTTTCAAAATCAGAAAATCGACGTTACAATACTATTTACTCAAATATAGATCCTAGTTACTTGACTATTTTGGAGCGTTTTGAGCCTCAAAAAGAGTATGTTTCAAGGTTCTCAACTGGGGATGATTTTTTTTTGCCCGGGGGCTATCTCGCAAGGGCTGGAGACATTTTTGGTGGTCACACTGGGATTTCCACATGGTGCTACTGGTATCTAGAGAGCAGAGGCCAAGGATGCTTCTTAACCTCCTACAGTACATGGGACAGCCCCACAACAAAGAGCTAACTAGCGCATCGTGCCCGAGCTGGGAAACCCTAGATTAGAGGCATGTAGGCTCACGGTAAATCACATCTCGCTTTATCAAGTAGGCACCACTTAAACCAGGGGAGTCAAACTCAAATGTCTGCAGTAGCCAGCCAGGCAATGACCAAGAGGACAGCAGACCAGGTGGTACTTCCCCAGGAGAACTGGGGAGCATGCGCCTTATCCAAAGGGAGCGGCTTCTATCAGCTCAAGGGGGAGCCTGCCATGCGGAAGCACAGGCCAATGTTGCTCGCTCGTGAGATCTTTCTTTAGAAACCAAACACTTGGATTTTGAAACGTGGGCTCTCGATTTGAATTTTCAAAACATAACATTGGAGAGCCACCATGTTTGTGAGGAGGCTGGGGACAACCATTACCGCCGGGGCACACACTTGGGTCTCTCGGTAAAGGCTCATCGCGGGTGGCCAAGCAGCCAGCTTCTCAGCCTCAGTTTCACCGAGAGTAAAATGGAAATAGTATGTATGTCTTAGGATTGTTTGGAGAATTACATAGAATTGTGTGGAAAGAGCTCAGTCTTCTGCTTTGGGCAAGACAGGCATTTAATAGCTATGCCACAGTAGAAATCACTCTAGTTTGTAAAGATGTTGGATTTTCCCCAGCATCATCTTCAGATGAATCCCCACCAACTTGCAATAGGCTGAGCCCTTCTCAGAGAAGGGACCCTGATAGCTTCTAATTACAGCAAAAACTACCATTTATTTTTGTAGTATTTATTTATTTATTTTTTTACTGTACCATGCACGTGTCTCTTTTCTTTAGAATAGAAGCTCCTGATGGTCATTTAGACAAACATCCCATACTTCTTAGAGTTTGTCGAAAGGTACATTTGACTCGGTGCAAGCATCACTAACTTGACCATTTTCATTGAATTGGACAGCCGCGTAAGTGACTAGACTCTGTCAAAACTCTGCTGAATTCATAGGTGTATTCACTCAGAATGGATGTGCAGGCCTATTTCACTAGTGGGTCCCCTGGGTCACTTGTCACATCTGTAAGTATTGCATCTATTCTTGCTTTACTCTAGAGGTGAGCTGCCAGTGCTCTCCTGGGTATTCTGAGTTAACTCAATATTCCCTGGGCTTATATTTTGTTGACTCAAGTGTGGCATCGCGGCTATCATTAGCCACATCCACTGTGCTCTATTTTCCACGAGTAAGACTTAGAAGCATAAGATTATTGCTTATCGCTCAAACCCGGAGGGACGCTCTGACCCACATTGTCTTGGAATAACTGGGCTCTGGGAATCGGGCAATTTTAGATCCAAAGTTATACCCTGTGCCCAATGCTGCCAGTGGGCTTGGGTAATTTAGGTATATTTTGTGTGATTTAAATCGATTCAAAATTATCGAGACTTGTTTTATGCCTAGCCCATGGTCTTTCTTGGTGAGTAATCCAAGATGGAATTTTAAAAAGACTGTGTATTCTGTTCTAATCAGATGTGCTGCTGTACAGATGTCAGTTTGGCCATGTTGGCAGACGGCGTTGTTCGAGTCTTGTATATCCTCGGTGATTCGGGGTCTAGTTGGTCTATTGATTACTGTGAGTGTAGCAATGAAGTCTCCAACTGTTATCGTCGAAACTGTCTATTTCACCCAGTCTTCTCACTTATTTTTTAGGGAGAGGTTTCGAACTTCTCACGCTGTCATTTTGAACTGCTGTCTCCGGATCGCTATTTTAAACGACATTTTGAAGACTTACGGAATAGTAGAAATTGTTTTACGACAACATCTGTTAACAGTTGGGGTAAGCAGAACTTCCTGAAGGCACTTCGGGGAAGCACTGATGTGGATGAAGTGGGCACAGGTTATTTCAGCCCAAATCGCCCGACGTATAGTCCACCGATCACACCTCAACCCGTGCTTGTCAAGGCTGAGTGACGGGGGTGCAGACAGTAAAGCACTCTAAGTCAGACCGCCGAATGTGGACTAGAGCCAACCTGCAGGTGTGGGTTGTTTCAACCACACCGACCTCCCAAATTTAGTTGGGAGATTACACATAGAAATCCATATTCAGATTTTTCTTTGCATAAAATCTCACAATACTATATACCATTCCTACATGGCAAAAATAAGTTACTACTAAAAGTTAAAAACCACACAGTCCCTCTCTGACTCGGCACACTGCATTTGTTAACTACGTAGACCCAGAAGTCGCTTGAGACTATAGCATCGGCTCTCAACGAGGCATGCGGATTAACGAAGGTTGTTTCCTCAGATGGTGATGTCTCTGATCATGCGTAAGAATCACCGGTGTCAGGAGAGTAGCTCACAGCTTTTTGTTCAAAAGCAGGACTGGAGGGGTCATTTTCTCAGGCTTGACGTCCATCGAGACCCGGGGCATGGTGTGCGGGATGACCGGCTGCCGCTGACGGCACTGTCAGTAAAGCAAAGGAGAGCCTCTGGCTCCCTCGCTAATGAACCCCCTCGCTTTTTGAACTCTGGGCTCTGAATGCATGGATACGTACACACGCTTCTTAAGTGAATTCAATACAGGCGAGCACATTTATAAATGAACGCAATGGGCTGGAAAAGGAGCCACGAGTTTATGTAGGAGGCGGTACTTTCGGCGAGCACGTTCGTGGTCAGGGAGAGGTGACATTTCGGGAGTAGTTTTTAGACTTAGGAGGGAAAGCTTGGAGGTATAGAGTGGGTAGAGGGCACAAGACAGGTGGTACAAGTTTAGAGAAGGCTGAAGATGGCCAAGAAGTGAGAACCAGAAAGTCACTGAGAAAATAGAGATGATAAGAGTGAATAACTGGGTATTCTTTTCTTAATATTTTTGATTTGATTTGATTTGATTTGTGTGTGATAATGAATGCTTGCAGCCTACTAGTCTGCATGCAGTGTTACAGAAACTCCTTCCCGCTCCCCATCCCCAGCTTTCCCCACCCTGGGGTCCCACGCAGAGCCCCCACCCCTAATCCTGCCTTAAGAGTCAAGAATTCCCAAGCTTGGAACTGCTGGCTAAGATGGCTGGTTTTCATTGGGTCTATTAATTTCTTTTTTTCCCCATGAATCCCAGATTCACCTGCCTTTTAGTAATCGAGCAGAAGTGAATTCATTTTTTCCCCCAGGTTCACTGTGGAGTTGACTGCGAGATGCTCTCGACTTGCAGAGACACCGTTACAGTGCCGAAATCAATATTAATCATATGCAGCTTGATACTGTAATTGAATAGTTTTTACACAGATGATATTAGCTGATAAAATATGGCATCCTCATGAAAAAACATTACCTTGAAATATTAGCGTTATGATATGTTAATTTCTTTGGAGGATATGACTACAGATATATGAGCAGAGGTAAATTTGCCAGCACTTCGCCTGACAAATTCTATGTCAACATAACTCTCGAGAATTTGTATTACTACTTGGAGATGACTTATATGATGATGTATAACAACTTAAGGGGTTTTAAAATGCAGTATTTTGACTAATGTGGTTTGGTAAATAGCATTTGTGATTAGTCCCTTTTCCTTTTCTCCCCCCAATTTCTGTAATACTGACAAAAGCCTGTAATAATAATAAAAATCACCTCTCCGAGTGGAAAATGCCCACTCCATCACCGACGATGCCTTGAAAACGCTCCAAGTGCCGCGCAGAACAGTCTGGGGGCGCCGCGCGGCCAGACG
>NW_011888815.1:4078826-4081172 GCF_000151845.1 Pteropus vampyrus | reverse complement strand
TTTCTTTTTTTCCCCATGAATCCCAGATTCACCTGCCTTTTAGTAATCGAGCAGAAGTGAATTCATTTTTTCCCCCAGGTTCACTGTGGAGTTGACTGCGAGATGCTCTCGACTTGCAGAGACACCGTTACAGTGCCGAAATCAATATTAATCATATGCAGCTTGATACTGTAATTGAATAGTTTTTACACAGATGATATTAGCTGATAAAATATGGCATCCTCATGAAAAAACATTACCTTGAAATATTAGCGTTATGATATGTTAATTTCTTTGGAGGATATGACTACAGATATATGAGCAGAGGTAAATTTGCCAGCACTTCGCCTGACAAATTCTATGTCAACATAACTCTCGAGAATTTGTATTACTACTTGGAGATGACTTATATGATGATGTATAACAACTTAAGGGGTTTTAAAATGCAGTATTTTGACTAATGTGGTTTGGTAAATAGCATTTGTGATTAGTCCCTTTTCCTTTTCTCCCCCCAATTTCTGTAATACTGACAAAAGCCTGTAATAATAATAAAAATCACCTCTCCGAGTGGAAAATGCCCACTCCATCACCGACGATGCCTTGAAAACGCTCCAAGTGCCGCGCAGAACAGTCTGGGGGCGCCGCGCGGCCAGACGTGGGCCGCAGGAATCGCCACGTCAGCATCTCTCGCTTCCATCAGGCCCTTGGACCTCAAGTGCTGGTTTCTAAGAACTAAGAACTCTGGCCGTGGTGACTCATTCGACAAGGGCCGTATGACTGTGAAGAGGCTCTGAGTTCTCCGCGCTGTCTCTGCGGACAGACTCGGGGGCACGGCTGTCATTCCGATGCCCTCAAACCCAGGAACTGTGACCCTATCTCTAGAAAGCCACCGGGTGCAGGAATAGCGCCTACATTCCTTAGCATTCTGCGTAGTTTCGTACACGGAGCCACATCCTGTCACTTTGGAGAAGCCAAAATGGTGGGCATTTATAGCCTTTTTATATGTCCCAGAGACAAAAAGGCCCAGAATCCCTTTCTCCTGGTCATTGAGAACAGGAATGGCCTCTTGGGGTTTCCCTGGATACCTGCCACCTGTTCTCAAGCCGGGCTGGTGTCCGTTTCATCGTCATCTGCTGCCTGTGTCATTTGGAAGCCATTAACTCTCCACTCAGAACTCTCCCGCGGGAACGTCTCACCTTCCTCTGCTCACTTGTCTCAGCCGGGCTCCTCACGTCGGCCTCGGGAAAGCGGGCTCCTCAAGCGCAGCCCAGCCCTGGTACATCGGGCCGCCTTTTGTGGTCGGTCCAAGGCTGTCTCGACACGATAAACCCAGGCTTGCTGCCTGGAGGAGGCGGCGTCTCCCGGCCTCTCTCGTGTGACCCGGCGTGTTCACGGCGAGGGACACGGAGCGTGACAGGGCTCGCCTGTGTTATCTGCAGAGCGGATTTCCGACCGGGGCCCTGAACGCCGCGCACGTGTGCGGCTCTAGCACTGCCATTTCCGTTGCTCAGTGTCAAGTCGAGCAACGAGCTTGGTACGAGTCTGTCTTTAAAAGAAGCATCTGGAAGCTGACTAAGAAAACTTCGCCTGGATGGAGGAAAATGCTCTCGGTCAAGCCCCACCTACACGGGTCCTTCAGAACTGCTTCCTGTTGCCTGCCTTTGTCCCGGGGTCCCCAAACCTCTGTCCCTTTGTGAAGGTGGTGAGCAGGCCTGCTTGCCGAGTGCTGAAAACTGGCACACACTCTCGATGACTACTGGTACTGAGTAAAATCCTGGATTTCGGCAAAAACGTGTCCTCTCCTCCCGTCTTCCCCATCCTCGTGGACCCCTCCCCAACCCCCTTCCTCACGCTCGCTTTACACTTCTCATTCTCCGTTGGGCTCTGGCCAGATGTTTGGCCCATCGGTGTGACAGGAGACAGCCAACGCCCTCGATCTGGGCAGCTGGACGCTCCAGCGGCAGTTTCTGGAAAGCCTCTGACATGGCCAGCTGAAGAGGTATGGCGAGGCCAGAAAGCATGACAGCTGGCTGGCGGGACGGCTTAGCAACGTAGATGCTAACTTGGGGGGCTATATTTAGGGGCTTACGAGCCATTCCATGTGAAGGAACGAGGCCGGAAAGCGGAGTGGGCCTTAGGCAGCGGGAGGCTTTCCCGTCACCAAAGTTGTCTCTTTGCTTGTCGATTTAAAAAAACCCACAAAAGCAGGCACGCGATAACACAGCCCAGGTTTGGACTTCACAGTGTCCTTTCTCTTCTGTAGTGTAAAACTCTGTCTTCCGAAATGAAAACTAATATAATAAATAAATGATCAGGAAAATAGAACTGCTATCCATATCGACACCTTTGCTGACAGATTCCCTCCCA
>NW_011888815.1:4067289-4078776 GCF_000151845.1 Pteropus vampyrus | reverse complement strand
TGCCATTTCCGTTGCTCAGTGTCAAGTCGAGCAACGAGCTTGGTACGAGTCTGTCTTTAAAAGAAGCATCTGGAAGCTGACTAAGAAAACTTCGCCTGGATGGAGGAAAATGCTCTCGGTCAAGCCCCACCTACACGGGTCCTTCAGAACTGCTTCCTGTTGCCTGCCTTTGTCCCGGGGTCCCCAAACCTCTGTCCCTTTGTGAAGGTGGTGAGCAGGCCTGCTTGCCGAGTGCTGAAAACTGGCACACACTCTCGATGACTACTGGTACTGAGTAAAATCCTGGATTTCGGCAAAAACGTGTCCTCTCCTCCCGTCTTCCCCATCCTCGTGGACCCCTCCCCAACCCCCTTCCTCACGCTCGCTTTACACTTCTCATTCTCCGTTGGGCTCTGGCCAGATGTTTGGCCCATCGGTGTGACAGGAGACAGCCAACGCCCTCGATCTGGGCAGCTGGACGCTCCAGCGGCAGTTTCTGGAAAGCCTCTGACATGGCCAGCTGAAGAGGTATGGCGAGGCCAGAAAGCATGACAGCTGGCTGGCGGGACGGCTTAGCAACGTAGATGCTAACTTGGGGGGCTATATTTAGGGGCTTACGAGCCATTCCATGTGAAGGAACGAGGCCGGAAAGCAGAGTGGGCCTTAGGCAGCGGGAGGCTTTCCCGTCACCAAAGTTGTCTCTTTGCTTGTCGATTTAAAAAAACCCACAAAAGCAGGCACGCGATAACACAGCCCAGGTTTGGACTTCACAGTGTCCTTTCTCTTCTGTAGTGTAAAACTCTGTCTTCCGAAATGAAAACTAATATAATAAATAAATGATCAGGAAAATAGAACTGCTATCCATATCGACACCTTTGCTGACAGATTCCCTCCCATCTCCTTTGTCCTAAATATATCGAGCGACAGAAGAGACGAAGGAGATAAAAACTGTGCAATCGTGAGCGCTGTGAAACTTTAGGGCATCACTGGACCCACAGCAGGTTAATTCAAAAGACATGAACCTAAATATATGAGTAAAGGCAACTATGTACACACACGCGCATCCAGCTCTGCAAGAGAATGGCCACTTTGAGATGTATACTATCTATCTAAAATTTTTCTCTGCTACACATAAAACTAAGTATGGAAACCTAAACTATTTTCTTTTTAGCACAAATGCTCCAAGCAGGGCCAGCATCCCAAGCCATCCCCCCTTCTCAGACTAATGCATACAGAAGCGATCTCATGTTTTATTTCTCTAAATCCGTTAGCATCGACATGAAAGTCATAACTCTAAATGGAGTCTCAAAATTAAGCACGGCCAGGCTGAAAGAAAGTTTTGCTTTCAGAAGAAGGCAAGCCGGGTCCATGTGTGTATGTTCGTCCCGAGGAAGCGTGAGGATCGCTGAGCAGCTCAGATGTTGCTGAGAAGTCGCTATGTCTGAAAACCCCAGGAACACGCACACGTGTGCACGCGTGCACGGACAGTCAGAGTTGGCTTCAAAACTGTGCTCGTCATGAAATGCTACACACTTTTTCCTAAATTGTGTATTTCATAGCACCTTGTTTTCATATCTTAATATCTCTGAAAAAGATACATCTTACTGATAGCACGTCAGAATTTAGTTGGTAGCATTTATTTTTCCTTTTCAGCACAGAAATAATAGTGTATCTTAAAATCGAAATTCTATTAGGCTCGATAAGTATTTTATCATTCAGGTATTAGTAATATAGATATTAGGGAAAATAATCCCATTTTGGGTTTTCCCCCCTCAAGATACAGTTGTACTTTTCTCCACCTGAGACCGAGGACTTAAATGTTTAACACTGCAGTTGGTTTCTTCAGAAAAGATTACGATTTTACAAGAAAGAGAAAAATATGGATGACTTCACATGAGCGATCTACCGAAGACGTGGGCCTCACGAGCTCATACTCAACTGTCCTCTGTGACTGCAGATGGCACTCTGTCCGGTTTTGTCACGCAGGTTTCTATCACTACGTCCTACCTGCATTTGTGAACTACCCGCCCTTCCCTTGATGAGCGCCTTGGCGGGAGGCCCTCCTTTCTGCCAAGCTCCTTAGCTGTCTCGACGTGTCCTTTCTTTACACAGCCTTGGAAAACATTGCCCACCGCTTAGAGATCCGCAAAGCCCGACGGTGGGAGAGGTTAGGCATGAGGTCACGGGTGATGGATCAGCTGATGAAGTTGCGTTCGAATCACATCTGCCTGCACCCAAAAACCGCCCGTCTGTGCTTCTGCCCCCTGATTTACCCGCCAGGCCTGCATCTCTGGGCCCTGGTTGCCCATTGCCTTTACTCGAACCGACCCGCCCATGATGGGCTAACTGGAGACCGTGCTGAACACGTCCCCGCCATTCGGTCCCAGGCGTCCCCTGCTCTTCAGCAGCGAGACATCGCATTCTTTCTACCCCGACTCTGTACATTTCATCTGCTTGCTTATTTATTTACTTGTTTTTATTACGACAGCCTGATTGGACATTTATCGATCTCCTCTGTTGTGACCTATACTGTGCTAGGTACACAGACAAAACATTCAGATTTTGGAGCTTAGATTCCAAGAATGAGAAATGAACAGACTTTCTGTTATCTTTCTTAGGTCTGAGTTTTCAGGAACATTCATTCACTTAGAAAAAAATCTTACGCAACATTTACTGGAGGCCGGTGACGTTTCAGACCCTGAGGGGTCAGTAACAAATCGGCCATGGCCTCGGGTCTTCCAGGGCCAGTCTGGGGTAGACGAGAAGTAGACAGGCCGAGATCGCTGTGTGATCAGAGCAGAAGGGACATCGGTGGCTGGGGAGTCACAGAGGGAAGACCAGAGGTGACGATCTTCAAACCCGCGGCTGCCAGAGTTAGCGGCGAGACCAGTGCAGGGACTCCGATCGAGAAAGTTCTCCCTTTAGGAAAGCTTCTATTATTGTTCTGATCTGAAGGTGAAGAAAGCGGTCTGGTGAGTATTCTCAAGCTACCTGCATCGTGCGTGGAGGCCCCAAATCTGAAACCATAAGTAGGACTGACGTGGCTACCTTAACTGATTTGTGGCTCGATTTAGATTATGTGGCCATTTTGACTTCACACTGAATCATTCGGTCCCTTAAAAGAAGCGAATAACTTCGACTTTGCCAGCGCCCATGCCGCTGAATTGGAATCTAAGCAATCAGTGGACAAGTAGAGGATTATGGCTCAGAAGGGCCCGCGCTTTCCCGGACTCCCTGCCTGGATCGATCGACGCAACGTGTATTTATCTCTATCCGTGAAGGAGGCGTCATCGCTCCTAGGCTGGAAAACTGGTCAGATTATGCTTCGAGGTTTGGACAAAACATTTGGTTCCTTATTTCTAAACTCTATGTTTGACTTAGGAGAAACTGGGCTCATCTGTTATAGATTCTTTTCACTTTATTAAAAGCTCATCTAAAAAATCCTATTTTATGTACAAAAGAAATTTGGAGGCGAGACAAAGTCTTTTTAAACCAACAAAGATATGTGCCAGGATAATATGCCAGAATAAGATACGCTCCAGATTCGTGCTCTTGACCGCAGGAGTGTAACTGGTTCCAGTTCAGAAATAGTAGGGCTTGTGCTTCAAATTGTGCAATGTGGACGGTGGGCAGTCACCTCTGGCCAAGCCAGGCCATGACCGTGGTGGGAGGAGCGGGGGGACATTATACTGCCTATCCTTTAGACTGCCCTAGGTCACAGACTGGCCATACTCTTCCTGGATGCAGGGAGATGCCAGACTTGGCTATGTTTTAGGCTGAATCCTATGCGAGGTTTCCAACTAAATCTCCTTTTTCTCCATGTAGTTAACTCACAGCTGAAATATTATATCTATACCCTTGAGAAGGATATTAGAAAATTGGAAAATATCCAGAGGAGAACTGCAGTGTGCAGGGTCTACGAGATACAGTCAAAGCAACTGGGGGTGTTTAACCTGGCTAAATAGCCCGCGCCTGCTAATGGCTGGATGTTCCATAGAAAAGAGCTTCGTGCCAAAGATAGGGGTAGGACACACATTAGCATCGTGTGTGTGCGTGTGTATTTGCTACTGTATATCCATTGCATATGCCAACCACACATAACTTGTGCTATCTCGCTTAATCCTTGTAACAACCTTGCAAAGCCTGTTTTACTGTCCACATTTTACAGACGAAGCAACGGACAATCAGAGAGTTTAAGTCGGTCTGTTCAGGGTTGCTTAGGTGGATTTTGGACCCAGAGATATTTTCATTGAAACTTCATGCTCTTTCCATGATACCACACAGCTGGCCTCGAAGTACTACAGAGATGTGTTTAGACAGTATAATAAAGACTTTTATTTTTTTTTAAATGAGCTGTTAAAACTCGGAAATAGAAAGTAAAAATTATATTGGAAAGGGTAACAAAAACACATGAAACGAGTTTAGTGGCTGCCTAGAAAAAGCCTGTGAGTCCCTTTCCGACAGAATTCTCTGGGCTGAGCCCGAACGAAGACGGCCCTGGGCGATGCTGAAGGGCCTGTAATGTCACCCTGTCGTGGGTAAACTCCCTGGAAGACAGCAGCACACGCAGGATGCAGTTTCTGATCCATCATTCACACTGTCACACCTGGCCCTTTAATTTCGGCGCTCCTTTCAAAGATGTCCTTAATGAATAATTTCAGGGCAGATTTCCATAAGGCTAAGCCTTTTAACCAGGTTTTTTGTTTTTAAACAAATTGCTGTTGAAATCTCTTTTCCGGCATTCACGCTTTCTACCTTCCACTCCACCCGTCCAGGCTGTCACAGAGGTCACATTTAGATGACGTGGACGATGTTGACTTGAGGTCAGGGGACCCGCTTCCCTCGGCTTGAGTTGCATTTCCTTTTCTAATGAGCTCATCGGCCATTGTAACAATGAGAGCATCGCCTTCGAGCGTCCCATTCTGGGCTTAAGTTTAAGCGGCCCTGGGTCCGTGACGTGAGGAGTGTGAAGTCACGAAACGCGATGACTCGGGGCCGGCACTGACAGAGGAATACTCGGATACAAGCTGGCAGCTCCATTTAGAAAGTATTTAACGTAGTGCCAGGTCACAGGAAAGGCTGAGTACGCAGCCGCTGCGGTCGCCCGGTCCTTCCACGAACCGTTTCACGGCTTCGAACACCGTGTCCCCTGCCCGGGACCTCAGGTTTTCTCTGTGCTGTAAAGCGGAGGCGGTCGAAACCAGACAAAGTCCAGGGCTGCTTCCTGCCAGGACATTTTGTGGGTTTATGAAATGCGACAGAATGGTTAGGTCAGTATATTTTCCGATCTAGTACTGAGGTTTCCTTTCTTTATAAATTCATTGTATTTCCAGGTGACATATGGTGAAAAGGAACATATAAGGGGAATAAAATTTTGGAAATAGGAAAGAAAAGGGGCAGAGAAGAGACAGAGGGAAGAGGCAAATGTCCCGCGTGATGGGAGCGGGGGACTCGGAAACCTGAATTGCTGGTGGGAATAAAGGACTTGGAAGTTCTTATTTAAATCCTCCCCCACCTCTGCTGTTAATGCTTTTCCAAATGACTCAGGTGTCCTTTGCAGCCGAAGTCCGTGACGTTCGCCTTCCCTAGAAGCCCACGAAGACTCGGAGAATTGGAATTATTCGCGTCGGAACCCCTCCGTAGCTAGCGCAGAGGAACGACGTGGTAAATAAATGGACGGCATCAAATGGGACGTCTCTGAGAATAAGCGTGTCTCCTGTTGCTTCGTTCTGGGTGCCGTTCGGGGGCCAGCGAAGGCGGTGACAGGAAGAAGCCACAGTTTTTTAGGATCTTCCCCTTCCATCCTATTCTGTCTGTCACAGGTCACGTGCGGCTCGCTCTTTCTTCCGGACGCCCTTAGTCTTCTGAGTGCCTGAGAACTTCCGAGTCTATCAGGCACAGCGTTTTCCATGTCTGTGCTTCTCGATGCCACGCAAATCATCCTGCGGGGAGATTTCTGTGGCTGACGCCAAGGACAAGTATCCCAGTCTCCGGAGTTCAAGTTAGGGCTGTTCTCAGAGGGACTTTGCAATCATTTTTCCGCTCTGAATAGACATACAGCAGCTAGAGGTGAGGCCACGGAATAAAACTCGAGTCCACCTCCACCGTTTGGAAAGAGGATATGCTGTTCTTTCAGACGCTCCGGGGCTTGAAATCACGTTTCGTCTTTGGTGATCCGCAGCTTAACGGGATTGATACCTGTCGTATTGTTCTCGAGCATTCTGCCACTCGGCTGGTTAAAAAGGTGGGAGTGAAGGGTGCTGGGAGGGAGGAAGCTGTACTTGATCCTTATAGGAGACAGTTAAAATTAATTGGAAAAAGCTTTTAAAGACCCAAGATGCCGACCAAATGTATCTCCAACCCGCGGCCTCTTCCCGCACGAACACGAAGGTCACCGCGAAGCTGTAGATTTATGCGGACGGCCTGGGTGATGGAAAATGAGACAAAAGCATTTGGATTTTATTATTCCATTTACTCTGACCCTGGGCCATAAAGGGTTTGGAGAGCCTGTTTTATGTATTCAGCTGGTTGCCACACTGACAGGCATTTGGAGTCACTTAAATAACCCTCGCTGGCCCCGCAGCTGCAACAACACCACATCAAATGCTGGTGGCGGGCGAAGCCGGGGCCTGCAGCACAGCGTCTCCGGCAGGTGCACGGGAAGATGCTGTGTTTGTTTGGGGTGCGTGTGGCCCTTGCTTGTGGAGTAGCGTCCTGATGCGCCGAACGATGCTGATTTCCAGTTGACTCGATACCGAAACAGAAGAGGGTTTTGCAGAGAGGGTGTGCATATATCCGGGGGGGCAGCTCCCGCTTTCCAGGGGTGCTCTGTTTTCTCACGGAGTTTGAGTGGGGCTTCGGGGAGGCTGTCTAGTGTAGTGGCAGAAAGCTGGTGAGTATTCTTTTCTTTTTTTTTTTTTTAGATCTGTGCTAATCTCTCTCTTTCTTTAGTTTTAAAAAAGTGGTCTTTTTTTAGTTTACTGGACTCTTTGAAACTGGTTTGTTTTGAAAGGTCCTGATACTACTGAAAAAACAGACAAGGGGAAGAATTCAGCACGGAAGACAGTGAAATCGAATCCGCAAGTGCCCTCGTGATAGACAAAACACATGTCCTGGGTTTTGTGCTCGAGCGCGGCGTGCGGGATCTCGGCGGCGCGGGGAGGGGAAGCTGGGCCGGACGGCTCCATCGCGCGGAGGGCGCCACGCAGGCTTTGGCGCGTTGCACGTGGGAACCTCGTCCTGGACGAGACGCTTCCACTTTACAGATGTGAGAACTGAGGCCGGGGAAGGGTAAAGGTCGCATCTGAGAGCCACGTGACCAGAACGGGTGTTCCTCCAGCTACGTGGCGTCGTCCACGCACACCCTTCTTTATATAACGGGGCCTTTGCCTGCTGCCGAGAGGGAGAGTTGTAATGACTGCACAGGATCCAGGGGCTCCGCTTCTGGAAACCAGAGCCCCCCCAAATTGTGGGGTGTGCTGAGCGCCTGGGGCTGGAAATGCCCGTTCACGCTAAGGGCGTACTCCTTCAGAACCCCAAAGAGAGTGTGGACAAGCTAATTGAGGATATCTGTTTTATTTCACACTGTTCCTCTTGGGTCTGTTCTTCATAGAAAAGCCATCAGGACTTTGAACTATTAATCACTTGTCACGAAGACTGATTTTACCTCTCCTCCTCCCCCACCCCACCCCCAGACGCTCACCCAAAAAAACACCCTGAGAGTTCCACGATTGTATTTTCGTTCTTTGATGTTTCGTCCCACGTCTGAAAGTCAGGGAAATTGCCAACGGAAACCTCACAATTGTTCAAATTACATTTTTTTTTGTGAATTTCAGATTTGTGAACGAGTGTTAAAACACAAGTAGATCTCAGTTGGGTTTCCAAACACAGCTTTCTATAAAAAGATGCAAATATCTGCAGAAAAATAAGGGAGTCACCTACTGAATTTCTTTTTCGAAGTCATTTAAAAAACTGTGGTGCAAAAGATATATCCTCGCATTTATTTTCAGCTTAATTGGAAAATGTACACCCGAGTAAAATATAAATAATATTGTACTTTTTAGGGTATGATATGAAACTAAGAAAATTTTCCAGTGTATTATTTCATTGTATTTTTTGTTGTTGTTCCTTGCATTAAAGGTGAGAATAAGACTCGTCTTATCTTTCCAGATGAAAATGGCAGAGTTGGAAACTTTGCTTCTTTAGAGTTTGCTCGAGACTCAGCGTAAATGGCACATGGCCTGATTTTCAGAAAAATCTTTTTGAGACACACCTACCTTTCCCTCTTTTCCAGAATCAGCTCCAGTCTGAATTACGTGCAATCCACCCCATCCTCGAAGCTGAAGAATCAGAAAGGAACGTCCTCGCGTAGCAGGGGTGGAAATCTGTCAAGCTCCGACATATCTGCGGTCCAGTGCTGAGCCGAAATGACTATCCGTGCCAAATTCCGCGTGAACAGTTGAAAATCAAAATGTTAATACGCTGATCAGGTTTTTTGTATTGGTTTCAAATGCAGCAATGAGAAGAACGCATGGCTTCGTCAACAAAATAGCGGATGATTTTGGGTGGCACTGAATCTTGTGCAAAATTTCGGTCCAGACGGAGGTGACCCTGGGCATTTTCCTGTCCCTCTCGTGCTCCTGTCCTGCCCCTCGGCCATCTGAGTTGTGCGAAGCCCCCGCCGTCACACCTCACCCAAGCGTCCTTTCTCCTGAAGCACACTCGCCCCCAACTGACCCCTCACCATAACTCTCTTTTCTCCAGTGGGGCTAATGCCACTGGCTCTTCCGCAGCAAAGTGCGGGCTAATGGTGTTAGTGTTGCTCACGCCAAAATGGGAAAAAATGATGAGCTGGCCTTAGGGCCAAAAGGAAGCCTTATCGATTAGGACAGGAACCGATGACCACGTTTACTGCGCTGACCTCTAACTGGTGGAGTATATGAAGTGATATTTTCGACAGGGGAAGATTTCTAAAGGCCTCTTCTGGGGGCCAGCGACTCCTCTCTTCCCTCTTCCCTGATCCCAAGCTTTAGTGACAACGGTGCAGACACTTGGCTTCCTCTCTGAACCTTGCTGTAACTCAGGCCAGAAAAGGTTTGACCAAGAGTTTTTGCTGGGTTGACCAGGTATCTTGTCATTATTGGCTGGTCGTTTGAGTGTTTTATAGTGATGTCCTATAACCTAGCTGAGAGCATTTTTGATAACGCTGTATTGTTTTTCTTTATTTGAAGGGGGCGTCGTTACTCAGGAGAGAGTTCCAGAGTAGTTGTGAGTTCTGTGGACACAAGTGCATCATCTAAAGGTGGCCTGACAGCCGTGATCAGGGTCTCGAAAAACAGGATGGAAAAGTCGGCTCTTATTCTGATTTGTGAAAATTCTGAGAGACTCTTTTCCTACGTGGTTGGTTGTGCTCAGGGGCTGACTGCAAAGCCGTGTGAGCCTGTGTGTGTGTGCGTGTTTAAGTGCACAGACAGTATACTAAAAGCTAATGGTGACCCTTGATGACTTTCGTTGAAATTGGGGCACCTGCATTTTAATGGACATTTCTCTCCCTGAAGCAGCGTTTGGGAACGCCTCCTCAGCCCGTTCATAGCAGGGTGGAAAATCGCTGGATTTGCGTTTAACTTCTCCAGCCGTCAGATGGTATTCGTTTGGGGTGGCAAGGAGGGGAATTAACTTCAGCGTGGATTCTCACATTCAGAGGGAAATTCGGCTGAACTTCCTCTCTAAAGGCAGAGATGATAGACTAAAGTTAAAAACACCCTGAACTTGAGACATAGGCTTTTCTCAGCCCGTATTTTGGCATTCCGCGGAAATGCTACATAAAGAGAAACCAAAGACATAAAATTTGACTCGCTATTACGACTCTGGCAAATATACCTGTTATTGTAGTGAAATTACATGGAAACTGTAAGCGGCACGAATTGCTACCATGTGAACAGAATTCTGATTGGCTTAGTACCTTTTTTGCAGACAAAGCGAGCCCCAAAATGATGCAAATTTTAAGCGAAACAAATTCACTCTTCTTAAGGCAGAAAAGCCTTCATATAATTTGGAACGAGCAGCCTGCTTAAGTCGTGTTCTTATATGTAAGTGGAAATCCTTTTTGATATTTACATTACTGATTTCTTTAATCTCCACTTTGGAATTAAGAGACAATAACATCGGGTTGCTTCCTCGGCTGTCCTGGCTTGTGCATATTTACCCAAGTGTCTAGAGTAGGGATTGTACACATATCTCTAATCCACCTGCCTGTGTTAGTTAAAAGCGCAGATAAAATCAGCAGCCCTTAGATCTTAACCTTTTAAGTCTGAAATGTTTTTAGAGTCTGGCCATGGCAACAGAAGCAGGGTGTGCTCAGAAGGGGGGAGGGGATGGGGAAGGGGAACAGTAGGGGAATTGTATATAAATGTTTCTCAGCTTGAACCACTGTTGCATTCAAATAAAGCAAATATGTTGTAATTATAGTGACAATACCCCACCTCCCCCGCCAAAAAAAAAAACTGGGAGGTTGAGCTTCAGTGGGTAGAAATAATCTACTTTATGATGCAATGACATGGGACAGTGCCTGGATACCTAGCTGTTTATTCAAACAACTTGAACTCACTTTCAACTTTCTCTGCAGGTGTATGTTGGGGAAAAGGTGGTGGGGACAGGGGGACAAAGTATATTCTAGATTCAGATGTCTTAATGACAAATGCACCGAAAGTAGTAAGAATACGGCATCCTTGTTTAAGCATATATGTCTCTGGAGCAAACGCTGACCACGAATTTATATGCCATATTTTCCCAAACTTCACCCGTAGATCTAAAAGAATAGACTAACATCAAACGAGAGCTAATCGATAATTGTATTGATCTTAACTCACGTGTTAGCAAATACTCTTTTTAACTCAGTAACTCTTAGACTCAGACCAACCTATCCCTCTAAATTAAATAAATGGTGGTTGATGATGTTTCTAAATTGAGAAGTTATATTTTTTCTTTACCATTTACTTTCTATTTCTTAACTAAAGAAAACAGAAGCAATCAAACAGAAAAGCAATTATAGTGTCTTGATACTTCTCTTATGATACATCGAGTTAAAATACCATATGTTTTCTAAACCACAGATCCAAAGCAAAACTGGCAATTTTTCATTAAGAAAATGATCAAAAAATTGTTTCCTGCAACTGTTTGTTTAACATATTTAGTTAAACAGGTTGCTAGCATTTCTCTACTCAGAGAGTTGTTAACGACCATCTAGACTCAGCCTGTCACTGGGCCTCGGTGAGATGAGTGAGGGCTGGTCTTCCCGTTTCTCAGCTCACCTCCACTTTTCCCTGAGGGCGGGCATTATGTTTTCTTTATGTCTGTGCCCCTGGCAGAGAATGGATGCTCAGTGCATGTTTATCAACTGACTGCTTGAATTTCTAAATAGCGGAAACCTGTAAACTTCTGGTGAAAACGCTCCCCCAAAATCCCACTTGTTCTTGTTGGCTGTTTTGTTTACTTTATGTCCTCCCTCCC
>NW_011888815.1:4059509-4065999 GCF_000151845.1 Pteropus vampyrus | reverse complement strand
GGGCATTATGTTTTCTTTATGTCTGTGCCCCTGGCAGAGAATGGATGCTCAGTGCATGTTTATCAACTGACTGCTTGAATTTCTAAATAGCGGAAGCCTGTAAACTTCTGGTGAAAACGCTCCCCCAAAATCCCACTTGTTCTCGTTGGCTGTTTTGTTTACTTTATGTCCTCCCTCCCTCCCTCCCTCCTTCCCTCCCTTCTTCCTTTCCTTTTTGTTCTTTGAGTCAGCTCTTCCTGATGCTCCCTGGTGCCGTGGGCTGGCAGAATTGTGTCTCAGGTTCCTCTCCTGGGAAGGGGACCAGAAAGTCATCATACCTAGAATATTTTGGCCCTGGGGGTGCTGCATACTTAGCATCAAAACCTAGGTCACCTCTCTTTCCCTTGCCGGCCATCATGGAGGGTTGACTATCCAAGCCATATGTCTACTTGCATTTAAATTCTCTGTGCCAGGCATCGGACCAGTCGCTTTATGTACATTTTCTCATTTAATCTGCATATTACCCTGCAAGATCGGTTATATTACTGTCGTTCTGCAGACGATGACATTAAGACTTGGCATTGTTGAGTGTGCCTAAACTCATACAGCCCCTCAATGACAAGCAAGGGTCCAAACTAGGCTTGTGCGCCATGATGGTTCACAATGAAAATTGTCTCATTAGACACCTTGCTACTTCTGTCCTGTAGCCTTGGTCTTTGGAAGTGTTTGTCACCATCTGTCAAAATGCATTCACTGAGCAACAGAACAACAGACAACCCGACTTAAAAAATGAACAATGGACGTGAACAGATACTTCTACCAGAAAAAAGGTCTACAAATTGCCAATAAGCACGTGAAAAGATGCTCAGCATTACTGGCCATGAGGGAGACGCATATCATAACCACAAGGAGGGACCGTTTTGTACCCGCTAGGACGGCCATAGAAAATGGGAAGTAACCCGTGGGTGAGAATGTGGAGGCGCAGGAACTCTCGCTACTTTGCCGGCAGGAACATAAACTGGTACAGCCACCGTGGAAAGCTGTTCGGTGGTTCCTCAAAAAAGCCAGACACAGAATTACCACACGACCCAGCCAGCCATACAAAGGAATGGATCACTGTCGCTGGCTACAGTGACCTGCCAGGCAGCCTCACTGCCCAGGCCCCAGTGGGCAGCTCTGCTGATTTAGTGAACTGAGCTAAGGTGGTTACTCTGAGAAACCGTTAGAGGTGGGATTCACGACCAAGGGCCCAGTTATTTCTCTCTGGTCTGAATCCCATGAGGCCCAGACACCTGCGGCTACATGACGAGGCATCTGGGGTTGGCGGTGACACACGTGAGCAGTTCTGCTTAGGGTCCTAGGATGAGCCACAAAGTGGAGAATGCTGGGTGAACGGGGTTCACGACGCATCTAGAAAAACAAGGGCCTTAGGCGCTGATCCAGATTTTTCTTTTTAACCAGATTCCCTCAGACAATTCCTTAGAAACTGTATAGATCGGACATCGAACGTGAGAAAGGATGGGGTTTTGCATCTTATTGATTTACTTACTTATTACTAACGGAAGTAGTGAGACGCGAAGCAGGTGCTACGTTTTTAAATATGTGCTTAGTCCATTTGCCACGTCCCCGGATACGTCTCACAGTGCCATTTTGTTGAGGGAAGTTAAGTCCGATAAATGTGGAAAAAATATCCTTTTGGCTGTGTGTGAGCGCATCTTTCCTATCCTCTCCTTCTGACTTTCTCTCTCAATCTAGGCCCAACAAGGGTCCCCATAGACACAGAATAAAGCTGTATTGTTCAGCGGGGGATTTAATTTCACTTCATCACAAGTGACCATCGCAGCCCTGTCATTGCAATTTGTCACACTTTTTTGTGTGCTCTATCTTTCTGAAGTCCCATCTCCTCCGCAGTCCGCTGCATAATCTCCTTCTCTGGGACAAAGCTCCCCGGCATAATCAAAGGGGTGGAATTGGGGACGGAAAGTCAATGGACACAGTTATCAATTTGGGCCCCACACCCCCCGACTCCTGGGATTCTGCCCCGGCATCCCAGGCGCTAGTGGGGCCTGCTGTGTAGGAAGAAAAGGCACCACCGCAAAGTTTGCCGAGGCCAGAGGAAGAGCTGGTGGCCGCGGTGCGATGTAATCCAACGCCCTCCCGAAGAGACCCCCACACAGAGGAAGGCTGCCCCCTCTCCAACTCTCTGGGGCCCGCAGTCCGGGTCGGTGGGATGAGGCTGATGACATGTGGAGCTGCCTCTAAATTCATCCTGAATGGTCCCAGCGAGCAATGAACAGTGTCCCCACCCTTGGATTTGGTTACCATACGCATCTAATGGCTGCTAACGCAAACCAAAAGATACTTTGAGATGATTTCTGGAATAAGACCAGATCTAAGCCAACCACGCTGTCTCTCGCTTGTGGAAACTCCAGCTCCAATCTTCACTTGACTGTTCTGAATAGAACCTCTTCAGCCACTGTGATCAGAAGTGTAACTGGAGTCGCTGTGAATGCACTAACCCTTGGTTCACCTACGAACCTACCTGGCGATTCATAGTTAGTTGTGCTACTTTATTTTTGGTCTAATCATTGGCTCTATTGAGACAATAAGAAAACTGCTGTGTCCTGAAAAGAAAAAAAAAGCATTTTTTTTTCTTCTAATTTTTACAGACATATGGGATGGAAACAGATGCGGATTTGACACTTGTCTCTCATTAATTGTATCATCTTGGGGAAATTGCTTAATTTTTATGTTCAGGTAGTTTCCTTATTGAAAAAAAAAAGGTAATTCTCATCATTTAGGGGTATCTTGGGATTCAATGAGGTAAGCTGAAAAGCCAGAACACTACAACTTATAATGTTATTATTATTTCCATAGGCAAAGGATCATGATAATACATATAATAAATACATATTGTGTGTGTGTGTGTGGGTGTGTGTGTGTGTGTAGCCTGGGGTCCTAGCTAGCTTCCTTTATACTACTATTTAAAGTTATTTAAATCTAATATTTCCCTGGAGTGTTAGCCCGAATCTTAACGTGGCTGAATCCTTCTTATCTATTAGGACCCAACTCAAAACTCATCTCCGTAAAGAGGCTTCCCTGGACCACCACGGCTAACCACTCTCCATCACATGACCGTGACGTCCACATCATTGCCGTCCTTACTGTGATCTGCAAATTGTATTAAAAATGCTTATTATCTGCCCCTTCCCCCCTGAGACTAAGCACTAGAATGGCAATGAGCAATTTCTTAAACATCGTCCTATTCACAGCAGCTAGCTTAATGCCACGATATAATAGATGTTCAATAAACATTGGTCGAATGAGTGAATTTTCTCCTTTTTCTTGCTTACATAGACTGTTGCTTTCTTTTGAACCATAGCTCCCTCTGCTTCTCTTTCTTGTAAAGAATGCTCAAATTAAGCTCATTATTTGCAGGACAGGACGTCATTTACCTGGGTCGCACAGTTCCTGCTCTCGGAGAAGGAGCACATTGGGGAGAAGACGGATGTTTTCTAAGGACCGATCCAACGAGGGCTGGAGAAAAACGAAGCTTTGGAGGCTGTGCAAGGAAAGCCTCGTTAGGAATTGCTCTCGAGCTCAGCTTCGGCGTCCGGGGTGACGGACCCCTTCGTAGCAGCCGGAGGGGGAGGGGGAATCTTCCACCCGAAGAAGCCATGTGGGTGAAGAGTCACATGGCTGCATGAAAAAGGAGGGTGACCTGTGGCAGTGGCGAGCTGGCAGCTGCGGCTGGATGGTGAGCCGTGGTGAGGGGTGAAAATCCAAGATGAGTCGGAACAGGTAGTTTGGGGCGAATCCCAAAATACCTCGAAAGCCGGACTGAGGAGCTCGTGCTCTTTTTTCGTGCCCTCTCTCACTTTAAATCCTCATTTCTCTCGATCTATAGCTGTGCGTCACGACCGGAAGTGATCTTGCCTCTTGGGGGACACGAAGTAATGTCAAGAGACATTTGCGCTTCTCGTCACTAGAGGGGTGGATCGGCATCTCAGGGAAGCAGCTGGCAAACACCTCGAGACGCGCCGCACGGTCCCCATCACGAAAGAGCGATCGGTTTCACGTGTGGACAGCATCGCGGTTGAGAAGCCTGATCCGTGGGGACCAAGCTCCGAATTCCGTCTGCACCTCTCCACGCCACCTCGCCGGGTGTGACTGCTGAGTAGGGGACTGGGCACCGTCCCCTTTGAGTCATGGGTCTGGAAGAGCCATCCCGAGACCAGGGGCGTTCCACGCTGCTTCTGCCTCAGTGGGGTCCTCTGCGGGTGGGACACCTTCCCCCACAGGACTCGTCGCCGGTCCTCGCGAAGCTCTGGAGGAGCAGTGCGCGTGGATCTTGATGCTGTGTCACGGAACCGGCCACAGCGCTGGCAGGCAGGGACTCTGAGTCTGGAGCAGCATTTTTTTTAAACGTCTCCGCCCTGACGCTCCTCTCGCTCAGCCTGATCGCATGCCCTGCATCGTCACGGATGAGACGCGAACTCCTGGTGGACTCCACGTCACATTGCACACAGAGTCGTGCAATGGTCCATGGCGGGGAGTCTGGCAGCTCCAGACAGTCGAGAGCGGACACCGAAAGTCACTTACGGAGCTCGGCGCGGGCTCACGCCCCTGAGGAAGGCTGTGGAGGCAGCGAGCTCCCCGCTGCGCGAGTCGTGACAGTCTCATTCCTCCCGTAACCACGGAAACGCACCAAAACAGCACCAAGACAAGACTGAGGTCTCTCCTTCCCGTGAAACACGCTCCGGGTGGTGAAGGGAACGTCACCGGCAAGGAAACTGCAGACACCATCCTGCTGACCGAGGTGGCGTCTGGATGGCTGGTTGGTTAGGTTAGAGTCCTCCCACCTGACCAGGTAAGGAGTTAGGTGGCGGAGCAGAGAAAGCCCGTGGAGGCCACGGCGCAGAGTGACAGGAGATGGGGGGACCGACGCGGAAAGCTCGGGGTGACCAGTCCCCGCCCGCGGGGGGCTCTCTGCAGGTGTCCGTGTACAGAGGTAAGTGTCGGCTGTCTTCGGGGAACCTCCCCTGGGGCCAGAGAGGCGACGGCGTCCACCGTGTAACGAGAGGCTCGCGGGAACGTACGCTGCGCTTGGCATCGAAACGTTTGTGGTGGGAATTCGGGTAAGAAGGGAGATGTGCTAGAGCAGATCGGTCGGACTCTGCCTCGTCGTGGAGCTGAAGAGAGACGGGTCTGGAGCGGCGCGGCGTCCTACCCGAGCCGGTGGACTGTGTCCCCGCTAGTCGTCTGCACGATCCTCGCCCGGGCCTGTCGTCAGCTTCGCCGTGAAGCCCAGGCTTGTGTCTGAAGTGCAGGCCCGGGAGCTGGAGCAATATTTCTCCCGGCGAACCCCTGGGTGGTCTTGTCTCGTGTAGAGAGAAGAGCAGATAGCAGGAGGCTTTCCAGATTACTCTCCCGAGCACCGGTCTTCAAAGGAAAACGGCCCACCTGGGAGCACGAGACATTTGCAAGAGGCAGAGGAGGAAGAAGCCCGAGGTCAGACAAGCCCAGAACGCGGCCTGGCCCGGTAACAGCTGCGCTGCCGAGTGCGCTCCCACTTTTGGCTGAAAAAGTACTTTTTTGTATGATAATTCTTTTGCATTTTTTTTTTTTAATAACATGGAATGTATCAATGTAGCATGAGAAAAAATTGTTGTGTCTAAAATTCAAGCTACTTGGAGTTTGGAAGCCCTGAACCATGCATGAGGTTTAGTTTTTAAATATTTTTTTTTTTTCAAAAGTATTATGGGGTTGATGTCGGCTGAGAAGTGCTAATTTTGTGAGCTGTTCGGCCCAGAAAAAGATTTCAAAGTCTCTTTGGACATTTTAAATAGGGAGCCCCACACCGCCCATAATAAAACAATTACGATCACCTTCGAACTGAATAAATGATCAGTCCCTCTGCTTTGATAAATTCCTACACTCACTTTTGAAATATATAAAGCATTAATAGCGTTTTCCTAGGGTTCTGAATGGGGCATGTGGGGAAGAGTCAAATTTCTCAGCGCCTGTGTGGAGTCCCACGCTGTGGCTCTATCCAGACGGTCGCTGGCTACACACGGAGCACCGCTCACGCCCGGGACTGTGACGCACAGGCTGTAACTGCAGTGGACGGACTCTGCACAACTTGTCACGGAAAGACACACGAGGACAGACAGGGTGACGATTGCCTTGACGACAGAGCGTGACTGTCTGGTAACTTCTGTGCTCTTTTATAGATATTCCCAAAATACCAGTCGACCTAAAAATCTTTCTGTTTAAAAGCAATCGGGAGGAAAGGGGCTTGTGTGAGGGCCTGTCCTTGGTGGAGAGAAGATGCAAATTCCTGACGTGACGTTCCTAGTTCCGCGCCGTTTCCATACTGTTTTGAACCCGAGAGCAGGTTTCCCTGACTTTGACAGAAGGGAGGAGATCGGCCTGAATTCTTCCTGTCCGTCGGCTTCTGATGCCGCCCATCGCCTGCCCCTGAGATTTCTACACCGACGCAATCCTGGTT
>NW_011888815.1:4035290-4059459 GCF_000151845.1 Pteropus vampyrus | reverse complement strand
ATTGCCTTGACGACAGAGCGTGACTGTCTGGTAACTTCTGTGCTCTTTTATAGATATTCCCAAAATACCAGTCGACCTAAAAATCTTTCTGTTTAAAAGCAATCGGGAGGAAAGGGGCTTGGGTGAGGGCCTGTCCTTGGTGGAGAGAAGATGCAAATTCCTGACGTGACGTTCCTAGTTCCGCGTCCTGTTTCCATACTGTTTTGAACCCGAGAGCAGGTTTCCCTGACTTTGACAGAAGGGAGGAGATCGGCCTGAATTCTTCCTGTCCGTCGGCTTCTGATGCCGCCCATCGCCTGCCCCTGAGATTTCTACACCGACGCAATCCTGGTTGTGGTCGTGGGTGGCGACACCGGTCCTGGTGACGCAGTGCTACGGAGGCAACGTGAGGAATGAATTAAAGAATATATACTCCGCAATCTTTTCCCGTCATTCAGTGACACAGAGCCAAAGCTCTAGGTCCTTAAAAATCACTGTTTTCTAATCGCATGGGTCTAATCACCTTGGGTGACTTGGAGAAAGACGGTTTCTTGGAACAAACTGGGAACGGTAATGACGCTGGCTTGGGGCGGCCACTGGTAAAGAGAAAGTATAAGTGGATGGAGACCTTCTTGGGGCTCGAGATAATAATTATATTTCACCCCAGGAGGACCGTTTCCTTGGCTATAAATTGACGTTCAGTCCAAGTGTCACTCACGATGTCATTTAGCTCTTCAGAGGGATTTTCCTCTTCAAGGAAAATGAGGGTGACAAACAGATGCAGCTGGTCTGGTGCGGTCTGGAAATGATGCGTCTCCAGCTCACGAGAAGTGTCGAAGTGACAGCGTGAGTGTGTCCAGCTCTCTGTCCCTTGTCCAGGTGACTCGTGGGATGATGCCATCCGACAGGTTGGAGGGAGGGGCCGGGGGAGAAACAGCCCTTCTCTGACAGAGGCGGAAGTAGTCACCGAAGGCTCGTGTGAGAACCAGGTGGCCTTACACCGTTCCTCAGCGCTGTCCTTTGGTGGAGACGCGTTACATTTTAAAACGACTTGGCTTTTACTTGGGGAATGTGTGGCTACACCGATGCATGCTTTTAAGAACATTTTGCCTTAATGTTAAGTGAAAGATGCTAACTCAAGGTTCTAATCAAGACCATCAGTGAATTAGGAAATACGCCTCCTTTCTAACCATTTGGATATCATCCCCCTCAATCGAATGGAGTCGCCCAGAATGATATATGTTATTTACTAAAGTTCATGGGGTTTTCTAATGAGCAGTGACCACTCATACCGAATACTGCTGTTTCACTCTTAGGTTCTCAACTCCACCCAGGTCTCTCCCTGTCGACCACCTGTCTACCATTTGTAAGGCCGCGTGGCTGGCGCAGTGTGGACGATGCTAGGGCGCTATTCGTGTTCTGGGCATTTGCGATCTAGGGGAAAAGCGTAAAACATCATCAAAATGCTCTGCAGAGCAGGCCAAGCAGGTCAAGTTGGGTTAAAAGGAAAGGACGGGAATTGTTGAAAGAAAGAGGAAGTCCCAGAACGGGCTTCCTCGACCTGGCCCGTTAAAACGAACGGTCCTGATGCCCAGATCTCCGAGCATCATGGCCAAGGGTCTAGACGTGACGTGCTAAGGAAGCACAGTTGTAGGCATTTGGGAAGCATCGCAAAAGAAAACAGACAGGGGCCGTTGGCCTCACGGCTCCTACCTGCCCGTGGGAGGTGGAAGATGGGCATGGGTGACGACCGACACTCGTAACAAATTATTCCTGAACTCGATGAGTCCTCTGGGGGGAAAAAAGAAAAAGCTTTATCCGAAAGCTCCTCCCCGTGGCCTGGGATCATGTGCCCAGCCCGCCAAGCTATCGGTAACCTGTCCTCACCACACTCTCTGCGATATTAGGGCTGGAAATGGAGAGCGTTGATGGAATGAATTGATAGGCGACTATTTTATTTGGAACTATTGCTCTACGCTATGCGATACCATTTGTGAATGACAAATGCAAAAACTGTTGATTGGCAGAGATCCTCACGCATCTATGCGTATGTGAAGACATGTATAATCATGGGGCTTCCGCTTCCGGTTGAAAAAAATGAGAAAATAAGTGTGTACTTTATAAGTCCGTGGAGGAATACTCGTGAGGGTGTAAATTTTGGCTTTGTCCTAAAAAGCTGGTTTGACGATGTTTGATGAAATCGACCAGTGGGGTCTAGTCAAACACCTGGTCAATTCCGTCAAAAATGTCAAAAATTCTGTCACTGAACTGACAGGTGTTGGACTGACCGACTGGTCAATTCCGTCAAAGCGATAGAACCATTTGTGCCTGTAGATGCATTTCAGACCCGATATAGAAAAAGAGAATTTGGGGAATTAGCCCGCAGGAATCTCCCTGAGGCCCGTTTCGACTCAGAGAATGGGTAATCAGTCGCCACTGTGTAATGTCATTCCACGTCGGTGGTAAATTTAAGTCATGGCGCTCCCCGAAAAACAGCCCGTAACCCTTACTATTTATTACTCGAAGTAAATCAGTGCTATTGATTGTGCCTGTCCTGATCGCCTGGCACGGTCGACTGCTGTAACTTAGTCTTCGCTTCCCACTGAAAGCCCCGCAATGCAGGGGGCAGGTTCCAGAGTCCCTGCTCACCCGTGCGTCCCCGCGAAGGCGACACTGAGGAAGACGGGTGGGAGAAATCTGGACTTTTATCATCGTGGCATATCTGTCTCACGGATTAAGTAGAAAAGGTCCACTGTCACTATTTTCAACTCGGCACTTTCTGTCCTCACAGTGCTAATTCCTTAATGAGAGAAAGAAGGCTCGCAGAATGAAAACTCGGGGCTGAAAGGGAGCTGGATGTGCTTAGGTTTGTCCTGTATTATACGTTTACTATGAAGGCAGACAGGTAGAAAGGAATTTCTTCCCCGTTTCCGGTAAATTAACCCAGTGCTTGGGATTTGGACTACGGGGACGAGTATGAATTTTGAGAAACCATCGCGATGCCCTGGAGAATTCTCCCTGGGACCCCGTGTCCAGCAGGCATGTGTGTCTGCATAAAGGCCACTACATTAGAGACCAAAGGACCGGCCAGCCTCTCCCACGGTCTTAAGTTAACACTTGTCTTTGTGTGGCCCACTCTTTGCTGGACTTGAAATCCAATTGGCCAACAATTAAAGCCAATTAGCACATGAGGAAAATAAACCAGAGACTGTCCCCTTGTGTTTTCCATGGCCGATAGAAAGCGAGTTAGCTCAAGGCATTAGCATAGCTGTGGATCGGGCCGGTCCTACAACGGAGACTAGTTGGCTTAAAGTATTAGAAGCCCGGGGCAGCGGCTGGCGCAGCAGAACCCTGTTATTCTGAGCTAACAGCTGCTAAACATTCTTGACAGTAGATGAGGCAGATGTCCAAGGACAATCAAAGAGAGAAGAAAGTTTAAGCCAACGTTTGCCTATCTCATATTCTCTGCTTGATCCTCAGCCTCAAAGACAACGCACAGCTGCTGCACTTCAAGACCTGGAGGGCCGCCCCCACCCCTCCGGCCCCCCCCTACACCCTTGTCATTCTCTGAGAGCTGGGCTCAGCTTTCCTGCCAAGTGCCCCTTGCAAGCCATCTCACTGGAAAAAAAAAAATGGGTCTTCTTGGTGACTCTTTGATTTTCTGAGCACTCTAAAGGTTTGGGTCAAAATTTCATAGTGTGTGATAATCATAGGATTTAGGACTAAAAGATTTCTCCAGGTCAACCCTCAACAGGCCAGCTTATCGGGAGACGAGATGCGTCGGGGCCAAAGCGGTATGTTTTCAGATGTAAGAAATCATTAGTTCAAATACGAAGTGAAGAAAAGACGAGCAATCCGTGTGAAATCTAAATGTCGAGGATTTACTTGAAGCTCTAGATGTTTTCCTTCACTGTTTAAACAATACGAGGAATGCGGGGCTGAGAACTGGGGTACGTAGACCCATTCCGGATTAAGAGATGTAACACGCATCTGGACCGAAAGCGCTCACTAAAACGCCGGCGTGTCGGCTCTCTTGGGGGGCGGAGGGGGGACTTCGGTTTTCATCTTTGCTAAGAGGTGTTCCACGCTCTGCAGTATGGCAATATGTTTCTCTGCTGAAGTCCGTTATTGCTCTATTTTACGCGGCACATCAAAAATAGATGTCTTTCCTGTTATTAAACCACTGAGGTAGATTGAACAGTAGAATCTTTTCAAATGGGGACCCCGTGTCATTGTCAAAATCGTTACGCGTACCATCCTTCCACTTGTTCTACAGGTGAGGAATAGCTCCAAGTTTTTTCTTTTTTTCTTTTTTTTTAAATGTAAGGACCTCCCTTGGTACGTCTCTTTGGGGAGACTGAGCCCTGCATGGCATCTCGCGTGTGCCACCACCTCTGGTAAGTGACATGCACTTGCCATATCGAACTATAATTATTTGATAAAAACATCAACCCTAGCTCCACGTCGTGAGCATGCGCCTCGAGGAAAACGTGCCCTCTAATACACAGCACCATCCCCAGGCGTAGCACATGCTTGGCGTGCGTATGGGACGAATGAATGAAATGAAATAAAGGAAAGAATGGATGAAAAAAAAATGAGCGGACTTGATCCCATGCCAAAGCCATCGAAACGCACGGGAATCATACGGCTGCAATGGAGTTACATGTAGCAACAGTAGAAAGCTCTATTTTTAGTGGGTTACCTGAAGAGAACTCAATATGTAAGAGTTTCTTGTAAAAGCACTAATTAGTTAGAAGTTCTTAACTATTGGAATTAGAGAGGGTTTTAAAAAGTACATCTATTTCTACCCGACAACTAATTACAGGGATAACGTTCACACATACTACCACTGCAGGTGCAAATATTTAATTGTGTGTGCAAGCCAGGTGGTCAGGTGGCTCCTTAACTACGTGTTCAATTGTGTCTGCTCTAGTCACCCCTTCAATTAGCTGTGGGCGCAAAAAACAGAGACCGAGCTGAGGCCCCATTAAAATGAGGCCTATATATTCCACAGCCTTTTATCTGTGAGGCGGGAGGGGTTGTGCGTTGTGTTTTATTTTCGGTGCTCCTGGCTGGGGCCCGGGGGAGTCACTTCAGCAAGCTAGTTAGCCGGGAACAGCTGGATTTTGCCTGATAAGAGCTGCACAGAGTTGCACACAAAACGGTCACCTCTCCTCCACAAGTTTGGGCGTTAAAGCAGGATCTCCACTAAAAGCGACAGGGCTTGCTTATTCTGAAGGTACTTGAAAATCCCGTGGAGTCTTTTCCTGGGCGATCAGAAGAGAAACGTTGGGTCAGAACACTTGAAACAGGCAGAGCCTGCTGACTGAATAGGTGGCTGAATGAGGGAAGAGGAACAATTTTTGAGCTCTCGATCCTTTTTTTTTTTTTTTTAACATAAAGAATTCAAAAGGCTATCTTGGGCGATAAAAAGATTGTACATAATGATATTGTCTGAGAACCTCCGGGGTTAAATCATGACCAAGGCTGAGATTATGAAATGATCAGCTTGGTGTTGGTTGAGTACATCTGGGAAGGGATCGGAGTGGTTACAACGGCAGAAATTTGGGGCCGATGACTCTGAGTTCTAGTTTTCCTCCCTCAGCTGTGTGACTTCTGACATGTTACTTAACTTCTCTGATTCTCAGTTTTCTCTACAGAAAATGGGGCGCCAGTGTCTACACCGTAGGGCCGTCTAGGGCTGAAGATTTAAAGTGCCCTGTATAGTTCTGTAGGACGGTGACGGGTGATCCACAGACAACTTCCTCCCCTCTCTCCAGAGGACAAGAAGGATGAGGAGATTTCTATTCCGCTGCCAGCTCAGGCGGAGGGGGAGCTACTAGACATCTTGGACATAAATCCAATTTTATCCTTCGAGAGCTGATGACCATGTTCACATCTTCGGCAATGTATTATTGGATTTTTAGCTAGAGCAATAAATCACAGCTCTCTAAATCTTCATGTTCACATTTTTTGGGAACTTAAATATGTTTCAACAATCCGCATCATTCTATTTAAAATTTTTATCTCTATCACCTCTGGCTGCTCATTCTAGAAAGACGGAGTTCAGATTTTCGTTACTCATTCTTATATTTCTGCCTACCTCTGAATCTTATCGTTTATTTACAGTTGTTGATTTTTTTCGGTGCTTATTGGGGGCCATGCATCAAAGGTGATTTGAAGGGGTGTCTTCAAGTCCCGAGTCCCTAGGCATTTTATTACACACTTGCACACACATGCTCAACGCACACACGCCAAGGTTTCTTTGGGCTTTTTAATAATCCATTGTGGTATCTTGCATACGTGAATGTGGAGCCTGTTGGAGGGAGCATGCTTGGTCTGGACGCAGGAATGATGGGATGCCACCGTGAGGTTGCCGAAAGAACGCTGTGTCATTAACCGTGATACACGCCCTGTGGCATGCTGGGACACCCACAGAAGCCAGCCTGCATCTGGGAAATCAGTGGTGGCTTCTCCACGAGAGATCTGGGTGGTTATCTCTGCTGCCTGACTGGAGAAGGCTCCTGGATCTCCACTTTTTCTCTGGATAGAGATGATCTCAATGAGACTTTCAGATTTAGAAAAAAAAAAAAAGTTTGCTTTCATGATGCTTTCAAATTTGTGATGAGACTTGGAGCAAAGGTCATTTGAAGGAACTTTGACGTGTCTCTTGATCTCTCTGTGTCTTCTCTCTGGGGGGCGGAGGGTGTAGATCCTCTGCTCTAATGAAGACGCAGACACGCGGGCCTGGGGCAAGGCGCCACCTCGGACCTTCCGCTCACTGGGAAGTATGAGAAGCAGCAAGTGCTCATCGCTAACACCTGGGCTTTGTCAGCGGTTTCCAGCCAACATCCCAACTGCCATCCTTCGGAGTTTGAGAACTAGTTCTTCTGGGTCCTCAGAGGGGGCACGAGTTAGGTTCGTTTAGAAAGCCTCTGGGATCTTGTGATGATGTTTACAGGTATACAAAAAATGTCACTGACATCTGACAGTGCTATTTTGCTGTGACAGTTCTGGGCAGTGGCCAGAATTTCTTGATGACAAAGACAGAAAATAGAAAACCCTTGTCATTTCAGTGTGGCTCTAACTCTGGTCAGTCTGATCACCGCCGGACACCGAGAGGGACTGAGGAAGTCCGAGAGGCTGCTCCGTGTCAGCATCGCGCCTTCTCCGTTCCCTGCGGGCCGGGCTCAGAATCGAGTGCTGCCTGGGGGAGCTGGGCGGCGGGCGCCCCGTTTTTCACAGCTCTGCTGTTTGCTGCTGGCTTGGAACAGCATGAGTTTTGGGGAGCTCACGGGCTGCCAGGGTGGTGCGGGACTTCAGACTTCATTCATCATGAGCCTAACGGGCTCTTTCGAGCCCCTGGCTTGTCTAACACGTGAATTGCCAAAAATAAGGTTGGGGAGAGGTCTAGGCGGGGAGAGGTCTGGGCTGGGAGGGATGGTGCCTTCTGCGCTCCAGTATTTCCCGAATGTCAGCAGAAGGTGGTGGAGAGAGATCATTTGTCTGCCTGTGTGTTTACGTGTGTGTCATAGAATTTAAATGGAATGGCTAATCAGGTCCCGAGTCACCTACCCTGGCTCTCGCAGCTACTGAGCAACCATTCCCTGCCTGGATCGCGAAGACTGTCCTAAGTCATTTGTTACTGATCAAAAAAGTGCTATGGTCTGTGGATGACTTACTGATTGTATAAATTAGATTACCTCTCCCTGTAATAACAGCATTTACACCTATTTGCTTTCTGATATGTTTTTCAAAAGGCGCCTTAGCTCACACCAATGAGCATATCATGCATGAAGTTCATGTGCCACGTATAAAAATTGGTTTGATAAAATTAACTTTGATAATTATACACGAATACTTATAAATTATTAGACGTTTCCTAAAACTTTTAAATCACTGAGACTTTCCTTATGGTAAATATCTGCATCCTAAGATATTTTATGCAATGGCAATTTTTGTCCATGGCTATAAATGTACAAAATGTATTTTGTGCATGTAACAGAGACTAGATAAATGGATTTTAAAGACGTTGTAGGTCAGGACTGCTTATTTTCTCGGGATTCAGAGCATCCCACGCCGAATTGATCACGTAATATCACGTATGTTTAGAAAAATAACTTTTTATTTCTACAAGTCCCAGTAGATATTTTCACTTAGTATAACAGATATGCTCATAAAATATGAGTAAACTAAGATTTTTTTTTTTTTAATCCCCTGAAGAAAGGTGACCGTTTAGAAAAATGTAGCTGTGGTTTGGAGCTGAGTTCCTTTGCAGTCTAGAACATCCGCTCTCAAATTTATCTGCTTTGGAAACCCACGCCGTTATGTCAAGTATAATCCTCTATGCTGTTTGCCTCTCTAGAAAGCATTTCTGGAATAATAACAGCGGGAATAACAAGAGGCAACTTTGGCTTCTTCCATTTTTCTAGAACTCACACTATTTAAATTGTTCGTCTGAGTTCTTGGGCAGAAGGCCAGAGCTGAGAAACACAGTTCCCGCTCTAGATTTCCAAGGCTGAGCCTCGGTTTCCCCACTGGTCAAAGCTGTATCCATGACAGTTAAGCAAGTGCTCGCTAAACCTCGACGGCCTGTCAAGTGCAAGCGACGGCCCGCGACGTGAGTGAGGTTTGCAGGTTGAATGCAGGAAGCACAGAGGTGTAGACGACACGTGTGCCCAGGCTGCAGGATGACAGGAAGGACCCAGGGATGGAATGTCACCTCGCTGGAGCCTGGAGTGACAGGCTATCAAGTTGGGGGCACACCCAAGTGAAGGCCATGTCTGCTGTATAGGACTCAGCCCTGTGTATGTGGCCTTAACAGGCTGCTGATGTAATTGGTCGCATCTGAAAATTTGACTTTTATTTCGGATCCAAGCTGAAATGCTAACCCAGCAGGGGTCCCCTGCTCTGCCCAGAGGGCCCCCAGGGGACGTCCCCCACTCTGCCCTAGTCCTTGTTCTAGCTGTGCAGAAAGAGTTCCGGCTGGAAGCCACCGCCCCGGGTTTGAGTTCCAATCTTATCATCCCCCCAACTCGATTTTGCTTCTCCATCTACAAAATGACGGGTTGAGATTAGATGAGTTCTAGGGGTTCGGTGATATGTTAACATGACTCCAAATAAAACAACAGAAGACACATTGACAACACATAGGAAGATCACGTTCATCCCAAAGTTAAATTAAAAAAAAAAAAATTCTATTTGGAATTAAGCACATCTTAATTTTCTTCTTGCAACTGCACAAATCCACAGTACATGGTCAACACATAGAAAAATCTTACTTTTCTCTGTCTCCCACTTAAGTCCCCTTTCTACTAATTTCTCTTCTCTAAACTTTGTACTTTCAACTGTAAAATCACTTCTGCTTGAATTTAAAGGAAGATGGTGTCTTCTAACCAGACTTACAAAGTAAAACCGAAGACCAATACGAAAGGTTTAAATGAAAAATAGTCACCATTTTATCGCCTGGGCCGAGACTGCGTTAGCAGAGTTTGCTATTTCAACACTAGGTGACTCCATTCAAATTCAAGCTTACGTTCCCGCAGAAAGTAGAATTACGCAAAGAGAAAGTGAACAACTACTTTCTGTAGCAGTGTGTTCTAACCCCAGTGAGGCTGGGCCTTCCCCTTCTCCTTATCCAGAACGTCCTGGGGAGGAGAAAGGCAGGCAGATGTTGGCGTCCACAGTATGGCCTTATCTTGGAGAGGGAGGGTGTATGTTGGAGAGGAAGGTGGATCCTAAAAAGCTACAAATGGAGAGAAAGGGAGGGAGGGAGGGAGAGAGAGAGAGAGAGAGAGAGAGAGAGAGAGAGAGAGAGAGAAACACACTGAAACCTGTTTTAAATGTGTAACAGACCAGGAAGAAATAGTCTACTCACTTCATTATCCAGAATATGGACTGGAAACGTGGTTTGGAAAACCAAGATCATGGAGGATGGAAACACCCACCCCAACAAGACGCTGGCAGCCTTAACCCTGGTATTTATTGCTCGTTTTAACTACAGCGCCTAGCGAGCACTTTCTCAGCCCACATTGCAAAAAATGTAATTCATATGCCTAATATTTTGCCCCAGCTCTCCTTGCATACTTTACAGTGTTTGAGACTGTTTGTGTGTTTGCTATATATCAGTTGACACCTCTGTAAAAATCTTTATATCGAATGCCTTTGGCAACTATGTGCCAAGTAATAGCATTACCATTTGTAATTTCTGTAGCTCTGGTTTTCCTGTAAGCTTTGCTCTGTGCATGACTGGTAGGGAGGGTTTAAAAAGCCTTACTGATACCTCTTCGGAAATGACCTTCCTCGGTGGTATGAGTCGCAAACACTATTCCACTCTGACTTTCCTGTTCTTCCCTTCCATCAGTCAATTAAAGAAACGGCTTATTTATTATTATTATTTTTGAAGATGCCATTGCCAACAACACAGTTCTTCTCCAGAATTCTCTTGGGAATTTACACTTAGTTTTGGGTCTTTTAGATACGTGTATTGCTCTCCATCACGTCCAAAGGCATTATTTATTTTTATTTAAGATCCTTCCTAAAAAGGTCCTAAAAAGAATTTGAGGTTGTTTACAACAAAGATAATTACATGATGAAATCGATAAAATTACACAGAAAAAGGGATCCAAAGCCATGTGGGAGATGGACACTAACTTTATCTCTCATACGTAGATAGATGTATTTCTATGAATCATCTACAACGTATGTCAGTGAGAGCGGGAACTTTGGCCACTGTCAAATCCCCAGTGTGGAGTTTGGTGCCTGCATAGAGATCAGTATGTGCTAATGTGTAATTGCTGTTTGTCGACTCAGCGCGAAATTCAGTTTGGTTTTTTCCAGAAGCTAACGCATGAAGGGAAATATGATGGGATATACAAATCATTGCAGGGAACTGTACAAGTAAAGGAACCCAGTGCCGCTGGAAGCTGAAGACCTCATCTTACAGATGGGATGACAGGCGGAAGGGCGAAAGGACTTTGCAAAGGCACGTTCTAAAGCTCATGCCTTCCGCCTCCCAGGCCGGGCAGCTTTCCGCCTCATTCCTGACCATGCACCTGGCCACGCCCACTCTGCACACAAGCATATTCGCGGGAGGAAACCCTTCGTTCCGAAACCCCGAACTCTTCACCTTCTTCCTATTCCCTTGAGATGTGACTTCGTTGCAGAGCTGTAATGGGGTACGGGACATCTCGCACATGCCTTTATCTATGCCCAGTGGCTCAAGGACAGACACAACGTAGCGGCTGGACAGAGGCAGGCTGCTGCTTATGGTTAGTAACCTATACCTGCTCTCCTGAGATATCAAGTTTGGAAATATTCGAATTCCGCTATTTGGAAATACCAGTAACCGATTTATAGACAGAATTCCACCTCCATCTTTTTTTAAAAAAGCAATATGATTTGTGTATTGGCATATCAAATTCTGAATCTAAATTTTATAGAAAAATATAAATAGGTAATAAAAGTCAGTATTAGTTATTATATTAATCTGCTCTGCGTGCGCATACGTGCGTGCACATGCATGCAGGTGCAAAATATGTTTTATCTTCTTTGGAGGACGCTCTCTTTTACTTTTCAAAATTGACATTTCTCCACCCCTATGCCACGTGGTGATGGAAGGACAGGCCCCACCTCCCCGTCATTCGATGTGCACACATCGCAGCTGTTGGGCTTGTGACCCAAGGCAGACCGAGTCCAGCTCGAGTCCGCCTCTTCCCTGTTGAGAGTCTAGTACTATGATCTTTAGATTCTGAGGATGATGATCTTTAGAATGATCATCAGAGGCATCATGAAACTTTTAAATGAGGGAAGAAAACTCAATTATGATCAGGAATGATCCATAATAAGATGCAAAACCATGCCCATACATTTAAGTAAAGCTTTCAATAATAAGTTAAACCAAAAAGGCATTTCTGTTTAACTAAAGTTTTTAATTAAGAGGAATTTCCAACTCCCTGAGGGTAGCAATTCATTTAGGTTTGACTGCGGAAATTTTTCAAGGATTTTACCGTTTGGAGTCAAAATTAATACGATTTGCTTCGTAAAATTTTTTCCAATGAAAGAAGCTGCAAAATATTACTTTAAAAAGTGACATATAAATAAGGGTGGTAGGTTCTTTCTAGCTTTAAAATTCCATAATGCTAATTAACTAATTAATTAAACAAAATAATTAAACATGTTTTTCCTCAACAGTTGTTCTAATGGTAGACGTAGGCTACACTTTTATCTCTGTTATAGCATTTGCCAGTGTGCTATGCAAAAAATTAAAAACTAAAAAATAAAATAAAAACTAAGGCGGACTGCATGATCAGATAATTTTTTAAAAACTCCGTTAATACATTCAGTTTTCGCTTTGGAACTTCTCAGTGTGAACGTACATAGCAAATTTTCAACAATTAGTACTAGATGCAAAGTTTTCTTTGATATGTATTTTTTTGAAGCACATCTTTCTAGGCTGCTATTGTAAGATCTACACTTTAGAAAATTAATGTATGCTTATCTTAGTCTAAAAATTAAAAAAGAGTTTTAAACTCTTCCCACCGTCTTACTACATATATAAGCCTTGTACCTCGTATGCAATAAAACGATTCTTTGCACTAAAGGTCCTCTCCCCACAAATAGGTCCCGTAAATTAATGATCCACTTTTGAGTAATGCACGCTACTCTGAAAAAAGGAGTTTTATACACCTCGGTCCCAGTGCAAAGCTTAGAAAGACACGGCCCCTCCTCCTTCCAGAGCCTCGTCAAGTGCCTTCTGGAAGGCGTGTATTATCTTCCGCTTCTGAGGTCTTAAAATAGTGATGAGGCAAAGGGGAAAAGTGGCCAAACAATAGGAGAAGAAAAATAACTAAGAATGTACTGTATTTGATCAAGAGGACCCAGGAAACCATAGAGTTACATGTACTTATAGTTATTATGTTAGAAAATGTCCAACGGCCCATGAGAAAAATTTCACAATCTGGCCAACAGCATCATATTAACTGACTAAACACCGATTCAGACCTCTGCTTTCAGATGGCAATTGCGTGTTCCCGCATACGAGTGAGGCCTGGAGGAGGGGGGCTGGATGCAATCTTATTATGCATCCAAATATAATCATTTCAGCATTCAAACTCCAGATTAGGAATTTGACATTTTAAAAATTCCACTGAAATTGGACTACAAAATATAATAGGTTTAGGCACCTGCTCTAATAAGATTGCATAAAAATATCCCAACAGTCTTACCATAAACGTATTTTACAATATCAGAGTCAAATTTTATTACATCATTATGAGACTGTTCCACTGGGCCGCGTGATTGGCTGCTGAAACAGAGCCGGATGCTGGGACTGCAGCACGAACAGGCCATCACACTTCTCTAATAAAAGTTTTATCGTATCCCCACGCACATTAAAAACAACACTAACTGCATTAATACATTGTAATTTACTTTTTTGTTAGAGTACAAATAACAAACCTAATGAGATCATATTTTCCATTATCCTAAAGCAACCTGTTAGTATATCCAGCCCTCTGAGATTTGGGCTAAAAAAAAAAATGAAATTCTCTCTTGTTGTACGACAGCGTGCACTAGTCTAGAATGGTTTTATTCCTACCCTACTCACAGACGTCGCATCATGTTCTAAACGTCTGTGTTTGTTTGAATGACACGGTTATAAAATACGTTATTTGATTTTCACGGTATTAAACTTTTCTTCGAAAGGGAATATACAAGATGCTTTTGTTAAAATTGTCTGTTACTGCGATAGCTTTTTCATGTTCCAATAAACGTAGGTGTATGTGCAGCCAAAATACAGATTGGACCAGTCTTTGTCATCACTTTTCCCTTTGGCTGGCATCTGAGCAGTTATCAGTTTCTTAGTGCAGTTACTATTTGGCATTGTACAAAGTGCCAGAAAGACATCAATTTCTTATGAGACATGGATGATTGTTTTTGTAACATCTTCCAGTGTTGTTCCAGTGAAGCTATTAAACGATTAAGCTTTTTACTTTTATAAATTAAATCGCTAACAAGAGACACGCGACTCTTCATTTTGTTCGGCGTAGGGCGGGGTGATGTCACCCACCTCTCGCCAGCACCATTGTTCTCCTGCTATCGGGACTCCTGGGGGCTCGTGGGGAGTCGTGGTCATGCTGAGGTGGGCGGAAGGAGCCAAATGGAGATTATTCTTGAGGGGAGAGATTTCAGAAATCTGAGAAGAAAAACAGCAGTTCCCCGGGACTCTGCTTATCGAGAGATAGGACGCTGCTCTGCTGTGAACTTCCACCGTGGTTATCTCAGGCTGTTGTGTGTGTGGGTGTCTCCTGCGCCTGCTGGCCGTGTGGGCTGCACTCCGAGCTGGTACGAGATGGGGGAGGGTGCTTCGGGCGTGTGAGCGCACACGTTCTCTCTGTGATGTCTCCTGGCGCTTAAACGCGGGGGTGTTACACCGCCTCTGCTGTCGCTGTCTGCTTTTCCATTAGGCAATTCAAGATTGTGTCTACGACATGCGTGTGCGTGCATGCGTGCACATATACACACACACGCACACTTGCATACGTGACCTGTCAAACACTTAAGTTCAGAGTCTCATAAGTTTTACCTTCCAACAAGATGTAGATACTGCCTAAGCCTATCAGACATATTCATTATAAAATTGTTCCAGGTTCAAAATGAGATCATTCTTAAGACGAAATCTTAATATGTGACTTTTATACGTAAACCACACCAGGGCTAGTGAGTTTATGAAATTTAAGTGTAACGTCGATAACCTCAGAACCAGCAAGTGACCTCCAAAGACTGAATTCTTAAGGGTAATCACACAATTTACCCCATGTTCTTACATTTTTTTTTTCTAGGAGTACGTAGGGCAGCTACTGAACAAGACATCTCTATGCAATTTCCCTACCGTTTATGAAACAGTTACCCTTATAAATCACATACAATGTCACTAAGGACAAAAATATTAATCATTAGTAGCACTTTTTGAGTGTCAGTACCGTTTAGAGGAATTTACTAATTCATTGATCTGGGGAAAAAAGCCCTCTGGGACCGCAGCTCTTATCCCTGTTTTACAAATAAGGAAACCGAGGCACGGAGCGATTAAGGAACTTACTTGCCTGACGTCACAGAGCCAGGAAGCTGAGATTCAAACTCAGACAATCAGCCTCATGAGCCCTTCCTTGCTCTCGACCTCTACAAAGCAACCAACTGAGATGCGCACGCGGGGACCGACTTCGGCACGAAAGGATGAACGGTTGGTCTGGGGAAGCACGGACTCGCCCATCCACGTCAGGTGATCTGGCCCGTGAATGTCTCAAGTCTCCCCATCATGACATAACCTCATGTGGAGACTGAAAGATTATGAAACGCCTCTAGGCTAAACCAAACTAATGGTCTACCAAGCAGAGAAGGACATTTTGTGAGGCTGATAAATTGCCTTTTTAGACTATTAATTTATCCATCCATCCATCCATCCAGCCGTCCACCCACGCACCCTTCCGGACTTTCTCGAGCCACACACCTCCTCCTGTTTCTCCCTAAATAAAGACACTAGACAATTTTGTGGTTTCAACTCCCCAACTCAGCCAATTGATATTTCTTAGGCTCAGAGCAAGTCTGATTTTTCACCTGGATATATACATACAGTTGCCTTATTATTTTTTTTGAGAATTAAATGAGATAATGTATATATATGTGTATAATATAATATATATGTGTATATATGTGTATAATATATGTATATAATATAATTATATATATATACACACACACCCACCCAAGAATAGAGTATTAGGTGCTGCTATGCCAGATAAACTCAAGTACCAGTAACCATTGATATAAAATCATAAAATGATTAGGAAAATATATGGATGAATATATTCTCTCTTTCTAAATATAAATGCAAAGTAAAAAGTATAAAAATAGACATACTTAACTGCATTAATATTAAAATTTGTGTATGATATACATATAATTAAAAGGCAATTAGATTGAAAAATTATACTTTATAATGAGTTCTTCAAACTCAAGCAGCTAAAGGAATAAAAGATGAAAAAGACATATATTGATAATTTAGAAAATTTATGCAATTAGCCAATGAAAATATGAAAAATTTTCACTGACACTGGCAATCAAAGAGCTAAATATTATTTTTACTTGGAATAGAAAATTAAAGTATCGGAGACTTTTTAACACATTAAATTGGCCATTTTTTATTGGCCAAGGCGAAACAAATTACTTTTCATGTTCTTCTTAGGGTATAAACTAGCATTTTTTTAGAAGAGCATTTGGCTGTGTTTACAGAAAACCTAGAAAACGTGCATACGTTTCTACTCAATGATTTTGAGGGCAATTCTAAGGAAAAAATATAGATGATGCTCAATGATTCATGTGTGAGGGTTACCTTGAAGCATTACTGAAAACAGCAAAACATTTCAAATGAACTGAATGCCTAACAATAAGAGAATCATTAAATTAAATTAATCATGGTGAAACTGCAAGGAAAAAAATATTGCTATTAAAGACTATTAGCTTAAATGGAAACTATTGAGAATTATTATGTTAAATTTAAAAATATGCTAAAGAATGAATGCTATTTAGAGTGTCATTCTGCTTCGGCAATGTATGAATTTACATAGTCGTATGTACATGTTTCTGTGTGTAACGTGTTCTCACATGCTTTAGTTATTATGTTATTGTGCTAAGTAGTTTCTGGACATTCTTAAAAGTGAATCCTCACAAGTAGTGTGAGTTGAATGCTTTATCCTGTAGGAAGAAAGAGAGGACCAGAAGGGTAACTTACTCAGGGCTGTGGTCTGAATGTTTGTGCGCCCTTGAAATTCACCCTGAAGGTGAGGCGTGAGGAGGTGGGGCCTTCGGGAGGTGACCGGGTCACCAGGATGGTGCCTTTATGAATGGGTTTGAGGTTCTTATGAAGAGGATCACAGGGCTCCCAGCCCCTTCCACCATGTGGGGACACGAGGAGAAGCCATGCACTGAGAAGAGGGTCTACCTGACCACAGCGGCATCTGATCATGAACTTCCAGGCCCCAGAGCGGTGATCAACGATTGTCTGCAACTTATAAGCACCTGGTCTGTGGTATTTTGTCGCAGCAGCCTGAAAGGACTAAGATACAAGTCCTATCCCTTATGCTGTCACCCAGCTCGACTCAAAGACACACCCGGATAAACTGCACTTTAGAAAAAACGATCGCGATTCATTGAAAACGATGAATATGTCGGTTTTAATTTTCCTTTTTGTATAACTGCATGCTTCTTGCTTTTCTACCTACCTATCACAGACAATATCACGGCTAGAGACGAAGGAAATAAAAAACATCCCCTTTAGAGAAAGATTCACATTCAAGTCTTGACTCTTTTACCTTATAATTCTGTGGTCTTGGGTAAATTACTTATTTCACAAAATTGTTATAAAGATTAAGTGGAGTATGCCTACAAGGCACTAAGCTTTATAAGGGTCTTGCAAATAATAAGTGTTCAATAAATGGTAGGAAATACATATGATGTTGTTTTGCCAAACCTTCTTTAACGAACATGCTACTCTTATAATCCGAAAAAGTGCAATAAATATTGTCGTCAAAAATGAAGTAAATCAATGACCTGATGTAAGCCTCCAAAGTTAAAAAAAAAAAAAAAAAGGTAAAAAGAAGCAAAGCCACCGTTGTCTGGATGCTATATGCCAATTGTGGCTGCTAACCACAGGTGGGTATGAAAGCCCAGAGGGAAACCAATTATGTGCAAATCCTTTGACTTAATGAAAAATAAAATTAAGCAGACTAATACCCAGCAGGTACTTAAACATCACCTAGTATTATAAAAGCCAGTGTTTCTTAAAGAGGAAAAAAGCGTCTCTCTGGAGAAACTAGAGAGAGAAGAAGCCCCTGACCCAGGAAAAAAATGTCCTGTGTGTAGAACTATTTTTCACAGTATGCCTGAAAATCACCAAGCGGGGCCCCCCGTAAACTACTTATCTGTGTTTGCTCAGACCTCAGAGCAAACGCTTTTATTCCATGACGGAAAGTACTTCAATTCAGGTTCTGATGGGCTTTGAGGAAGGAGGTGGGTGTGAAAATAAACATTTATTGAAAAGCTTCATTTTATTTATTTTTCATGTGTAAAACACTGTCCTTCATATTTTATCGACATGAACTCAGCTAATTTTTGCAAAAGCTCAGGGACAGGAGGTTAGCATTTTCCCCATTTTGCAGATCCTCCGAGGTTATACAATTGAACCAGAATCCGAGACTTTTCTACTTAAAAATGCCGGGACAAGGAAATTCACGTAGTTTCCAAAACATTTCTTCAGAGGCCAAGCAAACTCAGGGCTTACCCCTCCTGTACCGAATCACCCCTTCCGTGATCAAAGTCCTCTACTAATCGAAGAGAAAAATTACCCTTTAAATCGCATGGTCCTGTTTTTGTAACCAAATTAGCCAAGAAGGGTTGGGAGTCACTGACACTGGACGGGAGAAGTCAGATAAGAAAGACCTAGAGGAGGAAGGGGGCATTTGAAAATGTCCGCCGGGTGGGCTCTGCTGGAGTTGGGGGGAGTGTGGGGGGCGGGGTGGGGAGTGGAGGGGAAAGCCAGGGAGGAGAATCTTTGCCCTCCTTCCCAAACGCCATCTCTAGCTGTCCATTCTCTTAGAATCTGTCCTGGGGGTCTGGGACACTCTAGGCTTGTCTCTTAACTGACTTCAAAACAAACAAGTCACAGCATTCATCTGGGGGCCCTGAGCTGCGGGTCACTAGGTTTCTCATTAGTTATTGCTTCTTGCTCATCGGTGTCTGGTGACGTTTATAGAATGTCCCTTTCAGGGCCTGCAAGAACCTTCTCCAGTAGAAATCTCACACTGATTATTTTGAAATGGCCGGGGAGGTAATCTGATCCCTTCTCTCTGTGGAATGTTCTCACGCATAAGCAGAGGAAGGAGGGCGCAGTGGTTTGTCACGCTGTGTCTCCGGTCTCTGGGCGGAACATTTCCCCGGCTCCCTCACTGGTTTTCACTTCTACCGCGTCTCTTTACCACTTTTCTCCTTTTTTTCCCTTTCTGGGGCTGCCTCTCAGAGTCCCTCTGTCTCTGAATGTCTCTGTTCAGCTGTCCGTCTCCCAAACAGCCCCTCCCCCTTTGTGCCAAGGGGCGATCTGGTGGTGCGGGTGGGGGGTGGCAGGAGGCCGGCTCTGGCCCTCACGGAAGCAAATGCATTTTTCACTCGGGCTGCTGGCTTGCGATTGTGGAACTCTAACTAACTACACGACGCACACTGCTTTCAAAGGTTTCCGTGGAGCTTTTCATGTAGGATGTAGTTATTAACTCTCCTTCAGTGTTTAAAGACCCAGCCAGTGGGGCTGAAACGTGGCCTAAACGCGCAGACTGAGGAGCTGACGAAATCTCGGCCCGATCTGTTATCTCCCAAAGCTTTAAAGGTCTTCGACTGGGAGATTAGAACAAGGTTACAGTGACAATTTGTTTACAGGCAGGGAGAGATTAGGATCTCGTTGAAAAGGAATAAAAATAACGTCTTCTTGAGCTGTCACAGCATGAGCCCCATTGTAATCAACACTGGTCTGATTTCAGGGATAATTTAAGACCAATTTATTATCTTAATTAAAAAAAAAGAAGGGAGAATTCATGTTTCAGATGCCAGTTAGACTGTGGGATGAGGATGCCTCTCCTGGAGGGAGGTTCCACGTACAAAATAGGACACTCACAAAATTCCAGGCCGGGATCTCCCCGTGGACAAAAAAATCACGAGTTTTTCCTTTTTCTTCATTTTGCACTTTTTAAGTTCAAACGTTAATAACAGATTAAAAGGCAAAATAATAACTCGTTTCTACTGAAACTTTGTAAAGAGAAATGGATAAAAGGGTTAAAGAAAAAAGTCATTCCAGGCCTCCCTTTTGTATAAAGTGTTTTGGTATTTAACGCAAAAGTCCTCTCACATTTTTTTTTTTTTCTGTCTTAATGGAACCTGCTAAAAATCTTTACTTTTGGCAGGCCTCATTTTCCAACTCCCCTTGTAACTATTTTTTTTACTTCTGAAGGAAGGGAAACTAACTAGGACACAGGCCCGCCCTCCCTGCCCCCCCCCCCCCCCAAAAAAAAAGCAAAGTAAGGGGAGAAATCCAGAGGAGCGTGATCTGCGACCACACACCCCACTGGCCTGGCCCCTTTCAAAGTTCTCAGGAAAAGTGTAAACCTCGCCTCTGGCTTTCTCTACAAAAGGGACCAGATGAGCGACCTGCACACAAGGGCCACAAAGGACGCTTTGAGAGCCAGGGAGGAAGTGCCCCACTGTGAAGCCAGGTGGACAGCAAAGTTCTCTTCCCATTACAAACGAGTTCGGGGGGACGGAGGGGGAGCCCCGGGGATGCCCAGCTCCACCGAAGCCAAACCCAACCAGCCCAAACGTGTGTCCTTCGGCCTCCCTCCGCTGCCTGTTTACAAACACGTTTACAAGTGCTTGATAGGTGACCTTATTTACTTAGTAACCTGTGGATTCATTTATCTTGAAATTAGTAGGTAATGAAGTGGAAAACCTCAACAGCCCTCCCACTAATTAACATGATAATAAGATTGTTTTGCTACAGAGGTACAATTAGCATGTATGAGAGAAAGGGGGAGAAAGATCAATAAGACGTCTGAAGGGGACCACTCCCGGGTCTCCCCGAGAGAACAAAGAAAGACAGAAGCAGATTTTTAAGATCCTTCCGTTTCCACAGCTCCCACTCGGGGACCTGAGCCTCCTGGAGAAAAGGGTGCGGTTGAGGATGGAAGGGAATCCATGTCGAAGCAGGGTTTGGGGTGCGCGGAGCCCCTCTGAAAGGAAAAGGAGGGAATTGTGGGGGGCGGGGCAGGTAATTACATCCATCAAAATGGTTCCATTCCCTTTTTTTTCCCCAACCCCCAAAGTCAAACGGCTGAGATATACAACTTAGGAGAGAGTCTTCTTGCGCATCTAGTGTCGACATACATTTTCATGAGGTGCTTTAACGCACAGGGTGCACAGCTCAAATATTTATTTATTCCGCAGACAGAGGTGTGTCGAGAAAATAAATATGACTTTAAAAATTGCCTCAATATGTATTTACCCAGTAGACTCATTTCTTGGGTAAATTACATGGATTTGGTAACCTTCCATGACATTTTCCCTTGATTTTAAACATACACAAACAAAGAATTTAAATGTCCGAAGTGTCTAAATAACCTAATTGAACTTGTGACACGAACCAGGAAGAGCCCGGAGACTTGACTGTGGAGGGAAAACGCCACGGTTTTTTGATGGATAAAATGAGAATGTGCAGAAAAGATCAGCAGCAGCCCGCACAGACCGAGCATCTCCAGGACTTGGGAGCACATTCTTTCTACCTTCTGCGGTGCTCTTTGTAAAGAGAAAAGTGTTATTTCTTTCTTTTCGCCATGGACAGCATCTCGTCTTCTCTCCGCGATGGATTTTCCCATGAAATTCCGCGATCTAAGCCCCCCGGTCCTCTCATCGGTGCCAACCATCCGGTCTTGCGTTCACTCTCGACAACACTATTTCTAAAACGCCTTGGTTGCCCAGTCCCTTTAAACATGGACGGTCTGAATGTATCAGAAAGAAGTTCACCACTGATGAACGCACCGCATTTTCAGTTGGGAAATCGCTCAGCTCGTGCCAGTCAGAAAAAGGATGATCCTTGGTAGGTTTTTTGTTTTTTGTTTTTAAATAATCAAGTTAGTAATATTTTCACTTTGGAAATCGTTTAAAATGTTGGAAGTCATTTTGCTTATGCCATTTATGCAAACTTTTGAAGCAAATTCGTTCTGTTTCTTGGTTTTTCTTTTCTCTCCTGTCTTCCTTCCTTCCTTCCTTCCTTCCTTCCTTCCTTCCTTCCTTCCTTCCTTCCTCCCTCCCTCCCTCCCTCCTTCCCCAGCATCTACGAGCTCTGAAAAAGACTTGCCAATACGTCTATGCTGCACACTGATTTTAATTTTAGGTAGGTTATCATTGCTTTAAGTTCACTTCTTTAGCGTAAGGGGGGAGAATCCGTCCTTGTGTCCCTCGCACTTGGGGCGGTGAGAGTTGGGGGCTGGGGAGGGGCTAAGCCGTGCTTGACAGAAGCTCGACGTCGCTGCCTCAGCAGCGTTCTGCTGGACGTCAGGTGACACCGGTGAGGACTCTGTGTTGGTTGGTTCCCGAGGAGAGAGCTGAACAAAGGACCCCAGGGAGAAGGACCGGGAACCAAGCTGTGCACACTGGTCTCCTTGCTCCCCCGCTCTGCACGTCTGCGTTTGGTGGAACCAACGTAGGAATCACCGTCAAGATTATCCGCGAGGGGAGTGAGGAAAATCAATGTTTCCAGCTTGTAAATATACTCACAGACACCAGCACGAGTACCTGGCTTTTTCTGATGTTTCTGTCCCATCCTATTTTTGATTGGCCAGGTTGAAGAATATGGGAATCCTTACAGCGAGAATACAAAAGCCATTAAGAGACATATGTGAAGAGGATTCCCAATCTTTTGGGGCTTCCACACTCATTGTTTTCTCTACATTTCATAGCATTATCACCCAACTAAACAGTCAGGTCCATATAAGGAATATACTAACTCAAAAACCTAAGGAAATTTATTTTTTTTTTAATTTTTATTTGAGAATAATCTGAGAATTTCTCAATATCTCTGGAGATCATCTGAGATACCCTGGGGTGTCAGGGAATCTCGCTTGGGTATAGCTGTTCTAGGGGAAAAAAAAAAAAAAAAAAGAAAAGTAGTTTTAATAACCAGAGCCTATTCCTCCTAGGAAGAATTCCCTTTGGGTTCTGTAGCTTCAAACCCAAATTCCTCATCTGTGAACAGTTAAAACAATACGACATAGTCCCAGAGAGTCAGAACTCGCATTCAATTCAGATGAAAACTGCCCTGCATTTGTACTGAGTAAATCTTCAGGGGGTAAAGTAGCCTCCACTGGTTAGGTGGCTCACAAACTCGCTCACCTTCATAGTCTCCATCTTATAGATGGCAAAAGCAAGGCTTAGAGAGCCATGTCACCATCTTCAGGCCCAGGACCTAGTAGGAGGAGGGCTGAGATTTAAACCTAAATTCTTTCGATTCTGGCAAATCTCTTACGAACATCTCATCTTCTTTCCGGGGAAGAGACACTGTCTTACTGGAGGTCCCCCCAAAAGCAGGGTTAGAATCCGTCTGAAGGCCCTCTGATCTCTGCCTCCAGGAAGCGTTTGTTCTCTGGAGTACAAACCACACAGGCAAATGTTTGTTAATAATGTTTAAAACCACGATCTATTTGGGAGAGCTAAACATTTCTTCTTCCGGCTAAGACTTCTACAGTAAAGGTTCTCACAATTTAACAGCAAGGCTCCTTCGCCTGGTTTTAATGACTTTGTAAAATAAATACCTAAGATTGTTCCTAAAAAAATAATAAATTGTTTCAGTGGGAGAATATGGAAGATATAAATTTAACTGACTATAATTCCCTCATTCCTTGTTAAGGGTGAACACATGACTAGAAATTTTTAGGACTCCGATGAGCTGGTTGTAATGAGTAGCCTTTTCTGGCCTAGATTTGTACCTTCCTTGAGAATAGTGGTAATTTTAGAGTTTCTTTCCAGACTTTTTTCTTCCTTACATATCCACTGTACAACTGGGATCTTGTCTCGAGGTGCGAAGCCCTTGCGAACGTGTAAAATCACGTCCTCTGCCTCATGTCATTCCCTTGGAGAGTCCCCGACGCAAACCAGAGCGACACACAGACAGCTCCCAGGAGCACGGCCGCTTCTCCTGTCACTCGGCGGCGCGCGCTCGGGCTACTTGGGCATCACTCCGTTGTTACGCAGCCCCGTGGAGGCGCAGGCCGCTGGGCGTTGAATTTTATCCACCGTTTCCCAGAAGGGCGGGCAGGGTGGCCCTGGTCTCGCGCTCCCCCGGTGGGGCTCCACCTCTCCCGGAGTGACAGGACTGGACCTGTGTGGGGACCAGCAGCAGACGTGGGGCTGGTGCGGACGGGACCTGGCACTGGCCGCGACCTGGCCCCTGCCGGAGCTGGCTGGAACGGAGGTCATGTGGGGTGGGAGCGGCTGGCATGTGTGTCACCTTCCAGTCTCCAGACGGTGGATCTGCCTCGTCCTGGGGTTCAGGGAGGCTTCGGAGGAGCTTCGGGACGTGTGTGAGTGCAGGCGCCATGCACGC
>NW_011888815.1:4030604-4034290 GCF_000151845.1 Pteropus vampyrus | reverse complement strand
GCTGGCATGTGTGTCACCTTCCAGTCTCCAGACGGTGGATCTGCCTCGTCCTGGGGTTCAGGGAGGCTTCGGAGGAGCTTCGGGACGTGTGTGAGTGCAGGCGCCATGCACGCGCGGTCCTCACCCTGGCAGGTGACCGTCGTCACTCTGCCGGTATTCCCTGGTCGCTCATTCCCAGAGAGGAAGTGAAGGGGTCCGCGAACCCATCAGCGCCCTGAGACTGGCCGCCACGGGGCAGGGATGACGTGGTGTGTGACTCTTGGCCGCTTTGAAAGGGAAAATCGACTCGCGAGCTCATGATTTGGGTGAATGACAGTGGGATGTCATCCGGGATGAATCGTGACGTGAGTGAATTTTCCTTGATTAACTGCAAGTGACGAAACGCACGGACAGGCCGCGTGAAGCCTTGTGCGCGCGTCTGGCAGCCGCGTCTCGTCCGTGTGTGTCGTCTCCTGTGCTGCATGACGATGGGCGCGACGTGGGCCTGGCACGCAGTTAGGCTGCTTCCCACGTGTCGCCGAGCCCCGCACAGCCCCTGTCTCCTCGTCTACAGGATGGAAACAAGGGGTTTCTTGAGGGTTGTTACCAGCACCCAGAAAGTGTCACAATTCTGGCCCACGGGGAGCCTCCGGCAAGACTTGGCTTTTGTGTTCTTTGTCGTCGGTGCTTTAGAAGTGGGGTCGTGTCTAGGAGGCGCCGAGCGGAGTGAAGTGGAGGGACATGCAAGAACGGACACGCACGTCCTCACAGCTCTCTTGGGAGCAGAAGAGACAGCGCCAACACCCAGGCTGGGCAGGGCCTGGAGAATGCAAAGGCGCCGGCAGAGCTGTGTGAGAGGAAAGAACATTCCAGAAGACAGCAAGGGATAAGACCCCAAGGAGGCGACAAGCTTGTTCCTTCTTAGGAACAGGAAAAGGCCAGCGGGGTCATAGAAAAACGTTTCCAAGCATGTTAATGATGCCACGATTCTGACCGAAGGTATATGAAGCCCTTGGAAAGGCTATCAGTCTTTGGAGGCGTAAGAAATAATTGGCGAGAGGCCTACGATCAAAAGGACCACGCCTACCTGTTTTCTGCAAAGGGACACCTGTGCATACCCCACGAAGGTGCTCGCGGTATGAGACAGGGCAAACCCTCCCTGTATACAACTGTAAAACGACAGGGGGGAAAAAAAAAAGACCTCTCTGAACTACAGCTAAAGAGTTCTCATTTTTGTAAGTCGCTTTTCCTACTCTCTGACGGCACGTGAAAGGATGGATCGCAAACACCTGGCGGGCTTCAGCGCCTAAGAACTAGATATTCAGAAGAAAGGTAAATGGAAGCACACGCCAGAAACATCTAATTGACTGCGCTTCCTGCAAGGGGCAAACCAGTTCCCCCACAAATCTTTCTTCTTCCTGTTCAATTTGATAAACCTCGGTTCTTTTGTCAGGTCAGACCGAGTCTAGCCGACTTGCGACGAAAAAAGCCTTCCAAGTGGATTTTCAGTCACCACTCAGGGAAGCTGGTCGACAGAGCCCCACGAAATCCTTCTGGAGGGAGGCAGGCTTTTAACTTGATTGATGAAATTATATCTAAATCTAGTAGATTTGGGACTTCAAAGGCATTTTTCCCTACTTAGGGCATCCCGGATGAAGGGCGTTTGCTATTTGTACCAAACTCCCAGGCTCAAGTGGTTCGCAAATTGACCCCTTTGTAATAGGTTAAAGGTTGCTTGCTAGATAAGGGTGGTTCATTTTGATTAATTGTGTCAGGGAATTAATGTATGATTACTAACTCTTAGCAGACCCTGCTCCTTCTGACCCCGAGCTGCTTGTTTGTGTGGCTGGTTGTAATTTTCAACCGATGGGTTAGGAGGGGTCATTGTGTGGTCAGCATATTTTAAACAAAAGGAGAAAAGGAGCAGCAGAGGCTTCCAACTGGAGTGGACGCTGCAGTCTGGGGCCTTTTCAGAGGAGATCTGTTAAGCGTTTTAACGGTCGGCTTTTGTGCACTTACTCTTGCTAGTCAAAGATGGTTCACCGGAGTGGCGAGTGGGCTGGGAAGATTTGGGGAATAATTTCACAGTGAATTGTTAGCCTGCAAATTTTACTTCACGCTGGTTTCAGTGGCCGAGGACCTTATTAAAGATTAAATGGCGGAGTGTTGAGTTTTGGCTTTTGATGGGTCTGAAGAATCAAGATGAAGGGGTCTTGTTAATAAGGAGGTTTTCCAGGAGACGGTGAGTGGTGTCGACAGTTTCTCCGTGGGTTAGCTGCTCGCTAGGAGAAAGGTGGCAGCGGGTACGCTGACGACACCGTGCCTGAAGTTGACTTCACACCATCTGTTCATATCGCTAGCGGACGGGGCTCCTCACTCCTGGAAGGACCCCGTTCTTTGGTGTGAACTGGGAATCGGGGCTCACGCACCAGTCAAGGTGATCATCTCGAAGTGGCCTGTGACCTCCAAAATCTACTTTCCGTGGCATATTTGGCTCCCTGAAGCTATGTGTGTTTATCGCCAGAATTAGGTACCTAGGATTTTGAAAAAGATGCTAAGGATTTACTCTGGAAGTGAGAACTCTCCTTTCCTCCGGCCATTAAACTTTGAGGGTTTCCGGCTACAAAATGCTGTAGATGTTACTTTGTTAATTGTTTCCCAACTGTGATCTTGTCGGAAGGCCATTATCGGGCTCAGAGGGAGAAAGGCAGGCCGAGGAGAAAAAGGAAAACATTAAGAAAAGGCGGGAAAACCCAGAGAGAAGTGACCGGGGACGCGCGGGGAGGCATCATTACGAAAAGGGGTGGACGTGGCATCAGCATGGAGGAGGAGGACCAGTCTGGTTGGTTTGGGAGAAAATGCTACATATTGAAGAACTTGAAAGCAGAGATTGAAAAACAAAATCAGCAAAAGAAAGAGAAATTGTTACAAATGGAAGGTGTTACTTAGATACTATATTAAACTTTTAAGCATTATAAAACACTCTTTCTATAAGGTTATTCAGAAATAAATTGCGCTTTAGCGTTCAGATTTAGTTAGCTCTGTGCAGGATATCGGTGAGGCCCTGGAAATGCCTACAATTGCTCATCACCCATAGCCTCTATGGACAACATCATCACAATTACTGTATTTCAAACAAGCCCCTTTCAAAAATTAGAGGTGTTGATGACTTTAATGGGGACATAGACCATTTGTCTGTTCCATTATTGCAATTACTGTCTGGCTTGGTATCTTCTCCCTGACAGTGGCTAATGCTGTATGCTTCAAAGGAAGATATAAACCCCCAATAATGCACTTATGGTCCAATTCACATCTAGCTCTTCATCTCCGCACGCCGTTGCCCCGCCTTCCTGACACATGCAAATACTCACTGCTCCGAGTATGGGGTTGTAGCGAGGGAGTATGCCCGTGCGCTTGCATCCCAGCTTAGAGATACGGACAGCGGCAGACGGGAAGGGGCGCAGGAGCATAGCTGTGGGCCTGGGGATGTACCTCGCCCAGCGCCCCTGCTGAGGCAGAGTCGCCCCATAGGTTACAGAGATCACAGAAAAAATATTCCTCGGATATACACCTTGCATTATCCATTTAGGAGTTTTGAAACACAAATCTAGTTAAATAATTATCTTCTCTCAGCTCGATCTCTCGCTTTCCAATTGTCACTGTTGCAAATAGATATGAAAATATCACATATATTATCTGACATATAT
>NW_011888815.1:4010945-4029489 GCF_000151845.1 Pteropus vampyrus | reverse complement strand
AAGGCCTGAGATGACTAGATGTACTCGATCTTCACAGCAGCTCCCCCAAATTAATGATGATGTGGAATGAGGCACACTAAGGACAATGTTCACGTGCTCTGCTGTCTTATAGCTTATGGTTTGGCAATCAGAAATTACACTCGCACGCTAACTGAATTCTTGTCCAGGTTTCATTATAAACTGAAGGTTGCCAAATAAATTTTAATCATTGTCACAACTGAAATTAAATTATCGAATGCTATTAACTGTCTGCGAGCCTATCATTTAACTTGGTTTTATAAGATTGTATTAATCTTTTAGGACAATCAGAAATCAGGCATCATTCTCAAAAATAAAGCATGATAAAGGTCTACAATAAAATTTAAAAGAGAATATGTTAAATATCCAATAGTTAAATTTTTTTTTTTTAAAGTTCAGAGGCGACTTTCAACAGAACTTCAAAACCAAATTGGGGAACAATGAGCATAGAACTGTTCTTTTTAATCATGAGCAAAATCTATCACACATGTTCTTTCAAGTAAAGTTTATTAGAAAGAATCTGCTACTACAGAACCACATGTTAACTCTGACTTGGCAAGGTCAGGCCAGGGCAATAAACCCTTGAACCTTACAAATATGCAAAGCTGACATAAATAACAAATTAAAGCCAGCCAGGTATAACACTTGGGCCAGTGGGATGCGAGGCAGACACCGATCCCAGGGAACAAGAGCCTGTTGATTTGTAAGGAAAACTGGTCTTACCCTCTTTGTTCGCTGCCCATTAGTTTTGCATTTGGGGGTCACCCTGTTCCTTCCTGCTGAGGCGAAACCTAATAAAAATGATTGTGCTGAGATCTCGGCCAGCTATAACCCCGCATTACAGCGCGCGGGTTGTGGATGTGGTACCCTGGGTTATTAATGCAGCATGCTTTTATGACGGAATGGAGGGTGCTTGGGTGGGACTGACATAAGGCGCTTTGGGATTTTAAAGCCATTTCTAAATGATGGAGGCCGCGATGTTCTCCGGGAAGAAGCAAGCTCTGGGGCAGCAGCGGAATCGGCGCCATGGGAGAACGGGTGACACGTGACTCAACCCAGTAGAGGAAAGGGGATTAGCAGCTGTGAAGCAGGAAGCAAGCGAAGGACAAATATATAGTGTTCAAAAATAGGACATACTTATTTATGTTTTAATATGAGGGTTATCAACAGAATTCACAAGTTAGGGATCTGGAAGAGACGCAGTGAAAACGGTTTTGAATACTGTCCATGGTTCCCATTAGAAAGTATCGGTGGTCTGACAATCACTGGTGTGAGAGAGACACAGGATTTTGCTTGTGGAACATATACTTTTGCTTAATAAGCAACGTAGGAGTTTTCAGGATCGCTACGAAGAGTCGCTGTTTAGTTTTCTTGCCATGGCGCTTAAGGAATACACATTTTGTCAGATCTAATCTGTAATGTATTTAATTAAGCAAACACAGCCTATCAAACTCAATGAGTTGGAGTCAAGGTTTTTAAATTTTCTTTGAGCCTTTTGTTGTAGGGTGTGTCTCTGTATTCTCCACGGCCCTGGTTGGTGAGACAGCAAAGTCTGTTGGTCTAAAACAATCCTTTTGACTATTATTGTTGAAAGATAAAAATGTCCTTTGGCTGCCATGCTTAGAAGTGGCCCATAACAGCGACTCTCTTTCGAGGTCAACTTAGTCTTTGTCGGCAGGGAACAGTATAGAGTGACCACGGACTTTCTCTTGGGGAAAAAATATTTGACTACTTGGTAGAGAGGGAAGAGTTGAATCGGTTTACGTGTAAATATCATATCAAATTTTTTAATTGAATTTTGAGAATTACCTATGGAATAGGAAACGGGTTTATAGGTTAATGGGGAAATTCTCAACGTTCGATTATTTATATTTATATATTTAAAACTTAGATTTGGTACATTTTATCTAATTTATAGTTCGTTGCATTTGGATAATCTCTTTACTGTTTTGGATACACATATACTTAACATCGCGACTACCAAAATGAAATCATATCCGATATCTGAGATAAATTCTGAAAAATGGTTTTCCCCAAGCACAGAGGACATAGACCGAGCGCCTTCTCTGCTGTGCACTCTGTTGTGATGATGTGGTACAGTCATTCTTTTAACTTTGAGAGAAGAAAAAGGTGTTTTTTCGCAATTGGCCCAATTTAAGGACAAGAGGTTTGGTTAGTGCCTTTAGGGGAGTGAAAAAACGTTGTAACACTATAAAATTGAACTAGCAATAACGAGCAAACGGTATGGGATAAAACCTACCCGTGATTTTCGGAAGAGTGGATGACAACGAATGATATTCCATTGCCGTTTCTCTTTTATTTTTAAAAGTGCTCTGTGTCCCTCTTCGATGTCAGTGGCATATATGTGTTTGTATGTGTGTGTATACATAAATGTATTTATATATATTTATATATATTTTTTCACTGCAAAAACAACTGTTATGTAGCTCAGCTTCTGAACTAGACAGATACCTAAATCTGGCCTCTGCTCCATTTTTTGGATTCCGTGTAAGTGTCTCCTTGAGAGCACAGAAAAACAACGAGTCAACTGTCTGAACTTACGGCCCTCCCCATTCTCTGAACGGCTCATTTTTAACATCGAGCATGTGTCTTGGTGGGGCCGACGGATCTGCATTTTATAATCACGGGTCTGGTTCCTGTTCGTCATGAACACCCGGGCCTCGGCCTGGCAGACCCGATTCCGTCATTCTCTTCTCTTACCGGTCGCCACAGTTATTTGACAATTGGACACCGAATGGGGGTCTGGGCAGTCCAATTTGCCATTAGTTTGTCCCCTTCTCTATAATCTCATCCCTGGCCCAGCTCGCGTGTGAAGATGACCACGCCGACCTCAGTGGTTGGAGATTTTATGACTTGATGTAGGCTGTCAAGCTGGCCTTCCGTCCCCAGGTCTGGTGTGGGCTAATTAGTTAATCCACCCCTCCAACCTTGACCCAGGTGGGGTTCTGGCTTCTGGGAAAAGTAGATAACCGACAAGTTTTTAATTTTAAATGTCAAGTTAATCTCGAGTTATTTTGGCAAAGACTGAATAACCTTGCTCCTTGCGTCTCTGTTGATTCTGTGTGTGGGAGCTGACGACAGAGAGCAGAGAGAGGCAGTTAAGAGGCTCTTGGATAGGAAGTTGAATCATAACGTATATTACTACCTTATTTATTTTTGGATTCTTGCGGATCCAAGGCTGTTGCCTCTAAATCTCAAGGACTAAAGGATTAAGATGTGTAGAAATATATAATATATATATATTACCAAAGAGGCAGGCTTGTTGCTCTTGTCTATTCATCTTTGGCCTCAGGGCATGTACCCTTGAGTTGTATTAAATATTATACAAAAACGTTTATTTAAAGTCCTTTCAACTGACAGCTTATTAAATGCTAGATCAAATGACAAGAAAGTTCAACATCAAACTTGTTAGTGTGTCGAGCAAGGGTGGGATACGTTGATTCCTGTATAAACAAACAGACATGGAAATATCCTCAACTTCGTGTAACCTGTGGAACAGGGGTTCTGATGAGGGAGAAATGAGGGAAGAGGTTTTTTTTTTTGTTGTTGTTGTTTTTTTTAAGTCATCCAAGGGCAATTAGAGTTGGCAGACATTCACGTACTTGTGAACATACTGCGAAGGCGAAAATAAATTTAATTTTTACAACAGATGTTTGGCAACTAATTAGGAGTAGATGCTTTAGTATATAATCCAAGTTAATCACCTCGGACCTCAGAATAGTTTGAGTATTAGCCTGGACATTTAAAACAAAAATGGGAAGAAAAATATAAATAGCAAATAAGAAATATAAAATGATCCTTTCCTTTGCTTTTCCTTACAGCACGGCTGGTAGACTGTCAACATTTGGGTTTCTAGTCTTATTTTTTGTATAAGTAAAATATTTGAGATTTTGAAAACGCCTGCCTTTAGTTCAATAATAGGTCAGCGGAAGTGACATCCGTGCCACAAGGCAGTATCTCAGCAGAAGGTCAGTAGAGACATGTAGTCAGTTTAGAATGTGATGCTGTAAGTTACTTGAAAGACTTTTCTTAAGGTGACACTAAGATGAAATATTTAAGATAAACTGGAAGATTTGACTGGAAATGCACGATGGCTCTCTGAAATAGTCTGCCCTGATTTACAGATCCTCAACTTTCAATTTATGAGCTAAGACCAGAGTATACCACCAGAGGATGGGAATAGAGTAGTCATATTAGAGACAGCTCATATATCATAAAGACAGACTTTGGAAGAATTAGAAAGTATAATAAAGTGCCTGTCCCTTTAAGACAGGACCTGGCTCACTGCCAATTTCAAATCTAAAGCATTAGATATTTTTAAAGCCCTTAAAACTGTCACTTTTCCCCCAGACTTTTTGTCATCTCCAAATGAAAAAACAGTACCAGGGAGATTTGCCCATATTGTTTCAAGACTCCTCGGGATATTTTTGAAAAGTAAATATTTATTGCTAACAATAATTTCTTGCTCAGGTTAACTAGCTCTCCAAGTAGGAGCAGGACATCTGAAAGACAGAGAAACTGCTCGGCCACTCTCCACTCAGGCATACTTACAGGAAACTTGCAAGTAAGACTACGCGACACGCGAATTATTAAAATTTGTTCATCTTTTTCCAAAGGAGACTAGAAGTCATTTTATGGAGAGATCTGCTAGAATATGTTTGGGGCTCAAAATAGGTTACATGGACGCTGGAGGCCCAGAGTCATTAGACAGAGAATCGGCCTGCTGAAGGCCTTCTCTCAGCCTCGTCCTGGAGGTGGATTTTGACACCATGATCACCTCGAGGACCCTCCCTCCCTGAGTGTCCTCTTTCCTTGGGCTTCTGTACACAACTGCTTAGTGACCCCTCATGTGCTTTCCCCTGAGACATTCAAAGAGGCCTAGTACTTCCTCTAGTTTGTGGCCAACTTGCCCTAAGGAATGTTTGGGGTTTCATGGGGGGCGGGGTGGGGGAGAGGGATGGGGGAATGTGTTTTATCAGATAAGTCACAAAAGGGCAAAGTTAAACAAGTTTGTCCAGTGCAGATTTTCTCAGAGATTTTAATTTATTCCGTGAGTCTCAGATCCTAGGGTCCCGTTTAGGTTTCGATGAACTTTCAGCAAGGCTAGTGATTGACGGATCACATTTTGTTACATGTTGGCTAAAGATATTAAGAAAATAAAACTGCTAAGGTCCTTTTAGGTTATGGTGTTTCTATTAAGTGATTAATTAATTAGATAAACATTGAATGATACTAGACCATCCAATGGTGTGCACATTTTTTTTTTATAAATATAAAAGACATTTAGAGATAGAAGAGACTTTGAATACTATGACTATATTTATGTATCTACCTATCATCTATCTATGTATCTATTTTTAAATATGTGCTATAGATATAAATTTACATGTGATGGCGCACACACACATTAGGATTTCTACTTGGCTTCAAGTAACAGAGGCCTCGAAAACTCAGTTTTTGCAACAGTTTGAGTTTTTTTCCCCTTACATCATGGTGCTTCCATAAAGTTGCAAGGGGTTGGACTCCGTCTTCCTGTTCCAGATCTTTCGCACAGGATTGTCTCATGGTTGCGAAATGACTCCCTTCAGCTACAGCCATCGTATCTGCGCTACAGGCAGGAAGGGCGGAAGGCGAGAAACGGAAAAAGGTACACGCCCCTGGAGTCAGACGCCGGCACCGAGCCCTACCGAACAATTCGAGTTTCCATTTTATTGGCAAGAACATGGTCCCCTGGTTATCTCTGTCTGTAAGGAAGGCTGAGAAATGTAGTTTCTTTACCTGGGAACCTGCCAGAAACAGATTTAGGATTCTGCTAGTCAGGAAGAAGGGGAGAATGAATATAAGGTAGACAACTAGAGCTGTTGCTATATATTACGTTCTTGAGTTTGCCACGGGCCCTGCAGAAGTCTGTCTTGCATAAAGGTATTTAGATGAGCATCCGATTAACTAGTTAGTGTCTGCAGGAAGGAGACACTGAGGCCACTGAGGTTTAGTAGGGATTGTCAAGGATCACAGAAGTATATGGCCAGATTTCCAAATCCCCGCTAACCCAAAATTTAGGCTCACCTATTGGGAAAGCTATATTAGGGGTGGGACAGAAGTTTGTCGATCCCCAGATGCTTTCGATTCAGGGGAAGAAAGACAATGAGTCTACCATGGCTGAAAGTATGTTAGAGCTTCTTAAAAGGCATTAAGTACTGGAAGTAGCACAAAATGGTTCAGTTTGGAATATGTTTCCATTTTACTGATTCCTGCGTTAAATTAGTACTCTAAAACCCTCAGTATCTTTATAGTCTACAAAGTTCATCCATACATAGACTAATATTTTATTACATTAATTTTATTGACAAAAGCACTCTGGGCTTTTAAAAGATTTCTAGAGGAATCCCCATTAAATTAATGCCAAAATATACCTTTTACATGAGGCCTCTGAAAACTATCCTGCCGTCTACTGGTGATTATTTTGACCTGTAGACACAAGATCCTTGGGATCTGGAAATAAGATCAGGTGATCGAACCCATATTCACATCAGCAAATGTTACAGTGGCGGAGATCACAAACCATTCTGGTTTTCTGTTTCTTTTTTTCTCTCTCTGGTCCCTTTTCTTCCTTGTGCTCCCAAATTGTGAATTTTCTTAAGATCTGTAGTCCTTTGCTCTTCCTTTGTTTTCAATGACTGTGTCTTTCGCTTATATTTGGCCCCTGTGATAGAGATATATCATCTAGGAAATAAAGGAGTTGGATGGGTACTTTCTCAGACCACTTTCAAAATTAAAGTCTCATAATTTTTATTATTATGATTCAAATCTACATATCTGGGCCTGTTATCATTAGTGAACTCTGATCACAAACTTCCAAATTCTCAGGAGCTACGTCTCCTTTTGTTATACTCATCAGTTCTAAGAACAGCTTAAGCCAAAGACTAATACAAATCGTTCTCGATTTCCGCTAATACTGTTCATTTCTCTCTGTATAGCCATTTAAAATTAGTCTTCAAATTCTGATGATTCTTCTTTCATACTTCCTCTCAATGATAAGTGGAAAGAGCATGGGCTTGGCAACCGGCTCGATGCATAGTATCTGAATGCTGGCTTTGTCAAGTACCAGATGTATGATCCTGGGAAAGGTACACTCTTGATTGGAATAAGAAAACATATAAAAAGATGAAAATACAAGGAAGGGCATGATTCAATGTCTCATGAATAAAGCAAAGAATTCCTTGAGGATACAAAGGACAAGTTGCTCACTCATGGACTTACTTAGGTCATCGGCTTCGCTCTTTTAGTTTGGAAGTTTGACGAGTTTGAAAGACAGGCACAGAACAGGAAGGCGGTCTGCTGGGCGAGGGCACTCTCGTGTGTGAGGTTACGGAGCTGGAACACTTGCACGGCACATTCAGGAGGAAACAAGGAGCCTTGGCCAGCTCAACTGGACACATTATTTTGAAATATGGTTGGAAACTCGAGTGGTCTTAGATCAAGAAGAGTCTCGAACCCCAGGTCCAGATATTTGAGTCTTGAGTTAAAGCAATTTGAGGCTTCTGAGTCGCAGAATAATGTGATAAATGCTCTGAATTATGACACATATACTGTAGCTGGGTAAAAAACAAAAATGACTTTGTGATTAAGAAATTTAAAAAGAGAAATTAAAAGCAAGTGCAAGAGAGAGAATGAATGCAGAAGTAACAGAGTAAGAAAGCGACGGGAAGTCAGTGAAAAGCAGAAATAGGAAAAGGAGCTGGAAAGGACTCTAAGAATCTGAGGAAAGGCTGGATTTGGGTCAGATCGGGCCGGTTGCGACTGGAGTCACTAGCTTAATGAACGTGCATCTATTTTATGCCCTGAGAAGTGTAATGGCTCTAACTGGCTGTCTGACGTGTGAGCTGTGGTGACATTATGGTAAGCGTTCAATAAACCCTTGTTGAACAAATGAATGGGCCACTGAGACCACAATCGGATTCAATCAATCTGATCTCAGCAATGTGCTGAATACACATCCTCGGGCGTCAAAAAGATAGTTAATGTGACACCTGAACGACAAAGGATTGGAGAGTGGGTTATCGGCAAAATAAAGTGGTCGTACTCACTGAGAAACGGTCTGCAAATGGAACAGAAATGATGACAGAAAGGTCTGTTTGATCAGGTTATGCAAATCGTCGAAATTGGGAAAGTTTGGAGGAATGCAACTTGCTTCTCCTCTGAGTTTTGGGAGTCTTGACTGTTCGAAGAATTACCAGGAGACCGCCCACTTGGGAAATCCTTTAAACACTGCTATGGGACATTTAGCACTTCCTGGTTCTCCCTGCTTTGTTCTTAAAATCAGAAAGGAACTGAACTAGACCCAGCAGAGAACCTTGCACAATGTAGTTGCTCAGTAAATACTTGCAATCACATTTTATGAGACCCGGAAGGGAACCTGGAGATCAGCTTGTCCCATCTTTGGTTTTCCCAGTTTGAAGACGAGGAAGCTAAACCTGAGGAAACTGGCAGACTCGGTGGCAGACTGGTACCAGGACCGATCTGCTAAGTGATGTGCTCTCTCTCAGATCTGCTGGCCATTCGTCACAGAGTTGCACGGCGCTGTTGTTGGCAGTTAATTATTTTCCCTACGACACCTTCGGTAAAGTTACAGTCCACATGGATATAAGAACCTTGAACGTGGAAACCATGATTAGAAAACGCCAGCTTTCAAAAAGTTCCTGTTGAATGAACGGATGCTGTTTTTCCTTCATAGATGAAAAGACGAAGGTGAAGCACAGGGAAGAATTAGGGGACCCCCGAGTCTTTGCTCTATGAAAACTATTCACACATGTACTACATCCTCTTCTAAATGGCAAATCGCTTTTGCAATTGATTATTTAGTTTGTTTTCTTAAATACCTGATTACTCAGATGATTAAACTAATTAGATTTAATTATTACGAGTACATTCCCCAAGCTCTTATCAGAAGCCATATTCCTTCTTCATTGTTATTAAACCAAAAACATTCCCTTGCTTCTGGGATTCAAAATCGTCGATCGTTTTCCTTCTGGTAAAATGAATTCCATTTTTAATAACTCAAGGGTGAGTCATATTTAGGGTTACTATCAGTCTTTCCTTTGCAGTGTTTTAAGAATTTGAGAGGAATTCTGATTCCTGCCCTGACATGGGAGCTAGGTGAGCCTTTTCCTTCCCAGGCAGAGCGGGGATTAGACACGGCTGTTACTGATCTCGCGGGGAGGGTCCTTCCACGCTCCTTCCCACCAAAAGAGCCACTTCCTGGAGATTAGGAGATAATGCCTCTGGAATAACATGAGCTCATCCAGGTTTGTGGTCTATCTGAAAATCAAACTCCAATAATCTCATGATCCGTCTGGCTGCCCATCCATTTGGGTAAACTTTAACTACCAACCTCCACACAGGGCTAACAACTTTTAAAACAGGAGAGGAAGGGAGAGTTCTATTTTTTAAGTTCAGACTAAACATTCCTTTGCCTTTGGGGGTATGTTTTTCTTTCAGCAGCCCGGAGAGTGTTGTTGGCAGAAGCCTCTTCAGTGTGTTTGTTTCTTCTATGGTCATATGTACTCAGCGGGCCCTTGTAAGCGTGAACAGAACCCAGAGGTAGCCGTGCCTCGGCTGAAGCCCAAATTTAAAAGGTGTGAAAACACGATTCTAGAGATTGAGAAGATTAGCTTTTCGACATTCCTTTTAGAAAAAGCATCTTTATCCCAAGTTATGAGCCAGTCGGTCGAGAAGCCAAAGAGTGTGGCAGAACAGAATGCTTCATGTTTGGTTAATCGGTGGTTATTCCAAGACAGAAGCAGGCAGTTTAGTGCTAGTTAAGGGCCCGGAGTTTGAAATAAAACAGATCATGGTTCAAGGCCAGGCTCTGATACATGATAGATGCGTTGTTTACCCTCTCTCATCTTAGGGCATGGAGATGAGGAAAGAGTGTGTGTCATGGGATTCTTGTAAGCATCCCATTGGATGATGTGAGTAAATGGACAGCGTAAGTTTGCCACAGAGTAGGCACACAATAAACATGAATCGAACAGAACTGATAGCCTGTCTCGTTGAGCAGATATTTCTGAAACTTTTATAGGGTTCTTACTAAATATACAAATTAAGAAAAAGAAAACCCCACGTAGGCCAAAATGCTCTTCTAGGCATTGTCGATGAGCCTGAAAATTGGTGCAGTATTTCCGGAGGGCAATTTGTCAATATGAATCAAAAGCCTTATGCAAGATTATACATATGCTTTACCTAAGAATTCAAATTTTGATACCCTAATGAATAATAGAAGTATAAACAGAGATTAAATGTAAATTATCCATTACAATGCATTTCTCCGTTTTGTCGTATTATTTAAAATAGTGGGGGAAAAAATAACAAAGTCCGACACAGTGTGATAGAATTTATACATATAATGGAATAGCTTTATAGCTATTAGAAATCTTGCTTCAGAAAGTCTTTCATGATAAGGGAAAATACTTTGAATGTACTGTTAAAAGAAGCAAACACTCCTATGTAGCAGCATATATACTCAATGAAAGCAATAGTTTTAAAATCTAGAAAAATATATATCAAAATGGCAGCTCTCTGGGAGGTGGGATTGCAAGTTATTTTTATCTTCTTCTGAGAATTAGTCTTTTTAAAAAGTTAACAAATTCTATGTAGAGTCATTTTAAAATATAACAAAAATATTATTATTATTTTTTAACTTTCATGGCTTATTTCTCCTTCCTACTCCCCCACATATTCCTGTTCCCAGAAACTTCAGTTACTACGTGGACGGCTTTTGACACAACTAGTTAAAATGTAAAAATACAGAATCCCTAATGGTTGCTTATCTAATGCTAAGTAAAACTGTTGAGATGACAAAGAAAATAATAATAATTACTGCAAAGCCTTTGATTTTCTTGTAATAAACAGCTGATTTATAGTTACACTAAATGAAATATCGTAAAGAGGTATCAAGTTCAACATGGATAAAGTCTTGGAAAGTATTGGAAAGATGTTTCCAGAAATATGAATAATCAAAAAACGATTCCACAGGATGTTCTGGGACTTTTCTTGGTATCTAAAAGGAACTTTGGTGGCCAGACCATTCGATTAGTATTAAGTGAAGTGGACATCCGATTCTTTTCTTATCGAGTTAATGGTATTCTTTGTGTCATCTATAGCAAGTAATAATCCCAAAATTCACTTTCTAGAATTTTCTCCATGAAAAGTCATGAACAATTTTATGGGCAAATATGAAAGCCACAATTGTCTGATTCTTCCACCACGAGTTAGAAGTCGGATTTTCATGAATTTATGAAAGGTTTCTTACTTTTATGTGATTAGAAAAGAAATTATTTGTTTTTAGTATAGAAACAGAGAAACTAAAAAATGAAAAACTTATAACCTTCTCTCTCACCCCAAACAAGACACATCATTCTCAGTCGAACTGTAGAAAGTGATTCTGTACCTTTGATGACCTATCTAGACATGCGTTTACTATTGAGTATGGGCTGTCTAGAGACAGGTGTCACCTCAGAACCAACTCAAACTGGTCCCATCCAGTTTCTGACAAGACCTGGAGCCCCAGTTGAAACTGTGGACATAGCACTTACGAGTAACGCTCGCGAGCCCTGACCTGCTCCCTGCACAGAACCGAAGGACCGAGTGGGACGTGACCTGAGCCTGAGCGCGGAAACACCTCCGCGCGGAGTCCGCTGTCCAGAAAGGTCCAGTGCTGAATCCGCGGAGGCCGCGCCCACCCCTGGATCCTGGACCCAGGCCGGAGCTCGGCCTCCGGTCTCTCTGCCAGTTGATGTCGCAACCGAAACGGTTTTTGTTTTTTGTTTTTCCTCAAAAGCCAGAGCCATAGTTTTGGCTTCTACACACATCGGGCAGGGGAGCCCTTGCTCGGTAACACGGGGGTTAAAAATTGAGGCTCTGAGGTTTTGTCACCCGGTAGAGGCTCTTGATTTGCTGTTTATGGTGGCTTTTGGCCAATTACCAAATGAGTGCTGGATGGGTGTGAAGAGCAACCTGTAATTAAGTTTCAACCACAGTATGGAATCCCATGCAGCTAAAATATGAACAAACGCAAGCACTAAGATTCTCTAGACACAGTCTGTGGCACCCTCCCCCAGCCACGGCAGAAAGATAAAAGCGAATGGTAATACCCACACGACCAGCGCACATTTAGACGTCTGCGGGACACCAAACTGCTGCCTTTCAGATACGATATGGAATATATGACTTGATAAATGGACGCCGCCAACTTTTCCTAAGGCTACGGCTAAGTCTAACCAGCGCTCGGCCAGGGCATTACAGCCCTGCAAACTTCAGGCCGCTTTCTACAGCGGTAGACGTTTCGTGACTCCAGGATTCAGGTGTCCGATGTTGGCCAACTCTTCCACTTAGCATCGAGAGAATTTGGGCAGGTTTCACTTCTAATGCTTTACAAACGCCGGGCTTCTATCCCAGAGTATTCGCGATCTAAACTGCTCTGGGACTGTGTGGTCTGTTTCCTGGGTTACGTAATAATAATTTTGACGCTCCACTGAGGCACGTGGCTGTCTCATCTGTAGGAGATGAGTTTGATGTGGGATGATTTCATTTAATTTCTCCCCTTGCTGACCTTGCTGAGGTTAGAGCAGGTTCGAGAATGTGAGAAGAACGTGACCTCCTGAACTTGCCACATTGCTTTCTAACCCCGTGTGCCAACATGTCACAATAAAAATGTGTCAGCTGTCTAGGTGCCACACATGAGGTCTAGAGCATAGAAATCGTAATCCCAAACCGGACCACGGATGCTGCGGAGCTGCACAGTCATTTATCAAACGTGTGCGCATGACCTGCAGTCCTCAGTATCGAAGGAAACAAGGTGATGCACCTTTTTATAGACGTGGACTGGAAGAGGACCCATCGCTGGGGTGTGCGAACGAATAACACTCCCCGAGCATCACACACACGGACATCTCCTGACGCCCAGGGACCGGGCGTCATAACCGTGGGGGGCCTGCGTGTCAGGAGTCGGTTCCCTGGGCCCATCTCCTTCATGAAGACGACGTGATCATCTCCAGTTTGCAGAGCTTGTGCTCCATTCTGCAGTCGTGCTGGCCTTTAAAAGCCTCGCAGCTCGGCATCTCTGCCATAAAGTGGGGGAGCTGGCATTCTTTAGGACCTGGGGGAGTTGTTGAGTTCCACTGGAATGTGTTGAATGGCTTGTAAATTAGAGTCCCTAATGAAAACTCGCTGGTGTCCAACTGCAACAATCATCTGGTTAAAATCAGGCAGTAATTCCACTAATTTTACTGCCCTTCTCCGAGCCCTCAACGCCTCATTTAGGAAAAAATGTTTATGTTCCCCTCAAAACACCTGCATTTTAACTTCAGTCCCCAAAGCAATTATAGTACTTTATTTTTAAATTTTATTTCATTTTATTTCATTTCTTCTTCTTCTTCTTCTTCTTTTTTTTTTTGGTCTCTCTGTTCTGAATGAAACATTCTTTCCTTTTGTAAGATCTAAGTAAATAAAAAAAAAAAAAACCCTGAAATCTTTCACTGTGGGTTTTCTAAATAGTCAATTTTTTGTGTGTATGTGTACAGGGAGCCCAGTTGTGCAGCTGTTGCCCAGAATCCTTTAGATATTTTTCAGAACACAATAGAGAAATTTACGTTGTGACTAAATGAGTTCAGGTTTTAAGACAAGAATGGTGTGACTGCCACCTATCCAGTTAGAAACCTTCCGAACAGACTGGCTTTCATCAAAATTTAGTCCTACCGAGACCCTCCACATTTTTATCAATTTAACGTCACTTTCAAAAAAAAAAAGTGTTTTCATCCCCAAGGAAAAGAAAGTTCTATGGCAAATGTTGAAAATATAGTATGGGAGTCTGTTACTCTGTTTTATCTGCATACATTTGTTTAAATTTCCTGACGATAAGGTGACAATTTTCTCTCAAAACTAAGTAAAAATTCATAACTTTGTATTACATTTTGTTTCTTGATATAAAACAGAGGGAAGAGAATTTCGAGTCACACATACACGAATCTCTCTGTTTGTTTCCAAAGCATCACCTTCCCCCCACCCCCTCCGCACCCCTCGCCCCACGTCTGGGAAACATCTGGGAGCCGCGGAGGTGTCCTGGGGAATGACATGCAAATGAGCCCACCAGTTAACAGAATTTCCTTGTCCAATCATGGAATTGGATCAACATGTAGGTTTTCAAATTGGAGCCAGGCTCGCCCAGGCCAGATGTGCAAACAAGAGCACGCGCTCCCGGCTTTAGGGACTAGAGCAGCAGTGGCCCATGGGGAAGGGAGGAAGAGGGGACCACGTGACAGGCTATCAAACGAAGCACAAAACAGAAATGGCTAGAAAGACTCTGTCAGGTCGCCTGCCTATGGGTCATGCTCAGTTAACTGTAACCATCTGCTAACTGGGGAGAGTCGCCATGATGTCCCCCCAAGCCTGTCGGCTTGGCCGGATGAGGGTGGCTGCCCTGCTCCAGCTACGAGAGGGCTCGCCCCACTTTACACTGTCCATTTCTGACTGACTGATGCGCTCACTTTCAGATGCCACGTGAGGCACTAGGGGTGTCGGGCAGCTGGCTAGGCTCCCCTTTCCCCTCATTTACCCTAAGTCTTAGTCCTACCGAAATGCACAGTGAGGAACGAAAGCTGGCACCCTGAGCCCTATGCTATCTGTCGGGCATCTTTAGAAAAATGTGGTGGCCACTGCGGGAGGGAGAGCTGGATGTGACAGCTGCAGTCCCTGCCACGTAAGCCAGTACCTGGCGCTTCCCACATAGAAAACGGAATGGACGCCATTATCTCTGTAACAGGAGAAGGGAAATAAAGCGGCCGTGAAGGCATCTAACAGAACTGAACAAGACAAATTGAATCAACTTAAATTAAAATGTAAAAATTAGCTTAGAGTAAGATTTCAAAGCTTTCTCTTTTAAAGTGAAAAAAATTCCTTACCATTCTTTAAAAAAGTGAAAGCCAAAAAGTATTCTATTATAGATGTCACAGTTAATGAGCGTCATGTGACCAGGCTCATTGAGGATCAAAAAATGAGTGAACATTTGGATATACTCCTCAAGGATGATGGCTATATTTAACTGATGGCTATTGAATTTATCAGGGTCAGTTAGCATAATGAAAACATATTTTATTAGGCTGTTAAAGGGATAAATTGTTTTCATATTTATTCATCTGTTCCCAAGGTTAATTTGTTTTTTTTTAAAAAAAAAAAACATGCTTTTCATGTTTCTAAAATGAACAGCTAAATAAATAAAGCATTAGTTTGAGAACAGTAGTAACCGTACAGATATAACGTAGTGTTTCTCAGTAGAGGCCTAAGGAATCATTTCCTGAGTTAATGTTCATCAGTCACAGTAAATAGTCACCAGAATTCCCAAGTTAATAACAAATAAATAAAAGTAGAAATATATATAAGCGAGAAAAACGAAAGTTAAGTCAGGCTGATGTTTGCTCAAGGAAACACAACCTCACTGATATATTTGCTTCGATTCATTGCTGAGTGCACTCTCAAGGGCTGAATAACAGGAATAATCTGGAAAATCCCCATTTTACTGTGCTCATTAAGAAGACAACAATATTCCCAGTTTAAATGGGAACTTTTAGAGACTGAGTCCCAAAGAATGTCCTGGGTTATAGGAGTCTTCAGACAGAAAACACTGTCGGGAGAGACGATGCCCATCTGCCATTTCCCGGTGGAATCTACACTCATTTGTCGCCTGTACCCTTCTAGTCCCTCGGCTGCCAAGGTCACTCTTTGGATGTTACAGAAAGAATCTCGACCTGATTTTCTCTTCAATTAGTTTCTTCTCAGATTCAATGTTTGACTTTTCCCCACTGCCTGTTCCTTAAATGCTGGCACTTTCAGTGGCTCCGTTCCCAGATCTATCAGCCTTTCGCCCCTGGGGCTTCCTCTCCTGTCTTTCTTCTGCCCTGGCTCCGTGGTGCAGGACCCGCGTTCCCCACTATCAACAGGCATCTGGTCTTGGAGGGTCCTTACGTATCTCAGATCGTTGTCACTAATATAAAAGTTAGGTACTGTCTGGCAACATCTGTTCTTCCCGTCTACTTCCGGTGAAGGAAGTCATTACGTATGCACTGTCAACTCAGTAGAACAGGAAGTAGCATCCAGAAGTATCATCCACAGCTTTGCCTCAGAAATGTTACCCAAATCAGACCCCTCCCCTCCATCACACCCTCCCGCCGCCTTCATCTAGGTCATATCATCTCTCGGTTCTGATGGTTGCAACAGCTTTTCTCCCTTCCCCAGTTAATTCTCTATTTTTTTTTTTTTTATCACCAGAACTATTTTTTTTTCTTTTAAAAAATAAAGTGGGCAATGTCACTGGATAAAAATGTCCATTCCTTTCTGTTGCTTACTGGAGGAATCCAAATTCTGAGAGCATAAGAGCCGCCATAATTGGAGCATAATCTTCCTTTTCAGCTCACCTCCCGCCCCTCCTTATCCTGTGCGTCACTTACCACAGTGACCTCCAGGCACGCCTGTGTCCTGGCACGTGTTCCTCTCTCTTTTTTGACTCGACAGTGGCCTTCGAGCTCAGAATAACAAAACCACTTTTTCGATGACAAGCTCTTAGGGAGCAGAGATGGAAGTTAGTTTAGCATGTTACCGTGGTCGGTCGTACCTTAAGAATTTGGAGATGTCACAGTAAGACAGATGATCATTGCTAAAGGGAAATGTTGCCTGAATTATCCTTCGGGTTTTTATTGGGGGGAACAGGGAAAAACAAAATCAATGCTAAGTCAGTGGGCCTGGAGGTCTCGGGTGTCGAGGTGTTCTCTTCCATGCCATCGAAAACGCAAGTAAATTAGCACGGGACAAAACGGGATAGGAAACCACAGAGGAAAGTGCCGGATAAGAGAAGAGTCTGTCGACATGCGGGGACGTGGAAGGCGACCCTCGGCACATCTGGGCTGTCGCCGATCCCGGCATCCCTCGCCACACCCCAGCAGCAGCAATCTAGGCCGCAATTTACATTTTACATTTGTGTTCGCGCTCAGAATTGGGTAGTGGAAGTGTTCGGGGCGGTAGATTAGAGAGAAACAGACCGAGCAGCAGCAGTAGAGGAACAGGCAGGCATGTAAAATGTGCAGCAAAGGGCAGATAGAAGTAGTTGCTTCAGCTCTAAACCAATGTGTGTGTAATTAACAGCTCCAATTCATGATTTAATTTCCCCAACATCTTACTCTTTATTGCAAACCCTTCATGGAACATTGTGAGTTGGCTGTGAATCCGAAAGAAGCTTCAAGATGGGCCTGACATAGTTTCCTTAGGTTTCTGGGGACTAAATTTGGTGCCAGTGACAGGCAGCAGCGCAGCAGTCAAGCTCGAATCCCTCTCTACCTCAGCAGCAGGTGGAGGGAATTGGCTGAACAATGCAACTCGTTCTTGTGTCTGCAACACTGTTCAGGGACAGGCGGGTCCACTTGGGAATTGTGACTTCTTTCCCATTCAATTATTAGTCTCTCTACCAAGACCACCTACAAGTGCCAATTAGCACGAGTTACAAAGGGATTAATGCTAAATGGATCTCTCGATTTGACTTCACTTTCCCATGCCTGGTTCAAACTTTCCGATAGTAACGGCTTCCGGTCCTTACTAAGGAAATGGAAGGTAAAATGGAAATGGAGACTACGTTCTCCATTTTTCAAAGAAAAACCAAGAAATACACACACGCGCGCGCGCACGCGCACACACACACACACACACACACGCAGAGCAACCCACCCCCACTGAATTTCTTTAAATGTAGTCACTTTGGTGGTCCTAAATGTGGTACCGGCTGAGACAGAACAAACCTTGTGGGGGGAGGGGAGGACAGAGATGTTGGGATACTATGAAACTCATTGATTGGTCTCATATTTTCACGGTAACGTGCTACAGGTTCAGAGTCTATAATCGTCTCTAAAGTACTTACGAGCAAATGAGGACAATTCAGTCTTAAAGAAACATGAATTATTTAAAAGGTGACTTTACCCATACAAAAATAAAATTAACGGCACACACAATTCTCTTAATAACTCAAACAGAACTCTCTACTTTCCCTTAAGCAATTATGTTTTCCATAAAGCATTTTTTTGCCTGAAATATTCAAGCGATTTCTCCCGATGTCCACTTTGTGTACACACAGGGAGAGTGTACACATTTGAGTATGTTCTATAATTAATTTTGATCTGAAAAAAGAATGTGCTGACAAGCAAAATAGTGAGCCCATTATCTGAACAATGGGAACCTCACTTACAAATGTGGGTAAACTATTTTTTCCTCTCTTTAAACACATATATACTGTGTAAATAGAAAAAGATATTTCCATTTATAAAAGGGGGCTTTCATCTGATACAACCGCAGACACAAAAGAAGCCACAGTCGACCACAAATTAGATCAGGGAGCTGAACCGAGCACAGATTATAACAGGCCACGAGTCCGTGAAAAATATACTGTCATTTGGGGTTCATTTTTTTTTTT
>NW_011888815.1:3990733-4009935 GCF_000151845.1 Pteropus vampyrus | reverse complement strand
TATCCCAGGGCTGATAACTTATGGTGAACAAAGAAACGCAGAGAGTTAAGATAAATACCTGAAGGATTCATTTACCAACTCAGTTAATAACGTTTTCGGTCCTAATTACTGAGTTTGGCTATATAAAGAGTTGATCTATTTGCCGTATAATTACGTAATTGCTTAATGCTCCACTCCGGGTTGTTGAGTGTATCTAAGGAACTCGGAAGTACTTATTCCACATAGTGACTCTCCCGCTGCCCTCGACCCTACCACAGCCCGCCAGTGGGTGGGCAGGTCTCCTCTCGGCAAAAACCACGTCACAGCATGATCCAACTCCGTGCCGTTATATTCCACGCAAATTACACCATGAGTCATTTGGCCAAAGGACAGTTACACATATCCAGCTATAGGCCAGGACTACATCTGCAAACCCAAAGCTGAAAAATGAGCTCCCGAAGCATCAATGAGTTAAAATATTTGGAACAGAATTCAACAAAGGGGCTAACATTTCATGGATGCATTTACGTACGGTCTAATTTTATCCTCACAAGAATCCTCTAAGGTTAAATGAACAGTTTTCTAGAAGACACCAGGTTTCGGTGAGGTGAAATAACGTGCCCAAAGTCGCACAACTGTTAAATGGTAGAAATAAGATATTAACCCAGAGTTTTCTTGCCCAAAAGCCGCTGTTCTTTTTAGTACGCGGAACTTCCTTCAGACGCATTGCCATTTACCCAATAGGCAGAGCATACATTTCAACACACATAACATTCAACTGATAAAATATATATCGTGGAGGAAGATATATACTTGGCTAAATTTTCTAGATTGGCTAACTCGAGGATTTCAATGACAGCAGCAAGTTTCCATCAGACTGAATTTTTCGCATTGATCTTTAAATGAGATGACTGGCTTTTCTGTCTTAACACAAATATTGATCAGTGAATTGAGAACTACAGTTTCTATAAAACAGTGGGTCTAACCTGGTTTGCTGCAGCATATCCAGCGAGGTCCCATGTTCTTCCAGCGGTTTTATTCCTGGGGTAATGCACGGAATCTTGGGGTGAGGTGGAATAGCGGGGGGCCCTACAGACAAGAGGGGAAAGAGAAGAGAAAAGAGAATTTAGTATAGCGTGTTAGCTCCACGTCTGAATCTTGATGAAAAATTCCTTGGTCTAAGGATCGGAAAAGTGGTGTGAATTTCGACAGTAATCTTTATTAACCACGTGCCCTTGATCAAGTCCCCTCCACCTCTCTCAATGTCGGTGTCATCGTCAGGAAAACAGAAGCAGCTTGGTCTACGGGGCTCGCGACGAGAATCGAATGCAAGGACAGATAGGAAAGTTCCCTGAAACATAAAATAAGCAGGCACTGTACACACCCGAGGATTATTAGCAGCCTGTCTGTTCCACTGCTGTTGCCAGGCAAAATCTTTGGCCACTTGCCCTGACCACAACATCCTCAAGGCAGGCATGGTGCATGGCAGAAACCGGAAACAGGCCACTTTCACATTATTTAAAAATTTGTTATGAAATTTTGCCAAAACTTTATAAATACCAGCGAGGGCAATGGGGTGTTGTACCACATTCTTTCCACCTCATGAACCATTGTTTTCTGTTCTGAGCTCACAAGTGAAAACGCATCGAGTTGCAGTTGCTCGGCTGGGTCAGCTTGTGAAATGCCTGCTCTGTAATGCTTGATCCCGGCCAATTATCTTTAGTTCCTCTCTTTTATTAGTGTTAAATTTGAATTACAAGGGGAAGGGTGGGAGTGGAGCGTGGACTACGTTCTAAATCTTTAAGACGGCGAATTCATTTGTATTATTTTATTGTCCCTCTTTATAACTTCCATTGGTTTTAGACCACTGTTGACACTTTGGGCCTCCTCCAAACCCATCTTTCCCTTTCTTTTCCTATTAATTAATTAATCTATTTATTTATTTTTGCTTTAGATCGGTTGCCTAAAAGCAGCAGATGAACTCTGCCGTTGCAAAGTTTGAGAGAGAGAAAAAAAAAAGAGAAACCTCACAACAATCTTAAACTTGTAGTTAACAAAATAAACTACAGATAAAGCCCCTGAAGGTCTTGGCTACAAATGTTTCCCACTAAAATGGAACTCTGCTCATAGTCTGAAACAAATTAGGAGGGAGGGGGAAAAAAAATCAACAGCTCTGGGGTGAAACTGGGGTTGGTGCTGCCTCATCATTTTTTAACCAAAAATAAAACAAGCAAATTTTGTTTAACTGCAGGTCAAATAAAAAAAAAAAATTAAAAATCCCTCATCTGTTCAGTGTAATTACTAACAGACAGCAGTCTTACCAGCTGCAAGGTTCATGGATAAATGGAGAAAACCATAATTTTCTCTCCCTGGGGTTAAACCTCTAAACTTTGAGTCTGTGCCTCTATGGTGTGCTTTTAATATACCATGAGAAGCCGAGTCAGAACGTTTTCAGAGTATGTCTTTTTTTTTTTTTTTTTTTTAAGAGAATGAAATAATTGTGTGGACATATCAGAGTTCAAGTTCTGAAAAGAAAAAAAAAAATAAGTATTTATTTCTCCAAGGTTCTCCATCATGACACTCTACCCTTTCCCTAATGATGACAGAATGTCCCAGGCTTTTGTCACCCAGAGATGGGTGAAATTGACTATACTTTAGATTTGTCAAATGTTGCCAATCGCTTTCCAAATGTTCTTATTTCCGCATAATCAGAGAAAGTTTCTTCCCCTAGTACTTTGCTCTTAATTTTTAAGCCTGAGGGTATATTAAAGAAAATTTGACCCTATGTTTCTGATTCGTTTAAACTGAATTCGTTGCACTTTATTTTTAATAAAACATTTTTGGTGTCCAAAAACCCCAATGAATGTATTTAAAGTCATCTTAAAGCCCTTATTTTACTTGCATAAAGATGTCAGGTGTGTGCTGAAAGGAACGTGAGCTTAAAAATCTAAATTTTGGTTTGAGATTGAACTCATCAGGTTCATACAGGGTCTGAAATAGAAGTAGAAAAACTATACTTTTTTCACCTTTAGCTAGGCTTTTCTTAGTGGGTAATTTCGCTTTGTCATCAGGATCTAATCAGAGGAATACAGATTAATCGAGGTGTAAATATTCATTTCACCTCAATGAGTGGTGGGCTGAGACTGTGGCGTAACAGAAGCTGTCAGAAACTCCTATGAGTGAGTATATTCTAGATCTGCTTAACCTCCTCATTATCTTTATCTTTGACCCAGACAGAAGGAATATATGTTCAGGAAGAAAACGGCTTGCCAGAAGGTGGGACAGAGGTGAATTAAACAATGGTGACTCTGAGGGACTCAGGAGAAACTGACAGAAGGCCCTCTACGTTCACGCTTTCTGAAGATGGAGAAGTGCTGTGGACCATACTCCTGGAGTTTAGACCAAGGTCATCTTCTCAACGGCCACGCACAAGATATTTCTAGTTCTCCACTGTTGACATCATTATTGCAAGATGTCACACTGAGAAAAATCAACCACATTTCGCCTGGTCAATCTCTCCATTTGGGAAATGTTTAAAATCCATACCTGAGATGTAGGTGGAAATTACATAGAAACACAGACCTGGATTGTATCTGCATTGACCAAGTGAAAAAATATTGAATCATTTTCCCAGTTTTGCCAATTAGAATAAGCAAAATCACTCAATAACTTTGAGTTTTGCCTTGTCACCTATAAATGGCTTGTAATAATCTCTCCCCTCAGCTGTGTATTGTAATGCTTGAAAGCTAGACATATCAAGGTTCATATCATAGTTTTGCACTGAGATCTATGATTTGGACAAAGTGTTAAATTATTTTTCCTCTTCTGTAAAGGCAAGACAGAAATAACACCTACCTGGGCATGTCACAAAGATCAAATGAATTAATAGATAGTGCTTAAGTCAATAATATCAGGTACAAGTGAGGACTCAACAAACATTACTACCATATTTATTCGATTTTGAGATGTTCCCATATTTTAATATTCTTGAAATCAGACATGTCTTAACAATAGACAGTATCATATGATTGCTGTTGTCCAGGTGGCATTTGTGATATAATTGCCACTATCTGCATATCTGTAAATATCAAAAAACTCCAGCATCAAAACTGGCAGAATGGCTATTAGTGACTTGGAAAAAAATTCCAGAAACTATAGTGAGTACTTCTTTAATCATTAGGAACCAAGGAGGTATGAGGAGGGGGCAGGGGAGGTGACAAATTAACCATGTTTAGTGACTTTCCTGCGAATCGAGGGTAGGATAACTCTTTACGATTGCAGAGTTGGCCTAGAGGTCCAGTTTTTAGTCATTTTCTTAAAGAGATTATTTCGCCACCTGTCTTGATGGCGCAGAGGGCAACGCTGGAAATGAAAACTGAGACGTTGATATCAATGGTTTGGAGTAAAAAAGTGATTTCCGCAGAGTCACATTGGAATGCAAAGAAGTACTGGGCATTCCTCGATTCAGTTACTTTGCATAGAGAAACAGCCATACAGACGCCAGAAGAAGAGATGGTAAGAACTAGTTGGTATACGTCGGTCTAGAAGTACCCTGTCAATAAGTATAAAACCAACATTCTCAGCGATGAGAGAGCATCGCGCCACAGTTTCGTTGGTGGTGGTCCTTCTGCTTTTCTTTTGTAACGATACACAAACTAAAGGTTTGACTTCCCCTTGATGGCGTCTCAGATTTAATAAAATGTGGAATTCGTTTGTTGAGGTCGAGTGCTGCATGGAATGAAGTGACTGTAATGGGACTTGGCATGCTCTGGATACTTGCTGAACACAGGCATAGCTCAGGGATACTGTGCGTTTGGTTCCAGACCATCACGACAGAGCAAATGGCACGACGGAGCGACTTAAACATTCTTTTTGGTTTCCCAGTGCATATAAAACTCGTGTTTACAGTATCTTGTAGACTATTAAGTGTGCAATAGCACTATGTTGAAATAATCTGTGGACCTTAATTAGAAAATATTTTATTGCTAAAAAAGGCTAACCATTGTCTGAGCCTTTATAATCTTTTTGCTGGTCTTGCCTCGACGCTGATGGCTGCTGACCGATCAGAGTGGTGGCTGCTGAAGGCTGGGGTGGCTGTGGCGATTTCTTAAAATAAAACAATGACGTTTACCGCATCAACTGACCCTTCCTTTCACGAAAGATTTGTCTGCGTCGTGCAATGCTGTTCGATAGCATTCTACCCACAGAACTTGTTTCACAATTGGAGTCGGTCCTCTCCAGCGCCGCCGCTGCTGTATCGACTCCGTTTATGTCACATTCTAAATCCTTCGTTGTCATTTCGACAGTCTTCGCGGCATCTTCACCAGGCTTAGATCTCAAGAAAACACTTTCTTTGCTCATCCACGAGAAGCGACTCCTCACCTGTTACAGTCTTATCATGAGACTGCAGCGATTCAGGCGCACGCTCAGCTTCCTTCCGTTTGGAAAAACTGCAACGTCCGAGAAGCACGATAAAAACGAGGTTCGCCTGTACTTGCCACATGTGGTAAACGGAGTAGGATGGGCTGCGAACGGTCTAAAGCCGCCTGTCAAGTTGATCTTCCGCCATTACAGTGCCTGCCGCGCTGCAGGTCCGCACAGGGTCTTGGCCCATGATGGCATTGACGTCTGGGCTGTTCTTCCGTCCTGCTCTCATTCTCCAGGGATGGATGTGGCCGGTGCTCACTCACGTTTATGGTTATTGTCCCCTCCGTGACCATGTAAAGGCATTTCTTTCACTCGAAGGTAGCCATGGCCATGTGATTGGCTTTGGCCAATAAAACACGGGGGGAATCAGGTGTTTCACGCCCCGACGAGAGCGTGTAAGAGCCTGTTTATCCTCTATTCCTGTTCTCCTTGCTGCAGCAAACCAACATGCCCCATGTTGAAATAGGGATTTTGAGATACATGGCAGATCTCGGAATGCCAAATTGCCAGGGGAGCGACAAACCACGCTAGAAAACGGTCTGGACCAGCCGCAAATCCTTCCGGTTCAAAGCACACACTTGTACTTGGGGGCTGCTCGGAAGCATAGCATAACCTTGCCTATCTGGGCTCATCCACTCAAAGCTCAGCCCTCAGCTTGAGAGTTGGTTTTGGCTTTCCCATCTCTACAGCGGGAATAATAATAGTATCCGTCTCAAATGTCTGAAGACAAAAAAATATATATCTAAGTGCTTTGAACAATAGTTTATAGTGAGTTTGCAGTAAATATTAGCTTTTACTATTTTTCCAGGAAAAAGGTTTGAATTCCACAAAAACTTTCACTCACGGCTGGCTTCCCAGAAGCCAGTCCCGTGCCCACAGGTAGAAGCTGCTCAGTAGGTATTTATGGAGGAAGTGATATTGAAAAGTCAAACAGACCTTTCAGTTACCAGAGGGTTTTGAACCAGAATCACTAGGAAATGGATCTGTACTTGTCACGTAGATATTTGGGAAGATGTGGTAAAGGCAGCATCTCTCATCACCAAAACGGCCACTTCCACAGACTGAGGCAAAGTTAGAAAGAATTAAGGATCAGAACTGGGAATAAGAATTTTCTGTCGGTTAAGAAATTGCTCTTGTTCTCGTTGATTGTTCTGAGGATAATGTATGCTGTTATGCTTTTTAGTTCAAATGACAACCTCTCTGGAACAACAACAACAAAAGCTGATGTGAAAGTCCCTATTTGTCACACCTCAAATACTTATATCCTGTAAAACTGCCGACAGACTTGAAGATGAAAATCAAAACAACGCCACGAACAACGAAAACCCTCCTGGATCCTCCTCCCCCTTTCCAGCCCGTCCTTTCGCACGCGGCTGAGCTTCGCTATGAATGGCCTCGCTGTGTCCTTTTAACAATGATCTTAAACTTTTATAGTGCCTTATAGCTAAGCATCTCTAGACAGTTTACAATAGCATTAAAATGAAAGTCAGTTCTCTCAGAATGGCCACAGGGCCCACACTAAAAGCCAGCAGTTTGTGACTTTATCCTGAAACCTGAGGACGATCCTTTCTCTCTGGCACCCCAGGCTCCAACGCACCCCTCACCTCCTGAGGGTGAAGACGGGAGAGGGAATGAGCGTTCCCAGCCACGGAAGACCTGTGACCCCTGGGTAAGCGGGGGACATGGCAAGGCGCAACAGCCCACTGTCCTCAGCCTTAGCTTTTTATTCTTTTTTTTGAAAAAAACAAACGAACAAACAAACCACTTTCATGGTGGAATGCTAGATTATTTATAAGCGTGATCAAATATGTACATGACAGAAAATTAAGTTCCTTATTTAAGTGATCTCGGAATCTGTGCTTGGAATTGTGAGAATATTTCTCCTTCAGAAATCTTTTTGCTTCATGTAATGGCTGATGTAATGACTGTACATGTATGTAGTACATAATATATATTATATTAAATAAATTTTACAGAACTATGTTTTATATGTATTCATAATATATAGTCATACTACATATATATTTACATTCTATATGTGTATACATCTTCCCACTCTTCACAAATTGTTAAAAAAAAAAGCTAGTCTAGGATTCATCGGGTCATAACCCAGTTTTTTTCCCCCAATTACAATGATCTAATGGATGAAGCATAAGATTCAAAGCCACAGCTACATTAGCAAAGCGAAGAGAGAATTAAGGCAATTATCTAGGTAATTAAGGGGACCGGCCAAACCTTTTTTGGCCGAGATGTCTAAATAAGTTGAGGAAAATGTGCGCTGGGGGAGGCGGGAACACTTGCATTTTCTGAATAAAAGCCTCATTCGGCCAATTCGCTTTGGTTACCAGAGTCACAGATTTTGACTTTTTTTCTCAGTCGCCTTGAGATGGAGGCTTTTGGTCATTAATATTTGATTATGCAGGCAAATCTCTCTCTTCACAGCTGTAGAAGAGGGCAGGGGACAAAGCCGTCTAAAGACTGTTGGTTTTCTGGAACACTCCAGCCCATCCCAGAAGGTCCGCCATCTGGGATAATGAAGTTTACCTTTCTGGGAGGCTGCAGCCAAGCCCGGGGCAGAGCGTTTCAGCAGCACTGGCTGTGGAACAGGGACCCCTAGGGAATTATCCAGCGGGGTTTCTTAAATCCCTTTTATGGTGCCTCTTCCTCCGAGGAACTCGGACTCTGCGGGCAATGCCACCAAGGGCGCCCAGGGAGCGGCCGGGCCCCGGGCACAAGTATCTCTTGGCCTCCCCTTTTGCTACTGAGCTCTAGCTGTAGCCGCCTTGAAAAACAACAAATGTGTTCTAATTTTAGAGCATCATAGCAATAATTGTTTTTATTTCGGTGGAGAGGAAAAGTGAAGGAAAAACAGCTTGGGACTTAATAACCACCTTAGCCTGCAGCCTTCAACTTTATTCATGAGATTTTTTATCTTCCCTCTCCCTCTCTGCCCGCCCTTAGCATCTTCTTTAAGGCGCGGCCTTAAATTACCTTTGCAAAGGTTATATGTTTATTTACAAAGAGCTGGCTCTGAATGGGCAGAAGTGTGGCTTCTGGCTATAAACATCTTCCGCTCTCTTAAGCGCTGAGGCCAACTGAATCCATGACGTTTAGTACTTCAGACATAGTATAGTTTATGGCTTCATTAACCGCCTGACCTGTATTGTGTGCAAATTTCATGAAAGTACTGTGTGCATTTATTCCCTGAGGTACGCTGCTTGGTGGCATTTTTATTCTCACGGGGAAACTGTAATAATTATCCTTCAAGGTAAGAGTCCCCATTTTCATACAAAGGATGGGAAATTCAGTCCAGTGTATGCAAAGGGTTTAAGTAGCGTGCGCCTAATTCCATATGTGAGAAGGTCAGGAATGTAACCCCACCCCAGCTCACAGAGACATTTAAGTGAAATTAAAACAGAACAACACCAAAACAAGCAACCTGACATGACAAGCTGGCTCACAAGACAGATTTCTCCTGGGGCCTCGAAAGACTTGATATATATTTTTAAATCCAAGATTTAAAATACTTGAGTTTATTTAGCTAGAATAAGGGGGACAATAAAGAAGGATCTGATTAGCTTTATCATTATAAATAGCCATATGTGGAAAATAAACAAGTCCTGGAGTCGTTATTTTTTGGTCAAAATTAATCAACATGTCACTGAAACAAGTTTTATATGGCTAATTTGTTGTGCGTATGTGGAAAAATGGGAAAATATGAAAAGTTGGAAGTTACAGTCTGGGTTTTGGTTGTGTAAATAAACAGACGTGAAAACGGGCATCACACAGATACCTGCTTTTCCCCTCCGCTCTGACTGCTCTCGGCTGTTTCGGCCCTCTAGGGAAAGCACGCTTTCCTGCTGGACAATCTCCTTGTGTTTTTTCCCAAGTTCTCAAATGTGGATGGCTCTCAAGGACTGGTCATCCCATCCTTCCAGATCACCCCCTCTGTCTCTTGTCAATCATTATCACCTGATGACATATTAATTTGTATTTTTTTTTGATGTGTATGCTTGCACATCATTTCCTCGATTTTGCTGAAAAAGAATATTTATCCTCTCTGAGCTTTTACTTTTCTTTACCTCCCCTATAGTAGGTTCTCAATAAAATTGTTCAACTGACTGTTATTAAATCAAATAATGATCATCGAGTGCTCGGCGCAGCGTCTGGCACTTAGAAAGTGTTTAATAAAAGTAAGCCGTTTAGTCAGGTAGTTATTAAAGCAGAGGAAAAACAAATATTCCAGTATCTTGCTTAACACATGTAAATGAGTTTGATGTAAAGACTTGTTTGTCCTCTTCAGATAAAGTGATCACTTAATCCTCTTCCTGCATTCACTTTTTCCTTGATGATGAAACACGGAGGACTTCTACACCTGGCAGAAGCCTCAAGATCCGTCCTGTTCTCTCCAGTGACCTGCGAGGACAAACCATATGTTTTCCAGGTTGCTGGTGAGAAATCTGTCACTTTTGCCGTCCCCCGCGGCCGAGCGTGGTGCCGCTGCACCCTGATGCTTCTTGGCTGCAGGAGGCCCTGTCTGACGATTCTTTCTCAGACTTACATGGTTCGTGCTCTTAGTGGGGTTCTGTTTTAGGACACCTTCCCAGTCACTTAAAAAAAATCATTAGAAGCTTTCAACTTTGTGTTGGAACATGTAACATGCTGGTTTGTGCCATGCCTACAACAAAATGCTAAACGGAGAGATCTTCTTTATTTGTTTCGATGTAGGTGGATTTTTGCCCCCTTGACTATCAGTTCATGGCAGAGAAGTTTGCAATGGGGCGCAGCCACAACGCCCCGAGGGTAATTACCACCGCTGGGAACATTTCCAGGAAGTCATAATGGGCCAGGTCTGCCCCAGACAACCAGAGAGAGAGTCAGCTGCCCTGGCACTGGAGCTGACGTAGCAGGTAAGTCATGCCGCCCTCGGTTGGTTTATTTCCCTTTTTTTAGAGTAATTTAATGGAGACACGTTTGCTTTTAAAAATCTCACTGTGCTTTCTTCCTGCTTGTTCTATAGTCTTCGCCTGTTAGATAACAGATCATTATTAGGTTCTATCCGAGGTATTAATAAACCCCGTCATAAAATCTTTGCTTTAGAGAGACAGAAAATGATCTTTATGGCTGGGAAAACGGAAAACGCCACTTCCCAGTGAACTAGACACAGGCTTCATGCAGCAGAGCTGATCTAGCCCCTGGGTGGTGAAGGGTCTGCACGGTGGGAAAGGGACCGGGCCTCGAAGCTGGATAAAGGGACCGAAAGTTGCCGTGGAGTGAGCGATTCCAGGAAGGGGAAAGCCGGGGGGCGACTGCCGGGGAGCGAAGGCCGAAAAGGCGTCACGAGGGCGAAACCGATTTCTCCTTGATCCCCGTCCATTTTCGTCCGGAGGACGCCCCTCGCTGGGGGTCCACGTGGCTCCCGGGGCCGGAGGCTGCAGCGCGCAGCCCCATTTCGCTGACCTTAAACGGAAAGTCACGAGGCTGCTGGGAGGACAGGCAAGTGCCTGGGACGGAGCGGGGGCTTGGAAACGGCCTTTCTCTCGGCGCACCGCCTGAGCGGCAGGTGGCGAAGCGCGTCCCGGGCGAGGCTCACGATGCTGGGAGGCCGTGTGGCGTCCAGCTCTTCGGCCCCACACGCCCCGGGACGCGAGGCCTCTGGCAGAGGAGGACAGGGAGGGCTGGTGGCTGCTGTAAAGATTCTCGATCACGCAAGGTCCAAGGGGGCATTTCTCCAAGGTGGCAGCCTCCAAGAAGTGAGCCGGAGGCCCGGGCTCTGCCCGTCTTCAGGACGTGGGCTGGTCCGAGGGGCCGCTCTCGGCCAGGCCTGGTGGCGGCTCACACCACCGCGCCGATGCTCCTTCCCTGTCATCGCAGTCGTCGTCCACGCCAAGGTCAGCGGCGGGAGGAAAATGTAGAGTAGCTCTGTGCCCAGGAGGAGGAAGAAGCATGTCTTCCCTGGTTTTATCAGAAGCCCCTGGAGTTCAGCTGTTTACACTGGCAGAAGACTCAGCGGACTTCATCTTGCACTGGGTTTTCTGGATTCAGAAACCGAACTGCATTCACACAGGAGTCGCTGCTGCTTCTCCGATGACTAGAAAAGCAGCTGTGAGAGATCTCTCGCTCTCTCTCCCTCTCTCCCTCTCTCCCTCCCTCCCTCCTTCCCTCCCTCTCTCCCTTCCTCCTCTCACTTGCTCCTGCTGTCAGTGTCTTGCGAAGCTGGACCTCCTGCTCCGGGCTGACGTTTTTACTTACAGCTTGCTTAAGCTTAAGACTGTGTGCGATCCGCATGCAGGACACTGTCCAGTCACACCCTGCCACCATTCGCGTGTCCTTCGGCAGGCGCCATGCCCACCGTGTCGCCCGTGCGGGTGGATTTTCTGCCTGGTTGACATTTTCCTCTCTGCTTGTCTTGCACATTGTCTCTCCTGGTGTCGGTTCTGAATGTTTCATTTTAAATCCCCCGTTTCCCCCTTATCCTCCTCGGGAACGACATTTGATAAAACTTAAAGAACTTGTCATAATGCTCCCAGTTTAAATCCTTCCTACATGCCTTGGAAAGCTTTACACCTTCATAGCACTCAAATCTGTTACCCGCTTAATGAAATGTGGTGTCTGCTGTCATTTCTGTAAGTCATCAAGCAACAGATCTTTGGACGGACACAGCATCCCCTGTTATAACGCTGCTCCTATGGGCAAGTCGGACTCTCCTTGCATCCTTCTGAATTACCGTCCCTTTTCCGGGGACATAACTCATGGGAACTACCAGGACTGCTTGTGAACTCACAGAGCCGTTCCTTTCTTTTCAGAATGAAGGTGAAAGCCCCAGGCAAGGCTCTGGGGGATAACTGCGGAAGCCGACCGTCGGCGGTCCCTCTCTCGGGCGGCTCCCTGGCCACTCCGAAGCGATGCTGCTGGACAGACTGCATTCTTCCTCGCCCTGTCCCTTTGTGGTCTGATCCTGGGGTGGCCTACGTGCAAAGCTATTTGCCAGGGCCACGTATACATGCTCTGACTGAACTAACAGCCTGCGAGTGTCAGCCAGGCACGAGCTGGGGACCGACGCGTTCAGAATGACTTTGTGAATGTGGACCCGAAGGCCCGGCCTGTGCTCCGCTTCTGTTCCGTGAATGTCCCCGTGACCAGCTCCAGTCCAAAGTTATCGCGGACGGCCGAGCCGGTTCTAAAGTTGTGGACTGCTTCTCCTGGGGCATAGTCGATTAAAAATATTTAACTCTTCTTGCTAATACATGCTAACATTCAAGGATCTAAAAAGCCAATGACACAGTTTCTGCTCCAAACCAGCTCATATATTTAAATGGGACTTATTAGTGGGGAGAAAGACATCAACGAAAATTAAAATTATTTTATACGGTAAGAGAACAGAAGGATTAAGGATATGCAAAGTATAACTCAGAAAATTCCCTAAAAACCTGGATACACTGGAGATGTCTCCTGGGTGAACAAAACAGACCCCACCCTCATCGTCCTGTATCTCTGGGGTTATTCAGAGGAAAATTCATCCTCTAGGTAGAGAGAAGTTTTCCTGCTATTACAGTGGATTTTGAAAATGCATCCGGTGGGTGGAAATGAATTCTTGGGAGGCGGGGGAGCAGCCACGGGCTGCTGTTGCTGTAAGCATGAGTAGAAGTTAGAGCGGCTGATGAATGTGTGATGCTCAGACCCATATGCGCACATGCGAGGCCACGGCTGAACCCGGACGACCCCTCCCTACGTCCTTTTTTAACCTGGAGAGTGTTTGTGTAACTCTTTTTATAGCCCGAATTATACAACTTAAGAAGGTAAACTTTCTCTACACTTTAGGGTTCATTTCCACTCGACCACCTAAAATCAAACCTGTCTTTACATTCGCTCTCCAAGGGCTTTTTCCTTAGCGGGTGTCACATTTTGCATCTGGCACACTGTGTCTTAGACATTTGTGGGTTTCACTTCACAGTTGCGGAATGCATAGGTAGGTGACTACATGGCCGAATGAATTCATCGGCGCCGAATCCAAGAATCTATCAGCTCCCTGTTTCTCTATATAGTTTGTGGCTCCCTCATAATTTACTAGCTAGTTATTTTTTACTCAAAGTCATGGGCAGGCCATCTAGTCACAGAAAACAGATTTGGCAAAGTTTTTTCTCCTTTCTGCCAAAATCTCAAGGAGGAAAAATAAGGGGGAAAGAAGAACTTAAATATGATAATAAAACTCTGTGTGTGTACACCCTCGGTCGGCCTGGCTGACTTCCTTCTCCTTCTGAGTGGATAGACACATAAAGAATCGCATTGGAGGTTTTTATATGGATAAGTAACATCTGTTTTAACCTGAATGGTTCAATGTGTTTCTTAAGAATTATGTTTACAGAATTAATTTGGTTATAAATATGAGAACAAATTTACGGTACAAATCTAACTCTGTTTTTCCCTGAGGCAAGCTAATTCATAAAATCTGAAATATTGTTTTGGCCACGAAGTAGTTTCCTTTAACTTAATAAGTAAATGGAAGGAGAAAACGTAATAAAGCTCAAAGCTCGAATGGGCAACAGCTACAAAGTTAACACCTTAGTGGTGAAGAGACAAAGTAGGAAAGACGTGGCTGTAGCCAGCGGGCTAAAGGTCTCAAACCCGTCAACCCTCTTTCTTGAGGCTGTAATACTTTTCTTTCAAGTGATTCAACCTTTCACCCAATAGGTCCCTTTCTCTGACCCTTCACCTATGGTTATTTGCTTAGCGTTGTGGTAATAGAGTTTGGGGATCTGAGAAACATTAAGCTAAATGCAAGGGTGCTGAGAAGTTGAAATTCTTTAGGTGAGCTCAAGAAATTCTATCTGGAAGATTTAAACCTTTTTTTTTTTTTCCTCATAGGAGTAAGGGATAAGAAAAATATTGCAAGTGTTTGAAAACATTCTCAAAGTATCCTTTTAAGTAAAGGAAAAGAATGTTATTGATGACATGTATGCCTGAAGAGTGAAGATAAGGAATGGGTGTCACGTTTCTATATGTTTGAGAATTGTTTTTTAAATTTTACGATTTAAATATTAGAAAAGCGAAATTTTAATAGGTCAAGCAAAATTTTAATTGAAGTTAGATGTATTGCCAGCAACACCAAATCTGAAAACTGTAATTTATTGATTCATGTGATTATAATTTCTATTCTGGAAGAGATTATATGAGGAAGGCACGAGATTCCTACAAAAGCTTTTTTTCTTTGCTGCGCTTAGTCTGATGAATTCGTTCTGATACTCCTTCAGATGGAGTAAGCAGGAGAAAGTGTGGACCTGATACTGTAACTCCTTTGATACAACATTAGAAGTATGTGAAACCTGTTTACATTTTTAATTTAATAATATTTACAGTATGTGTCGACTACCCCAAAATATGATTAAACGGTGCAAAATAAGCCTTTTTACAAAATCTAGTATCTTTTTCTTTATGATAATTATAATCATGCAAAATACGGCCCTTTCATTTACATTTTTAGCTTTATGTATCTGTGGCCGATGGGTTCATCTGCCAAAGGATTCTGGTGCTTAGACTTTTCAGCATTATTCTTGATAACCTGGAAATTAATATCTAGATGAAGAGAGAGGAGCTCCTAAATTTTCAGTTGGGCAGTGGAGACTGACGACAAGGGTCTAGCTTGACTAGAATATTATAATCTCGAGTGAAATAGAGAAAAATATCCCAACACCTTAGTAATATCAGCTTTAGAACTGGTTATCTGGAATAGTTTGAGAAACACGAAAATGCGTTTCTGATATCTGTCTATCTATCCCTCTGTCTAACCATCCATCCATCCATCCATCATCCCTCCATCCCTCCATCCATCCATCATTATCTATCTATCTATCTATCTATCCATCCATCCATCCATCCATCCTCATCTTTGTATCTACCTACTTACCTACTTAACTTCCTTCTCACAGCTTTGCTTTGTGCCTGCATAATGCAGTCCATTCGTTTATTTATTCATTTAATAAAAATGTATCGAGAACATATTTTACGACTTGAACTATGCAAAGCACTGGGGATAAAGATAAAAGGATGTCCGTCAAAGGATTTTGGATTAAGGCACTGAATACCTTGGTTAAATGCAAAATCAGACAGATGACACGTTCGGCACTGGGAGTAGGTGTGGACCTATGTGGTCTGGGGGCAATAACACTGGACCTGAAGTCCGGGTATCTTGCTTTCAGGCCTCTCTTCTAGTCCCCGTATTGTCACTAAATATTCTGTGGATCACCTGGGAAGACTCACTTCGCCTCCCTGCCTCCCGCCCTCCGCCCCAGTCATTAAGTCTGTGTCCGTAAAGTCGTAGCTGTGAAAGGGGAAAGGGCCCCTGGGAGCATGAAGCCGCCCTGACCCTCCCTGGTACCGTCATTTCCTCCCTCGCGTCCTCAGCGTGTCGTCTGTGAGCCTCCAGCAGAGTGCACGGCATATTGCTTAGGTGTTTGTTTAGGTCACGTTTTCTCCCACGTTCTTTATGATGCCTGGGATATAATATGTACTAATACATGTTTGAATAAATAAGTGAAAGTAACAATGATACTAGAAAGGACGCGCAGAAACAAACTATGAATCTAGCGGCCATCGTAACGTCCATTCAAGATATGTATTTTATCTTTGGGTTATTTTAGTATATAACAGAAATATTCTGTGTCGGTGGCATCTAGTACGGAGGGCAGCTTTCACCTGTCATGTGAGTGTGAGCCTGTTAGAGTGTGTTGGACGAACGGCTGGAGAACACATCAGAACAGAAGAACTAATGTATGCCCACCCAGCCACCCACGGAACCTTCGAGAGCAAATGCTTCCCTTCCAGGTCCCCACTCTGCAGCTGATTCAGTGACACATCGCATCGGTTGCCTTCAGGACAACAAATAATCTGAACCTCGTTGATCATCTGAATAAAACTCCCGGGTTGCATGTCCACTGACAGTAAACATCTAAGTCTTTTCAGATATTGATCCCATTGCTGTTTCTACACACATAATTAGTTTAATCATTTCGACAGATCCCTCCAGTGAGTTTGGTCAAACAACCAGGTAAGTCATCTAAGAGATTAATTTGTCTGATGTGCTTCATATAATGTGTGCCCAATCAATATTTGGTGAGTTAGTATTTTTTATTGAGTTAATGAATTTGAATAAACTAGTGAGTCTCTGAATATTACAAATTCTATGAGGAGTGACTGGCTATATAGATACTCCTCAAAGAACGATATCCATGCATAAGCATGAGACGTATGGTCACAGGTTGAATAAAAGGACATGTCAATTTAGTAATGTCTGAACGCAGACATTAACTAAAAATAAAGCAATGGAATCTACCAACATTTTTGAGGTAAGTGCATTAATTATGCAGATCTCTGTCTATTCTAGGAAGATATGGTTCTTGTTTTCAAGTTTTCATTTGTTTTACGAGCTTCTTTTTGAGGTGGATTCTGTAGGCCTGACAGTAGAGAAAGATATTTTTTCGAGCTTTCCACTACCTTCAGGAGTTCATGCTTTTGAAAGAAAGGCAATGCTATAAATTCTAATGCTGTCAGTCACCACAATCTGTACAAGGAAGCTTCTCAATATATCATTTTGACTGACTGCAAAGTTTTTATGTATTTCTGTGTATCTGCTTAAGAAAAAATAGATACACAGACACAGAGAGTTATTGAGTAAACACTCTGTTATTATCGGAAAAAAACTTTACTAACCAAGTTAATTTCTCATACTTTTTGTCCGAATCAATTAGAAAACAGCATCGAAAAGATTGATGTGTTTGTTGTATTAGGACGATATTCAAGAAATGAAAATTTAAACATTGCCATGCTACTTTAGTAAAAGGCATGCATGATTCTATTTAAAGATTTATTGAGGGTAAATTAAGGGCAAGTGTAGTTTTTCTTAGATGAAAAAAAATTCATCTTATGCTTTAAAGAACCATCTGTCTATCCTCCTTTCCTCCTGGGGTTTTAAAAATGTAGTACCAAGGAATTTCATTGATCCCACTCTGCATCCCCAAGGATTTGCTTCTCTACGTCCTTTCCCAAGTATCTGCCATTTCCCATGAAGCTATATCCAACTCTTAAACACATAGTGTCCCTTTCTTGCTTAATCCCACCATAAGCCTAGAACTATTTTTAGCCACGGTTAGGTTTTCTCCTAATGACTGATGTTATATTTTTCTCCCATAAATCATCATCATTATAGAATATGACCAAGATTATAGCAACAGGTTTGACAGCTCACGGGTCCTTAGAAAGTTAGTTCTTAGTTATTTCTTAAAGTGCTCAAATCTAGTCCAGAACAGAAGTACGAAGTCTCTGCTAACACCTCCTCGTTTCCTTCTCTCATAATATTTTCACCCTCGCTGCTGTTTGACGGCCATGCAGTCTCACAGACGCCCTTTGTTCTCTACTTCTACCTCCTACTCCAACATTTGCTTTATCATTGGTTCCTATCAATAACACCTTGGTAACTTGTTTTCATTTGTCATATGCTTGGCTCGGGTTCGGATCTGCATGATTGCTCTACTATTCAGACTAATCTCTTAATTGAATTCTCAAATCTCTCCTTCCTTTAGGCTGTTCTCCACACAGCTACCTAAAACGCAGCTCAGAAGTGCTCGTTTTCCCAGGCACAGTTCGAGGAGCCTTTTGGACCCACGGCACGCATACTAGAAGCCACGTTCTTAACTCTCAGTGCGGTCTGAGTCACATGCCTTCCTCCCTCTGTACACACCCCTCCCCTTGCCTCTCGCCCAGCACCCAGCGCCCAGCTCCCGTTTTGACCCTGAAGTGACCGTCTAACCACCTGTGCTCCATGTGCTGGGTCCCGTAGCTGTCAAGGCCAGGGCAGCAGAGAGGCGCGGAGCCCCATTTCCTCCTCCCCGTTAGCAAGAGTCTTGCTTGTGGGTGAGGTTTCCATGCTCTGGAAATGCCTGCCGCTGGCAAGTATTTTCTCATTAATGTCTACTTCTAAATAACATCTCACTTCAGATTTGCTCAAAAGAGCAGCCCAAAGAAAGTGTGTGAACTTCGGTCAGGGTACGAGGCAAAAGAGGGAAAGACTCTGACAAAGCGAAACTCGGTTTTCCAAAGTGACTCTGTCAGGGCTGAAGACTTGTGAAAAAAAGATCTCGTGCATCCTTTTATTTCCCTCGCCTTTCATGACAGTCTGCTGCGAGCTGAGAAGAAACTAATCAAAAATCGGGACAGGATAACGTTTTCTTTTAATGCTTCCTGCGAGTATAGAAACATCTACTGGGATGCAGCGAAGTGAGGCGGGTAAGTTGATCAGAACACATCCTAACACGTAAGGACGCATGGGGAAGCTCGTCGTTAGCCTCTCCACCTACAGTGAGGGTATAACAGTGATAACAGCATTTTTAAAACAATGGTATTTTCCCCAAATATCAGTCTCTCCATTGTGGATTAACAAGTGATTTTTGATAATAGCAACTACATATTAGAGTCCTAAATGGAAATAATTACTTCCTTTTGAGTAAATGTGATTTTTAAAAGCACAACGGATGGGATTTTTGGCCCTCTGCTTGTGAAAGATATTGGTCTGTAGTTTTTCTATGTTCTAATGTTTTTATCTGGTTTTGATAATCGGGTAATTCAGACATGCAGGTATGAAGCGATCCCTCTGCTTCTATTTTCTGCAAATATTTAAAAATATTTGACAGAACTCACTAGTAAAACTATCTGGGTCCAGTGCCTTTTTCTAAGAAGGTTATTAATTTTTGATTCAATTTTTAAAGTAGATATAGGGAATATCCAGGTTATTTCTATTGATTTTT
>NW_011888815.1:3987959-3990683 GCF_000151845.1 Pteropus vampyrus | reverse complement strand
GTTATATTTTTCTCCCATAAATCATCATCATTATAGAATATGACCAAGATTATAGCAACAGGTTTGACAGCTCACGGGTCCTTAGAAAGTTAGTTCTTAGTTATTTCTTAAAGTGCTCAAATCTAGTCCAGAACAGAAGTACGAAGTCTCTGCTAACACCTCCTCGTTTCCTTCTCTCATAATATTTTCACCCTCGCTGCTGTTTGACGGCCATGCAGTCTCACAGACGCCCTTTGTTCTCTACTTCTACCTCCTACTCCAACATTTGCTTTATCATTGGTTCCTATCAATAACACCTTGGTAACTTGTTTTCATTTGTCATATGCTTGGCTCGGGTTCGGATCTGCATGATTGCTCTACTATTCAGACTAATCTCTTAATTGAATTCTCAAATCTCTCCTTCCTTTAGGCTGTTCTCCACACAGCTACCTAAAACGCAGCTCAGAAGTGCTCGTTTTCCCAGGCACAGTTCGAGGAGCCTTTTGGACCCACGGCACGCATACTAGAAGCCACGTTCTTAACTCTCAGTGCGGTCTGAGTCACATGCCTTCCTCCCTCTGTACACACCCCTCCCCTTGCCTCTCGCCCAGCACCCAGCGCCCAGCTCCCGTTTTGACCCTGAAGTGACCGTCTAACCACCTGTGCTCCATGTGCTGGGTCCCGTAGCTGTCAAGGCCAGGGCAGCAGAGAGGCGCGGAGCCCCATTTCCTCCTCCCCGTTAGCAAGAGTCTTGCTTGTGGGTGAGGTTTCCATGCTCTGGAAATGCCTGCCGCTGGCAAGTATTTTCTCATTAATGTCTACTTCTAAATAACATCTCACTTCAGATTTGCTCAAAAGAGCAGCCCAAAGAAAGTGTGTGAACTTCGGTCAGGGTACGAGGCAAAAGAGGGAAAGACTCTGACAAAGCGAAACTCGGTTTTCCAAAGTGACTCTGTCAGGGCTGAAGACTTGTGAAAAAAAGATCTCGTGCATCCTTTTATTTCCCTCGCCTTTCATGACAGTCTGCTGCGAGCTGAGAAGAAACTAATCAAAAATCGGGACAGGATAACGTTTTCTTTTAATGCTTCCTGCGAGTATAGAAACATCTACTGGGATGCAGCGAAGTGAGGCGGGTAAGTTGATCAGAACACATCCTAACACGTAAGGACGCATGGGGAAGCTCGTCGTTAGCCTCTCCACCTACAGTGAGGGTATAACAGTGATAACAGCATTTTTAAAACAATGGTATTTTCCCCAAATATCAGTCTCTCCATTGTGGATCAACAAGTGATTTTTGATAATAGCAACTACATATTAGAGTCCTAAATGGAAATAATTACTTCCTTTTGAGTAAATGTGATTTTTAAAAGCACAACGGATGGGATTTTTGGCCCTCTGCTTGTGAAAGATATTGGTCTGTAGTTTTTCTATGTTCTAATGTTTTTATCTGGTTTTGATAATCGGGTAATTCAGACATGCAGGTATGAAGCGATCCCTCTGCTTCTATTTTCTGCAAATATTTAAAAATATTTGACAGAACTCACTAGTAAAACTATCTGGGTCCAGTGCCTTTTTCTAAGAAGGTTATTAATTTTTGATTCAATTTTTAAAGTAGATATAGGGAATATCCAGGTTATTTCTATTTATTTTTTCTTATGAGTTTTAATATTTTGATTTGTGTCTTTTGAGGAATCAGTCCGTTTCATCTAGGTTACAAAATTTATGGAAATAAGATTTCTCATTATTTTCCTTTCTTATTCTTTTAATGCCCATAAAATTAGTAGTGATGCCCTGTCTTTCCTTTCTGATATTGGTCATCTGTGTAATTTCCTCTTTTATTCTTGGGTAGCCTGGCTAGAAGTTTTTTTGTTTTTTATTGAGATTTTTCAAAGAAACATTTTTTTCTCTATTGTGTTCCTGTTTTCAGCTTCACTGATTTGTGTTCTAATTTCTTATTCCTTTTCTACTGTCTGCTTAAATTGTTCTTCTTTCTCTAGGTCTCTAAAATAGAGGCTTAGGTTATTGATTGTAGATATTTCTCCTTTTTAAATATATACATTTAATACTCTAAATATCCCTCTATGCTCTGCTTTTGCTACGTTCTACAGATTTTGACATAAGGAAAGAAAAAAGAAAAAGTAAATGAGGACGCAAGAGTATTTGTGTACATTAACATCTTTCTAAGCAAAGATAGAAATGTAATTCCTATTTTTTATTTTGTATCTTAATGAAAACAATTTAATATGAGAAGTATGAAGCTAGCATAGGCTAATAAGAGGACATTTATTCAAAGCTTTGATAAAGACAAATCGAATCGAAGTTTTTCCTAAACTCACATTACGGTGAATTTACTGAAATGGTAAAAAAGAATCACAACAGTCGATTCTTTGAAGACCTGTAAGTTGGCGGCCACCACACTGAAAAGTCGAGTTTTAGTCCACGCCATGCTGTTTCCACAGGGCGCCTTTGGGATGTCAAGACTCATCTTAGGGTTCCTTCCATTTACGGGGCCTGCACAGTCGGCTGGGCCGGCCCTACATCCCGCGTATTCTGTGGTTCTCAGTGACAGTTCCAAGCCCTCCTGGGAGGCTACTGAAGCCTTTCCATATGGCCTCAGGTAGAGTATAGTCACCCCTCAGTATCCACGGGGGACTGATTCCAGGAACTGTTCCCACGCCAAAATGTCCCTTCTATAAAATGGCACAGTATTTGCATAGAACCAATATTTGCATACAGGCCACGGCA
>NW_011888815.1:3977205-3987909 GCF_000151845.1 Pteropus vampyrus | reverse complement strand
ATTTTGACATAAGGAAAGAAAAAAGAAAAAGTAAATGAGGACGCAAGAGTATTTGTGTACATTAACATCTTTCTAAGCAAAGATAGAAATGTAATTCCTATTTTTTATTTTGTATCTTAATGAAAACAATTTAATATGAGAAGTATGAAGCTAGCATAGGCTAATAAGAGGACATTTTTTTCAAAGCTTTGATAAAGACAAATCGAATCAAATTTTTTCCTAAACTCACATTATGGAGAATTTACTGAAATGGTAAAAAAGAATCACAACCATTGATTCTTTGAAGACCTGTAAGTTGGCGGCCACCACACTGAAAAGTCGAGTTCTAGTCCACGCCGTGCTGTTTCCACAGGGCGCCTTTGGGATATCAAGACTCATCTTAGGGTGTTCCTTCCATTTATGGGGCCTGCACAGTCGGCTGGGCCGGCCCTACATCCCGCGTATTCTGTGGTTCTCAGTGACAGTTCCAAGCCCTCCTGGAAGGCTACTGAAGCCTTTCCATATGGCCTCAGGTAGAGTATAGTCACCCCTCAGTATCCACGGGGGACTGATTCCAGGAACTGTTCCCACGCCAAAATGTCCCTTCTATAAAATGGCACAGTATTTGCATAGAACCAATATTTGCATACAGGCCACGGCAGGTGCACGTACGCCTCCCGTCATTAGTGTGGACTCGGCACAGTGCTCAGTGCGTGGCAAACTCGAGCTTTGCTTTTTGGAATTTTCTGGGATTTTTAAATTTTTTTTCGAATATTTTCGATCCACATTTTGTTGAACCCATAGATGCAAAACCCTTAGAAACGGAGGGCCAATTCTATATACTGCTTGCAAATTAAAGATGCAAACTGGAACTTTATAGGAAGAATACGGCGGCGATAAATGAAATGCATTTCGGATATTTTAGCCACTTATCCTGGCTTTGGACTCCATCCCTTTCCCTGAGTCTACTAATATATGGTTGTCTCAAAGGACACATATCTACGGCTTCTGTTTTTAAAAGGTAGGTCATTCATACCTTGCTAAATGATCGGCAGGAGAATTCTGAGTCATTTACTAAGTCCTCTTGCCCAAGATCTCGTTGCAGTGGGGAAAAGCACACACGCGTTCTCTTCTTTCCCTACTGTGATAAACTGGAATCTGGGTGAGGATTGGGTGCGTGTCGAAGAGCGCCCACATTCTCTCGCTCTCTGTCTCTCTCTCTCTGTCCCTCTAACAGTCTCTCGCTGCACGATCCTGAAGACTGATCAGGTTCTAGCAGTTTCCCTATTTATTCCACCCCAGTCAGTGAGATCTTTCTGTCTCTCCTCCGGTCCCTTCTCTCTGCGGTTCCCAGAGAGGAACGTGAGTGTTGAAAGTGTCAGAACAGTGTAAATGCTGATGTATAGGCCACAGTTGTCCCTCTCAAAAGGCCTTCAGAGCCCCTGCCTGCTCCGTCCCCTTCAAGTTGGGAGTGATTCATCAGCTGGCCTTTAGCAAGAAAAGAGGCCGGCCTGAGGTCTCGGGCCTTTGACCTCGGTGAAGAGAAAGGTCACGCAGAGCCCAGCTCTGCAAGCCCGAGCTGGAGGCGCAGGCACAGCCACCGGAGGCGGGGCGCCTGGCGGAGCGGAGGGGGATGGTGGGAAAGAGTGGGAATTTAGAAAAGTTAAGAGTATATTTCTAAGGGACTCAGTGGATCAGCTGACAGCTGGGGCCAGGGGTCATGTTTATGCTCGATTCCCTGAGCGTGTTACAGTAACATCTGCTTGTTAAGAGTCTTTAGGGAACAGGCGTGGGGACCAAACGCTCCTGACCTCCTTCCACAAAAGGGGACAGGCTAAGAGATAAGGGGTTCCTATTAATGTTTGTGTTAGGCTTAATGCCCCCCGTCTGGGCAGGATTGGTCAGCTTCACCCCATTTCTTTTTATCGTCTTGCTAAATATTTAAATGAGCCCCATGGTTGTCAGTGGAATAGCATTTGAAATTGCAGAAAAGAAGGTTAGAAGTCGAGAGGGGAAATTTTGGGTGAAAATAAAGAATGAGAAAGATTGAGAGGAAAAACAACATCTCAGGAAATTCTTCACATGCTAGAACTGAATCATTTCACAGAAACGACTCAACTTTTGACATCATAAATAGAATAAAAAACCAGATGTAATTGTGCTCTGTCACATTCTGCCATAAACTCCCTAACAGGAGAGATGATTTGGTCATTCGGTTACCAAGAAATTATAACTCCACACGGTAACTGCCTCAGACATTTGTGTGCTAGACTCAGAATGAGGACAGAAGTCACAATTGAGGGAAGGTTGAGGACTGAACACTTGATTCCACTTTTTATTAACCTTTTAGGTTTTGAGTCACTTTTATGCCTTTTCCACCAATTTTCCTTTAAAAAATTCTAGTCTTTTTTTTTCCCACTGTTACCAAAGGATTAGAGCTTTTGTATGGTTATATCCCCTACCTCCAATTCCTCTGGGCAAATAAATAAATCAACGGCAGCATAATGCAATTTCTGGAAAATGAGTCGAAGGAAGAAGAAAATGCACTAAACTCCTAATTCATTTTCTTAAAAAAAAAAAATTGCTGAGTGTCTGCTGGCTTCTAAAGTGCCCATTTTGCATTGGTTACAATTATCCAGACTTCCGTGTTCCCATTTCCCTTGATTTTTGCTTAGAAGATTCTAGAAGGACTCATTTGGGTTTTGTAAAAGTCCTTCGGTGCCACTGCAGGCACACGCATACACAGTTGATATATGCAAGAGCGGACACGCCTGCTGCGTAGCCGATGCCTTAACCACTGTGTGACACTTTGTTTCAGGCTAAAGCCAGTAGAAGAATACGATTCGGGAGTGGGGGCGGGGGAGGGTGGAAGGTGGAGATAGAGGATGTTATTTTTAGCTAGAGAGAAATCTAACGGAAGCGAGTATGTGCTAACATGAAGGCGGCCTCCTTTGGGGTCCGCATCCCCAGCGAAGTTCACAGTCCAACCTTCCCAGAAAACTGTATGAGAACAACAAGTTTGCTACTTATAGGACTCGCCCTGGAGAAACAGCTCCAAGGAGGAGAGCAGATTGTTCTGAGGCACACTGGACAGGAGAGGATGGGGCCTCTTTAGAGGTAAGGGCTTGGGGGTGTGTGTGTGTGTGTGTGTGTGTGTGTGTGTGTGTGTGTGTGTGTGTGTGTGTGCGTGCCTGCGTGCGTGTCTCGTTGGAGGTAGGATGGGTGATGGGAGCTGTTCAAAACCACTTTGTGATTATAAATAATAAAAAAATTCAATCGGAAGTGCGTTCTGCCAGACTTGACAATAAACCTCCTAGAAGGGCATTCAGATTTTCTTAATCAGGGTCAGACCCACAAGCATAAGGCCAATGAGTTCAGTGGGAAAAACGACTCTTCTTCCCGGTTTTTTTCGCCTTTCCTTTTTTCTTTCGTTTGGAAGGGACCCCCTCATAAACATGCAGAGCAATTTTCCAGTACATTAACCCAGGAGGGATCCTCTCTCCGTCAGCCCGAGAGACAGAAAAGTTGAGAAACAGGGCGAGGAGAAGATGGATGGGCCCGGGATATAAGAGAGGGCACTTTTTCCACTGTCCTGCCCTGTACGCCTAGGACAAAGACTTCATTGACTGCAAGGCTTGACATCAGCCTCATAAACTAGTAGTCAGCCACAAAAGGTCTGACACTTGAAAGTACCAGTCCCTGCCTTCTCTCTATTGCAGCTGTGCAGGGGCGTGGGCCTAACAGTGGTGTCCCTTTGTCAGCCCATGGGACAAGAGGTGAAGATAAATAGTGTTGACTTTAATGTAGTCACACGATTTTGCTGTTTCCCAAAAGACAACATTTCCTTCCAGGTGTCGTCACATCATGGCCTCCGGAGATGTAACGATCTGCCCTTCGGCCCGGGAGGAGGGAGAGAGGTGGCCTGAGGACAGCCATGAGGGTGCGGAGTGGACGTGTGCTGGGAGGAGGGGGGAGGGGACGAGGGACGAGCACGAGCTGTGGGCTCTGTACCTTGTCCTCTGTGAAGAGGTGGTGTGGTTTTCGGGTCCCCCAGCTCGGTCGCAGTGGGTTTCATTTTCTTGAGATCCTTGAAAATGGTCCTGGAAGGGAAGAATGAATGCAGTAAGCAAAACTGAAAACCCTGTACAATGGTACGATTTAAAAGATTTTCTTAAAAATTGCCTTGCTATCTTTCTGGTTATTACAGGGCCAGACGTTAAAATACTTTCCCGGGAACGTACGACTTTCAAAGAAGCACTTAGGTAGGACGCGAGCAATGAAGAATTCTACGTGTCGAAAGCGGGAGCACATCGGCTGCGTGGTCTGTTGCATTCGGTGGTTGTTTTCATCAGTTTTTACCTGACTGGGCATCAGCTTAGGTAAAGCCTTTATTATGATTATTTTGTGTCTGTGTTAGGGAAGAATGAATTTGAAATACAGATCACAGAACCCATTTGGACTTGATGGCAGAAGGTCAAGTTCAATTGGCTGGAGTGGATCACCTTGCTTAATGTCATCTTAAACTTGTGTGGCGCCATTTTGGATCTGTCCTCCCACCCTTTGAAGAGGTGCATTGGAAGATGATGTCTGAGCCGTGCCTAGTTATAAGCATCTGCCTGAAGTCAGAACTGTCATCAGAGTGGATTCTTAAGGGCTAGAACATTCAAGCCCTTACGAGCTGTGTTTTATGTGCTGAGAGAGAAAAGCGCGGTAGCTCAAACACCCACAGGTCCCCGGTGCCCAAGCCGAAGACAAGCGAGCGTGAGTCGAGCCACGAAAGTCAGAGGAGTTTTACTTAAACACCAACAGCGGACCTCAGATCCGTCACACGTTAGCTGATCTTCGACATTTGGCTGAGTTTTTCTCCCCATTCTCCCATCAACTTTCCGACTTTAGAGCCTCCTTCTACTTATGACGCCTCTTTGCCTCATTCGAGCATATATTTTAGAAATTACTCATCCAAGTTATTTCAAAAATTCTATTCTATTAAACTCTGCTGCAATCTCATTTCAGAGAACATTGCTTGAGGCTAAGGTTTAGAGATATCTCCATTGATGGGAAAATATCTGAATGATATTTTTCTTTCTCTCTTGCTCCCTATGCTCTCACAGTGAGCTGCAGTGTAAGTAATCATGGCGGAAAATAAGACAACATGTAAGAAAACAATTGAACACTGAAGAATATAATCTTGGTTTAAGGTACTGTTGGTATCCCATCTAGAAAGGTCAGTGAACTTGACGTGTGTACCGGATCCAGCATTTCCTCGACTCTGCATATGGGCCTGTGTCTCGGACTTGCGTTTTTCTTGGTTCTCCTTGAGGACACAGAGTTTTGTAAACACACTGTTAAAAGCTGACTTCCCAGGCAGAGACGTCTGCATATGGATGCCCTTGTGGGAGTCGGTGACTGGCCTCATTTTCCTTGTCTGAATCAGAGTTTAAAAATTCTTTTAAATAAACATTTGTGTTCTGGCTTATCGAAGGTCTTACTTTCTGACAAAACTCTCTTTTTATTTGCATGCTATAAAACCTTTCTTTTGGGTAAAACGAATATTTCAATCTCTTTGTATTTATGCCAATACAGGCCACGAGCCACACTGCGACTCGTGTGTGTATCGGGAGCCGGATTGAGCTGGCAAGGCTTTCTATTTTCCTCACTCACTTTGTCTTGCGAGCCAGACTATTGCTGTAGATAAAAAAGAAATATTTTGTTTTTTGACCCAAAGACTGAAGAATTCTCTCTGTGCAAAGCACAGCAGCAGCGCCTGTGCCCTGGGTCCTTATGGAACCAAGGCCACAGGATGCTGATCAGGAAAAGAATAGATGTGTTGGTTGCGTCCTTCTTCTTGCTGTGGGGCACCAAGAAACGTCTGCTGGGGGCCTGTGATTACTCATGCGCCTTGATGCCAAGGTCACGAGGATGCAGATCAGTTGAATCAAGGAGTCGACTGCTGTTTCTAGTTGTCTCGCTTTGTTTCCCCCTCAATGATTTAACCTCATATCATAACAACGTGGGAAACGTGTCCAGTTTGATAACCCGTGAACCTCAAACTTGCCATATCTCAAACTCAGTTCCCGTTTCTCTTTAGCAAAAGGGCTCTGTCTTCCCTTTTCTTTCCGCATTCGTATTGTCATTGTTTTTGTTGTCCAAACACGCGACATTTAGCCACATCTCAGAATTCTTTCCTCGCTTCTCCCCGGCTCTCTGTGCTAACGGTGACCTGGCCCTGCGGAATCTTTCTTGCTTCTGGTTCGGATTCTATCCCCGCCCTTTCTGTTGGCCCATGTCGCTGAGGCTCTCGGACCTTCGTGCCTGAGCTAGCGCCTTGCCCCCGCGTGAGCTCCGTTTTTCCTCACTGGCCTAATATAATTCTCTGCACCAGCCCCCTCTCTCCTGCTCATGCTCCCATGACTTGTGCCTCAACATTGTTCTTCCATCCAGAACGAGATACCTTTTACTCCCTCACACACTGGAACTCACATCCTTCAGCAAGCCTGCCTTGACCCTTCCAGAATATCCAGTGAATACTTTCCCTCCGGACACTAACTGCACCGTCGGCTTTTACCATACACTTCATGATTCTCGTCTGAGACAACACATAAGGTACTCAGTGCAGTGTTCCAGACGTTGTGAGCATTAGGAACGCGGTTGCATGAAGTTTGTAAATCTGGCCAGGAGGTTGGATATAAAGACAGGCGGTGATAATGAGAATATTGAAACTAGTTCTTATCGATCGAGTGCCTCTTTCGTGCCAGGAAGTGTTCTGAGCCTTTTACGGTCATTGTTTCATTTAATGCTGACGATAACCCCATGAGATGGTTGGTATCCCATCTCACAGATGTGGAAATGGAGCCGCAGACATGCTCGGTCCAGTCAAGTACCAGTCTGAACAGGGAGCCAAAGGTTTGTGAAAGACTCGTAAGGGAGATGACCTCCGTCTGGCTGAGACCGGGCATGTGAAAGAGCTTTACAGGGAAGAGGAGGGTGACTTGGTATTTCTCATTTAATGAACTAGAAATGCTGCGTGAGTCGCTGAGGATGTTCACGGCCCCAGTGCTGCTCCCTAGAGTTCCTTCTCCTGGTCGTGTGTCCTTTCTAAAGTCAGTGACTTCCTCGCGGGGCTGTCGAGAGGATGAGACCGAATGGAAAGAGTGAAGCACAGAGCCCGGCACGTGGTCATTTCACACGCGTTGAAAATATCGCCATCGTCATCGCCGTCAGCGTCGTCTTCGCCATCGTCGCCATCACTCGTGCCCACGTATCTCTAAATATCACGGGATACCAGTGACCAACACGACGACCATGGTTCCGGTACTAATATCAATGCTACATTCGGTTGTGCAGTTTGGTAGAGGGTTTATGATACGAGGCTAGTTAATCAAAGACTCTGCTGCGTTTTATTAATATACAACCAGCAATCATCGCTTCTCGTGTATCACACGTGAGACTCCTCTGGGGCAGGGGGCGGCAGTGTCCTCTGTTAGGGACAGTAGCTGTGACTCCCCTCGCGTACTCTCCTTCTCCTCCACTTTGCCCTTTAACGACTCGGCATCCTTATTCCAAAGTGGATTCCATTCGGATGCCATTTAATAGATCTATTTATTGTTAAGTTCATTTGAAAGTTTACCGGCAAGTAATAGCTCTGAAATGTCTGAACTAAAACTAAATTTACGGTTGACCAGTATCTTTTCTCTCAATTATCTGTCCCTTAAATTAAATGCAATTAAAAACTTCAAAAAATATGAGTTATTTGCGATTTAACTGAAAAATAAGGTTAAGGTAAAACATATTTTGCTTGTAATTCATTTCTCCTCTCCAAGGGCAAATGACACATATTTAAATAAAGAGAACTGATTATTTGAACAACAGCTATTAAGACAGCTTTGTCCAGAAAGCTGTACATTTAGAAATATTGATCTGACTTAAAAAAACATTCTTCTGAAGTAAAAGTAATGTAAAGAGTTTTCAGTGTAGATTCTATTATCAAGGACATGATTGCTTTCAGTTTGACTTTCCTGAAACTCAATTCTTTTGTGTAAAATGTATTGCTTATCATAAAAATAAAATAATTTTCTAAAAAAATGTATGAGCGTCTGGGTTGCAAACATTGGATTTTTTCATTTTTATATTTGATCAGTCTTAATGTTCTATAGTACAGATTTATCCAATGTACAATCTGCATTTAAAAGGTATGTCCACACAGCTAGTTAAACGAGAAAAAAAAGCAAAAAGAGGTGATGTTTAACGAATTTTCTTTTTTAACTTTCCAGAGATCCCCTACTTCTATCTTCGAGCTAGTTTAAAAATTCCTAAGCACGTTTTGAAGTTCACAGAGAAATAAAATTAAAATCAGTGTGAGAGGCAACGTGAGTTTTCCTATTCCATCATTTATTATACAGTTCTAATTAAAAATCAGAAAAAGGGAGGAAAAAAGTAATCTTAGAATAAAGCTTAAAATTATTCAATACACTTTACGTTTTAACTCAGCGTCCTTCCTTTTCTCCTATGGCCTCTAACCGATGGTTGGAAACTCCTGGAGTAAGAACGTGTTCCTTCAGTGCTCACTGCCTTGGACCAAAGTGCCATTGAAACGCAACAAAATATTTAGGTGACTTGGAGGGGAATTTCTGACTGTGTGCTACTTTCCCTTTAAAATAGTATTTTTTTCTCTTTTTTTTTTTTATAAATAAAGTCAATTTTAATCATGTATGATCAAGGCTTAATATGATAGCACAGGGACGTCATAAACAAGATCTACACAAACTGAAACGGTCTCATAAAAACATGAGTTCGATAGTAGGTCTGAAAGTAGATGAGAATACTTCACCGCTCAAATGTGCTTCTGTTGGAGTTTTAAACTATACGTTTTTGCGATTATTTAAAAAATTATAAGCAGTCACTACAGAAATTTTAGAATTCGGAAAACCATCCAAGAGGATTACTTCCTAATGATCAAACCACTCAGGGGTAACTTGGCTGGCATTACACTTGAATTTCTCGTAGACGGGACGAAGAGATGACATGCAATATATTTAACGATCGGTTCTGCACGAGCATTGACCAATGGGAATCTTTGCCATATGTAAAATCTAGATGAATCATATGTTTTGCTGAATATTCTCTCTCCTGTGTGTATACGAATATATGTCCATAAACAATATATTAGTTAAAACGCTTACATATACAACATACGGTTTAATATATTCATACGTTTTGAATATAATCGTTGTAATGCTGAGGTTTGGACTATTCTATTATTTATCTTTGATTAATCTGTGAAAAAATAGGAGAGTTGCTAGGCAAATTAGAAATGGAAATTTGATTATTGGGGGGATGGGTTTTGAAACTACTGAACAGCCATCTTTAGCAATGACTCGGCGAGGTATAAGTGGTCCCTCGCAAGACCACAGAGAAGCTGAAGGAAGCATTTCGGTAGAGCGATGTTTTCTTATCACTGACAGGGAGAAAGTGTGGCATTTTAAATAATCCGCATGGCTTTTTAAGCTATTTTTTTTTTTTGCACTCTTTATCAATTAATGCATTTTTTAGTACTATCCCCCAGCAGTTAGCCCTAAGAAGTAAATATTTAACGCTATTAAAATTTCATTTGCTATCCAACTTTATTGTTTGAGAACAAATCGTACGTACCTAGGATGAATTTTGTAAACTTTGTCTTTAAGAAGCAAAATTGTATTCTGGGTACACTGTGACTGCGTCGGCCTTAGTAACCGGGGAGGTTTTACGGATTCTCAGTGAGACATTAGGTTCACCTTGAAGCTCACCATTAAGATATCCTCCCCCAAATGAGTGATCATTAACTTGTAAATCCACGAGGGAGCCTTGAAGTATTTTTGAGACGTTAGGGAAAAGGACACTGAAGCGTTAGTCTTGGAAAATAAGAAAGGATTCATACACGATTTACATGGGTTTAGGCCAAGAACTGCCTCTCTGATATTGGGCTAACCGGGGTGCTCGCCTTATTCTGAATGATTTCTTTGTTTTCACACAGCTACCTACACTGTTTGGTTATTACGAAAGTACACTAACCCGAGCGGTCATTGCGAGGGGAAAGCCTAATAAAGAGCCAAGTGAAAATTCGATTTTAAACATAGACGCGCACTCCACCGCATTACGGAACGGCCCGGCCTCTCATGGGACGTGAAGGTGCTGGGAGAACGCTTGCTTTTACCTTTATTCACACCCCAAAACGTCCTGTACCAGGGAGCTCACTCCACCGGGGAAGAGCCATTTCTACCCTCATTTGTCTGAAACATGAAAACAACATAACAGCTGCATGCTGCATTGAATAAGGAAGATACACATGCATTTAAATCACTTATATCTTACTTTTTTATGATGCAATTGTGAATTATGTTCTTTTTGCATCTGTAATTAGAGGGCAGAACAGATGGCGAAGGCTTCGTTTAAAGTGATGTGTCCATTAAAATAACCTAGGCTGCCAAACGATTGTTCGCTCCGGCGGGGCATTCATTCACTGTGGCAGGCACTTTGCGGTACTGAAATATGCTACAAAGGCCCCTGGACTATACATGACGCTTATTATTTTTAAGGGCTTTCCAATAAAAGGGTTCACTGTAGCACAGCTAGCTTTGTCCCTCATTTATCTTCCGAGCATATGTTTTACTATATTGTTCTAATTAAAAAGTGACCTTGTATATAATGATCAGAACTCAGTGCTGAAAATGATTCATGTAGGAGCTGGGG
>NW_011888815.1:3941485-3977155 GCF_000151845.1 Pteropus vampyrus | reverse complement strand
TTGTAATGCTGAGGTTTGGACTATTCTATTATTTATCTTTGATTAATCTGTGAAAAAATAGGAGAGTTGCTAGGCAAATTAGAAATGGAAATTTGATTATTGGGGGGATGGGTTTTGAAACTACTGAACAGCCATCTTTAGCAATGACTCGGCGAGGTATAAGTGGTCCCTCGCAAGACCACAGAGAAGCTGAAGGAAGCATTTCGGTAGAGCGATGTTTTCTTATCACTGACAGGGAGAAAGTGTGGCATTTTAAATAATCCGCATGGCTTTTTAAGCTATTTTTTTTTTTTTGCACTCTTTATCAATTAATGCATTTTTTAGTACTATCCCCCAGCAGTTAGCCCTAAGAAGTAAATATTTAACGCTATTAAAATTTCATTTGCTATCCAACTTTATTGTTTGAGAACAAATCGTACGTACCTAGGATGAATTTTGTAAACTTTGTCTTTAAGAAGCAAAATTGTATTCTGGGTACACTGTGACTGCGTCGGCCTTAGTAACCGGGGAGGTTTTACGGATTCTCAGTGAGACATTAGGTTCACCTTGAAGCTCACCATTAAGATATCCTCCCCCAAATGAGTGATCATTAACTTGTAAATCCACGAGGGAGCCTTGAAGTATTTTTGAGACGTTAGGGAAAAGGACACTGAAGCGTTAGTCTTGGAAAATAAGAAAGGATTCATACACGATTTACATGGGTTTAGGCCAAGAACTGCCTCTCTGATATTGGGCTAACCGGGGTGCTCGCCTTATTCTGAATGATTTCTTTGTTTTCACACAGCTACCTACACTGTTTGGTTATTACGAAAGTACACTAACCCGAGCGGTCATTGCGAGGGGAAAGCCTAATAAAGAGCCAAGTGAAAATTCGATTTTAAACATAGACGCGCACTCCACCGCATTACGGAACGGCCCGGCCTCTCATGGGACGTGAAGGTGCTGGGAGAACGCTTGCTTTTACCTTTATTCACACCCCAAAACGTCCTGTACCAGGGAGCTCACTCCACCGGGGAAGAGCCATTTCTACCCTCATTTGTCTGAAACATGAAAACAACATAACAGCTGCATGCTGCATTGAATAAGGAAGATACACATGCATTTAAATCACTTATATCTTACTTTTTTATGATGCAATTGTGAATTATGTTCTTTTTGCATCTGTAATTAGAGGGCAGAACAGATGGCGAAGGCTTCGTTTAAAGTGATGTGTCCATTAAAATAACCTAGGCTGCCAAACGATTGTTCGCTCCGGCGGGGCATTCATTCACTGTGGCAGGCACTTTGCGGTACTGAAATATGCTACAAAGGCCCCTGGACTATACATGACGCTTATTATTTTTAAGGGCTTTCCAATAAAAGGGTTCACTGTAGCACAGCTAGCTTTGTCCCTCATTTATCTTCCGAGCATATGTTTTACTATATTGTTCTAATTAAAAAGTGACCTTGTATATAATGATCAGAACTCAGTGCTGAAAATGATTCATGTAGGAGCTGGGGATATGAGAAGACACTCAAGCCATATTACACTGGGCAGTGAGGCGGGGATGGGGGCGGGGGCGGGGCGGTGGCTTTGGGGGAGAAAATCTTCTTCCAAGATCGCAGCGTGAGGAGTTGAGAAGATTCCATTCATCTCTGGGATGCACTAGCCTCTCACTGCACATTATTTGGAGGAGGTGTTCGAGGAGGAAAACAAAAACAATAAAAGGGTAAAATTCATAACATTTGGTGCAAAGATGCTCGTACAAAATTTAGTTCATTTACCTTTGGCCAAAGCATATTCTTTGTTCCATAAATACGTGTCGTCTTCTCTTTCGCCGGACTACTCGGCAAGTCGCAGTTCCCGAGTGGAGCGTTACTGTGTTTTGAACTCTCTGCAGGACGCCCGTGTGCTCCAAGGATCAACAGTTCCGGCCCTGCTTCTGTTATTTTTACTCATCGGCGTCTCCTCCATCATCATTCACTACTTCACACGAGGACCTCAAGAAATTTAAAGATATTTTACCTGTCCATTAAAATCTTCAAATCTCGTTTCTTCACGGCAGGACGTGATTAATCGGCAAAGAACAGATGAAGGGCTTGGCATTCAAGATTCAGACTTTTCACAAGTGTAAGAATATTCCAGACGTACTCTTCATCGATTTAAAATGGAATCAGGACACACAAGGAGTGCGGGGCTAATGCGGAGTGAGGAATAGCTGCATATACGATAAAATACGGTTGCCAAACGTACCGGGGGAAAATGGTTCTTTTGAGTTTTTTTTTTTTTTTATTATGAAAACTCAATTTTAAAATATCAATATTTTATGCTTTAATTTTTGATCTCTGACCAAGCTATTTGTCATTGTTGGAATGGTGTTCTGCATTCCCTACTTACGTGCTTTTTCATTGTGAAATGGGTCTTTGGTGATCATTGTTTTTCACCGAGTGCATCTATCTCTCCAGGTTAAGACTCTGGGGTTTTTACTTCCCCAAAGGTTACATCTATAATAATTGTGTTAGCCTACCTGCCAGTGGCCATTTCTCAATTGTTCTAACGCAAGTATTTGTGATTTCCAGCATGAGCGTGCCTCCCGCGTCTCTCCATACACGGATGCTTGCTTAATGAATGCCTGTGGTTTGTGTCCTCTGCCCCAGAAAACTGAGAGGCCATAGATCAGAGGAGAAAATGCTAATTCAAAGGCCAGGCACGATATGGTTTGAAGCTTCTGTCGACCTGCGGAGATGGCTTAGAATTCTCCGATTTGTTCAAGGAACTTTTTGAACCTATGCAGGTTTCAATCTATTAAGGCCATTCAAGAGGCCTGGCAGCTTTACCCACCTGCCTGCCTAGGTTAGGGTTGTGTGTGTGTGTGCGCGCGCGAGCGTGCATGCACACGCACTCACTGAGGCCTTGAGCATTGTTCATTCTGATTGTGAGCGGAGGTGATGACTGACATGTTGTCGCAGAGGACAGTTTGCAGGTCTCGCAGAGACCTGTTGGGATGAACGCAGTCGAGATGATAGCGTCGGGGCAGGACAAAAGCAACGTCATTGTGAAAATGCCTTCAACCTGAATGAAACACGCTGACGGAACCACGCACGGACAATGCACGCGAACTGCCTAATGCAGTATGGAAAGATAGCAATAACCCTTAATGGCAACTCCGGAACGAAGCATTATGGGAGCCGGCAGAAAGGGAAACGCAGAGTGGTTCTCTTTTTGTTTAGCCGTAAGTGCTTATCAAGGTTAGCGGGTGCTCAAGGTCTGTGACACCGGAATAATTTGTTTTATTATAATACACGGAAGAGGAGAGTGCTCAGGGCTTTCTGAGCGACTCAGGCGGCCAGATACAATCCTACCGTCTGAGCTCTTAAGCATCTAATCTCAACACACCTCCGACGCTATCTGATGGGGAGAACGTCGGTGTGGAACCGGAATCTTTTCAAAAATGAGATGATAGGATTAAGAGTTATGATGGATGGTAGCTAGGAACATTTTGTCTCTTGGTGAGATTATAGGATTGAAACTTGCGTTTGCACTTGAACCGCTTTACAGCTGTCCAGGAGGCCAAGGCTTTCTAAGTTCTCCGGCTTGGGCTTCTGGACACTAGCGAGACGTCCACTCGTTGACTCTTCTCCATCACAGAGGCTCATTGGACAGCAGAGATCAAGATACATGGGTATCGGTTCGGCTGGCATAAGAACCACCCTCAGCCCGAACGCCTGGTCTCTGTCTACACTAAATCTAAAGTCTCCGGGACCCTTTCATTCTGGTCTTGTCACCACCTTGAGGGAATGGCTTAATCTGTGGATGCTGTCACATAGTGACACCTATTGTTCAATAAGGCAATTTTTGGCAATGCCTTAATGCAGATGGTGGCTCAGGAAGAGGGAAGGTAGGAGGGCAGAAAAAATCACACTGATGGGCAAATCTTTTCATTTGAAATACTGAGTCACAGTGTGAGCCACTGGAACGTCTCTCCTGAGTCCAAGTTATCGCCAAGGACAAGGCTGATTTATGGAGACCTTGGCAATGGTAAATATGGCTGCTCACAATTTCTTCTCAGCCATTAAGAAGATGCAAAATGCAAGTGGTCATTCTAACACACGTTAATGAAACACAGAAAGCAGTTCCATATAAGCGAACTTAAAAATAGTTTTATCTCTCTGATTTTTAAGCAGGATTTTGGAATTTGTATCTTTCTATAGGTTACCGGGTGATATACTATCAATGTAAAAATTGAGCCTTTTATTCTGTGGGTTGTTGAATGATGAGAATAACTAATTAGTCACTACTAACTAGTAATCGTGTGAATGCGATACCAGCACTATGCAGGACACGCTCACTTTCTCAGCAAACTTATGACCGAATTTTCAGCTGCATGTGGCTGGCCTCTCGTGCTATTTCTCTGAAAACAAATGGAGCATTTTTTATTGGGGATGGATCATTCTCTGTCAAGGGAAAATCATCAAGACAATTTTTAGTAATTAAGAATGATAAAATATTAAAAACAAAATAAACCACATTAGTGGTTTCTTTGGTTTGCTGTCGGCAGAAAATAATTTGACCTTGTTTATTCAAAAAAGGCTCTTCACTGGAAGGATGCTGATGTGGTCGTAAAAGGGCCGAATCCAGTGGCCTCAGAAAGCACGGGAATGCATCGGTGTCGAGGTCCTGGGACCCTGAGACCTGTCATTAGTGAACTCAGCCTCCAGGAATTCTCCGTTCAAGTGAAGGAACTCGTGTGAGAAAAAATGCCGACTGCCCAACGTGGGCCAGGGGTCTGGAAGGTCACGTATGGTGGCTGGGGGGTCAAGGTTCGAGAACACACACACGGCCACTGAGGGGCCTTCTGTGCAGTGGGGGGAAGTTCGGCAGGAAGGAAAAAGTGTGAGCTGGAGAGACACCCCCACGATGTGTCAGTTGCAGTGGTAAGATAGACAAGGTTCTTGTTTTCTGAAAATGCCCGGTCCCACTTCAGAGAATCTGACGCTGGGAGAGCGGAAGTTTCAGAAGGGTGTGGGCTTTACGTTTACAGAAATGAACGACTTGGAACCGTGAGGCAGAGTTTGGACTGTGACCGCACGGCTCTGTTTCCATGACCGTGTCCTCTCCCGGTCTGCTGTGTCTCCTTTTGCTGGTCAGGCTACTGACGACTGTCTGTGTGGCCGCAGGGATCGGCAATGTTCTCGTGACCGAGGGATGCCGTGGGTCTCCCTCCAAATCCCATAGACAAAGATAAACTCCAAATCATACAGCATCGTCCCTGAGCCCTTTATGGGCTGACTTTCTTCCAGTTTTTCAGCCCCGCCTCAGGCCACGCTACTCCAGTCACATATAGAACTGCTTGTAGTTCGATCGCTCTTTATGCCACGGCCCCTTTGCCTATGTGCTTTCACTGACCTGAAATGCAAGCCTTCCCCTCTTCCTGGATCTTGGCCCTTGAGAGCAGTGAGTGGGGATCAAATATCGCCTCCTCCAGGAAGGCCTCTTTGTCCCCTGTGCGGATCGAGTGCTTGGCTCACAGTGGTCTCTCTCCAGTTCCTAGGACACAGGCTCCCGAAGATGAGGGATGTGTCTCTTTTCCACTCTTGCATCCTGCACTGAATCTAGACCAAAGGTTGGCACAAGAAACGCTCCTTGAAAGAACGAATGAGGAGAGTCGACGTGAACACGAACTTGACCTCCACACAGCTCCCTTTCTGCTGCTGCCCAGAGCACTGTGGCTGTCACCTGGACCTTCGCCTTGCAGCCTATAGGTGGCAACGAGAGGTTTCTCTCTCTAGCTTTTCTTTCCTTCAGGTCTGATGGTAATGACAGATCACTCTGAGGCACGCTGTGTTTGGAATGAGACCAGCACAGCCACAGTGTTATGTAAACTTCAGTCCCTGTCCATCTCGACAGGGTTTTTATATGGGGATTTTACGACGAAAGGCTTCCTATCCCATCACACCTTCCCTGAGCCATCCACTCCCAGGGGAATACTTGTCTACAACTGCAGTGGGGAAAAAAAAAAAAGCCAAAAACCCTGCAACACATCACTGTTTTCCAATGTAGGCAGCCTCCGGTTGTTCCTGTTGTTGGGTACAGATCTGCATGCTATTTGGGCGCACGAAGGATACACAACATAAACGTTGTGTGTAGGTACGTATTTACTGACGCAAATTATACACGCATATGCATGTATACAGCAACCTTTCCCGGCCATAGAGTGGTGAGTCACACACATACACATACACACACACACACACACACACACACACACATGAGAGGAAAGGAAAGAATATTACTGTTTCTCACTACTTTATAAATTAGCATCTTTGGTATGTTAGAAGTGGGGGGTGGGACAGAATTTTAAATATGGGTCTTTCTAAATTTTTCATATCTTTCATCTTTTTTACTTTGTCCCTTTTGCTAAATCTGCTCAGAAACCATCAAGTCCAGTGTGCTAATTTGCCTAATTTGGAGTTGGAGGGAATGTGGATTGATTTTCGGCTTCTCTCAGAATCCAGGGGAAGGGCCATCTGTTAGGATTAACTGGGTGTGTAATCCCTTTTGACTCATCTTCTCTGACAACAGGGGTGGAAGAGTAACTGGTCGACCACAGCGTTCTCGCGATGCACAGTAAGAAATATACTCTCCCTCGGAGAAGTCCATCAGTTAATATTAACAAGGAGAAAGAGAAAGGATAGCTCGGCAGGAAGCTCTGAACGTCCCCCAGACTCGAGTCAAGAGATCACCAGGGAGGGGGTCCAGCTAGTAACGTATCCCTCTCTTCCTCCGATGAGAGTGACACCGGGTGACTGCAATCAGAGGGCAGCCTGCTCTCCTTTGGCAAACAGACACCCACGCTGGGAAGTGCCTTTTAATGTGCATCAGGCCTACGTCTGGGAAAAGGATGCACAGTCGGCAGGTACCGAGCCGTAAGGGGATAACTCTGACATGCTGATGAAGCTGCTCGGTTTACGTGGGACGCGACTTCAGCCTCTACCGAAGGGTATTATTAGTGTGGGATGATAGCTGTTCTCCGCCTTCCCAAACGAAAGCCGGTGAAACGTATATGCACCGAAGGTCTGCTCTGGAGACTCCTGCCCTGTTTGTTCGGTGACTTGGGGATCCTAATCGCACAGCTTAATGGAGATAAGGCCTGAAGCAGAGAGAAAGAGCCCACCCAGTTCGGGGCCTCCGGGAAGACGGAGGAAAGCCAGGCGTGTGAAAAACGGAAGCTCGTCCAACTGCGAGCGGTGTGTGCAGTTTTCCCTCACTGCAAGTTTGGTATTATAAAAATAGATTTGCTCTTTGAAGCCAGATGGCATGCGATACTTCTGAAGTTAAATCTGGCCTTATGACAATGCCCGTGGCCGGGGAGAAACCACTTGGGCTGTGATGGCAAACTACTCAGGCCTCTGTGAGTCCTTTCCCGAACCTCTCTGAGTGTGAAGATGCGTACGTGGCCCTTGACGATGATGTGACTACTGTTTGGCCAGGGACCTTTTTTTTTTTTTTTTTGGCCTCCGCCTCATTCTTGTTTCAAAAAACTAGTAATTAAGAACACATAAATGATAGCCTTGGTACTGATCATTGATTAGCTGGTTGCTTTACAACAATAGGCTTTCGCTGCTCATTTTCCGATGGTTTCATCGATCGATTGATTGCTGCATCCGTTCATTCAGAAGTCGACGGGTTCATACAAGCAGGATCATAGGATCTGCAGTCAAAAGACCTATGTTTGGCTCATCGAGACAAGATTTTTAAAAGCCATGTCACCTTGGGAAACTCAGCTCTAGCTTCTACACCTTATATGAGAGAGAATCATAGTAACTGAACCTAAAATACCATTTGTAAAAGTGATTTATGAACAGTAAAACTGTGTAAATGCATTTTATTTTCAGAAGCTAGAACTATGCCTGGACTATTGTATAAGCTACATAAATAAGTATGCTGTGAGCATCTATTCCGTGCTCAGAAATGTATGAGGAATTTTATACAGAAAAAGACTCATCGGACAGAAATACTATACTTGAGAATGTTAAAGTCTTTGAGAAGAAAATAATTTAGTCGTGGAGAAGACACAAATTTAGTCAGTGTTTTCTTAAAATTTTCTATAAAGTAACTTATTTACCAGATGAGGCCATCGACATTGTTATTCCCTGTGATCCTCAGCCTGATTTTGTAATAACCCACATTTAAAGGTAATATCAGTTATTTTAAGGTATGCCGCTGGTAAATATAACCCATTACTCAATTATATTTAACAAGCAGTCTACTGCTTGTTAAATAATTTCCTAATTTATTATTAAATTATTAAATAATTTCCTAATTTAAGTTTGGCAACTTAACGGTAGACACTGAACCCAGGCTACTTCTTTCTGTACGTTTTAGGAACCAAATGATTTTTAATAATAATTGGAAATACTTATTTTCAAATTAAGAACAAATATTCAATTGTTTAAGCAAAATTTCCAAATGTAGACTTGGCAAAAAAGGGGTACTTAAACGTTGGCTGTTCTATTTAATAGTTATGTGATTTAAGAAAGTGATGTAACCTTCTGAAATTCAGTTTTCTGCTATGTAAATGAGATAATGATGCCCCATTTAAAGAAGAAACACAGAATGTGTACGGAACACCTGTATTAAGTAGCTGCAGGTTAGGTTTTGGTCACAGAGACCCTGAAAGGCAGGAGCCTGGACAGACAGACATTTCTTCCTCCCTCACGTAGACACCTGACGTGGAAGGGCCCAGCAAGTCTCACCATGAGTTGGAATAAGTCCACTTCTGCCATGGATACCGGCAGGACAGGTACATCAGACAGACAAAGGACGCTGCCTTCGTGACTGGAGGGGCTGGCCGGTCGAGGGCCTCAGGGCACCAAGGGGTGCCTGTCTGCCACAGAGCTCCCCAGGGAAACGATAGCCTGCATCCCGGGTGCCGATGCTCGGCCTCGTGAGGCTCCTCACATCATACCACTCGGGGTACCTCAAGCATTCTCCTATGTACCAATCATAATTTGGATGATTGTTATTTTCTTTCCATGAAGGCGTACTCTCTGTCGAAGGGGGCCTGATAATACTGTGGAATTCAGACTTATAGATGTGGAAACATTACACGTGGGGGTGTGTGTGTATGCCTGGGTAAGTGCTGATGTGGGTGTGGGTGTGTGACGGAAGTGATTCGCTCGACCATGCAGAAGCGGGCAGCTATACAGGGGCCTATGACAGTGGCATCGAGATCACAGCTTGCTGGAGACGCCAAAAGGCGTCTCTAGCCCGGTGGGATTTCAAACCCAGAAATTGCCACTGCCCCTTCAGAGCCGGCACCCATCGCCCCAGGGTCCGTGGGGCTGCTGCCGAGGGCTCTCGTTTTCTCCAGAGGCCATGGGACTTCCTGGTTCTGAGTAGGTGTTACAGATGGTGCCGTAGGTAAGTGTCAGATGGGGAACCAGCGTGTGTCCTTGTCACCTCCACTTCCCCAGAAGCCACTTCCCTCAGTCTCTCCATGCTGCCAACAGAGGCTCAGGTGCCTGGCTCTCTGCCCCGCTCCTGGAGTTCCCTTTGACTCTGCAGCTTGTGCACCCTGCCCCTTGGACAGTGAGAAATCACAGGCGACAGAGGCCTTTGAAAGCACCACCGAACCAGGACTGTGGCCCTGACTCTCATTTACATCTCTTCTCTCTTCTGCTTCCTTTGTAGCTCAAGAGCTGCAAAGTGTCACACTGTGATATCTTAGGCACAAAAGCAGTCACCTACCGTCCCTAGACAGTCACGAGAGATGAACCCGTCTTAGGGGAGCTCGGTTTTACCTATACTAAAGTAGAGGAGACAGTGAATTGAGAATGTCTAGATAGTTTAAACTTCACTGACAGAACCAGGGGCAAGGTCAAGGCTAGGGGCGTAGACAGAGCCTCTCTGAGGCTCAAAGAGTTCAGCAGAACCTCCGTGTTTTTTGAGGTAATTGGTATAGTAAAAAAAAAATAAAGATAACAGGCTTAGAAACTTTGTGGCATATTTAACATTTTTACACTTATCAAAATAACACTTTTGGTACCTGCAAACAATTCGACTGTATCTGTTTTCTTTCTCTTAAATCAGGATAGAGTTCTTAAAATACATTTATGCATGGAGGATTAAGCGGCATGGTTTTATAAGGGGGTATATGGAAGGTGATCATTCCCTTAACTCTGCCTGGGGCAGTCTGTTCCACACCTACTGTTCTAGCATAATTATTAATAGCACCCAAAGACTGTCCTAGTTTGAATGATAAATTGTTTGGTCAACTTAGGAATATATTTAAACCTGTATACTAAATGCCTTCTCTCCATGTGACTCAGTAACTCTATGAAAAGCCTATTTACAGAAGTATCAAAAGTCTCAATTGGAGGCACGTTGGGAACGGGCTTTGGGAATGAATCTGGGGGTCCTCTCCATGGAGGTGACACCGGAAGTTGAGCTGGTGAATGCATGTTCCCAGAGATGGGTGATGAGACCCTCATAAGCCCTACATTTGTTCTGAACTTGGTATTTTCCACACTGTGGCCCCATTTATTATCTTGGCCGACCCTCTGACACTACTGTGAGGTAGGCAGTACTTGGGATGCTCCTGTTCTACCCTTGATGGAAAAAAAAAGACAAATCAGAGGACCGTGAACGATGCAGGTTTACCTCAACGGTCAGGGGCAGACCCAAAACCCTCAAAGTTGAACGCAGAGCCTTTCCCCACTGCACTGCATGATGGGAAAGTCACCCAAAGGTGCATTTGTCCAAGTCGTTAATGCTTTGAGAGCCCCGTGGCCTGTAGTGCCCTGTGTGACACCTGATGTTACCAGTGACGCGCTCGCACCGCGGGGCCCTACTAAACCGGGTTTCCATCCCAAAGGTCGCGTGCGACTTATGCGGTCTCTCTGCATGTTTCCTTCACCACTTGCATCGTGTGGAAGGACAACACTTCCTACTTCAGTGGTCTGCTGCATTACATGAGATTTGTGTCACGTGCCTCAGGTGTCATACGCAGGAGGCCCCAGACAATCCCTATCTTTTCATAAAGTATGTGTAAAATACTTAGGTTTTTAGTACATCTTTAAGTTCCAGCTGAGACTTCTAGGACAGAGACAAGACGCTTGAGGCTATTTCACATTTTTGTGAGTTAAGTCCCTTCTAACCTTAGGGACCCAGTTAAACCAGCAGCTGAATTTGCTGGCAGATAATCAATGCATGGGTTCCATCCTGGCTCCTTATGAACACTGAATAAATCTGAAATTCCCCATCACTGGAAAGAAATTTAATATTTAAAGGTAATCTGACCTGTACATGTGTGTACCATGAATATTTAATAAAAGCTATAGCAAATGTATTTATATAGCATTAATCTGAGGATATTTATTTCCTATTCATTTTCTAGGAGTGTATTTCTTCAGCACGTGTGAAGCTGACCTCTGTGAAAATGCTCAGTCCTAAAGGTGAGCTTAAAAATTGTGGAGTGAAGCTGTTTTCTTCTCCTGCCGAAAGGGTCGATTCTCCCCCTGTACCCTTAAAAAGAAAAGCGATTCTAAGAGGACATTCTAAGCTGTGTCCCTGGTTATCCCCATAGCACCCCTCTGTTGACTCTTCATTCTACTTTATAGAATGTTTACAAATAAAGAAAGCAAAATCTCACTTTTTCACTTTCCTTTGATATAAATAATTTTACTCCTTTGTAATATTTTAACTTGTGAATGCTTTAAATAAAAAGGATAGGCATGATCCAATTTAGCTGGTAGTTTATATAATAGCTAATTCATATATATATATATATATAAAACATATATATATATTTTTTCATTTAATTTTTGGATAGGTTAGGAGACCCACACAGAATGAAGATGTTTTTCTCTGACGTAGCTTTAACTTTGGGATTAAGAGAAAGCAAAACCAACCAAACAGATAACATCAACCTGATGAGTAACTGTAAAAGCCAGAAAGAACAGTCTAGCCCATTGGTCAAAGGTACTGCTCAGTCACGCTTCCGAGAAAGGTCACGGCTGGCTCACGAAGTCACAACTGGAAACCCTCCACGTTCTGAGTTGTTTTCATTTCCTAATCATGTTCCTCTTTAAAACGCTACTCCAGTAGGGAAAACGAAACCCATGTTTATGATCGGAATACTCTTTTAACGTGTCAGGAGCAAGGTGTCGTGTTTCGCAATCTAATGGAAAGAAAATAAAATTTGAGATGGAAACTTAAGCTACTGTAACTATTTAAAAGCACAGAATTCTAAAGGAATTTGTTTTCAGACTGCACGTTGAAGAACTGGAGCCGGGAGGAACCGATAACGTGTTCACGCTGGAGGAGATGCTCGTAGTTAACGCGGAACCTCGGCCCGCACGTCGCTGGACTGTCATAGACGCCGAGCGCTGCTCTGACTTTCCTGAACTCCATGGCCCAGTGCTGCTTAGCCGTTAAGCTCGGGGAGGCAGCGCCTGCTGTGTAAGAATGTTCGAAATGTCGTGTGTTTGCCTACTTGTTATAAAACTTCTTGTGCCTTTAGCTAGAGCCCCTTTTTTCTTTTCCCGTGGGATGGTCAGTGTGATGTATCAGTGGCTGTATAATCCTTGGCTTTGAGACCCTGTGGAAATGGATTTGTAAGAGAAGCCTAACTCTTTGTTCTCTAAAATCTGCTGGCTGATTTTAGATGAATTTTCTGTTGTCAGCACTCGATGGGCCTAGCAAAGTGCGACGCGGTAAACGCACACAAATATATAACGGAAACCAAAATTTCAGAAAATATTTACTGAATGTGAATACAGGATATTTTCTGTTGCAGTTTATCCCATTTCGTTAAAAAAAAAATACTAGTCACGATCCACTAAACTGATTTCGTAGTCCACTGATGGATTATGACCCGCTCATGAAAAACACTGGCTTAGCACCCAACAAGGCACACTGCAAACTGCATTTGATCAATGTGCCTTTTGAATAATACAGTTTTCAAAATGTATTTTTTATTTTCACAAAGACCATGCATAGGCTTTCTCCACTGTTGCTTCCTCAGGGATCTCTCCACTGTAGTCCGACACAAAAGCGCCTTTTACTTTTAGTGCCCAATGGAAATTGACAATGCACTCTGAGAATCGGGGAGCAGAAGCTGTAAATGTGAGGTGGCATTTGGGGTGGCCAGATAGCGAGGGCATCCAGTCAAATTTGAATTTCAGATAAATAATGAGTAATTGTTAAATATAAGTTTGTTCCAAGTGTTACATGGATATGCAGAAATTATCTGTCGCTAATCTGGAATGCAAATTTAACTGGGTGTCCTGTACTTTTTCTTTGAATATTTGCTAAATACAGCAACCTTCAATCCCAAGAACTGTCTTTTCCACTTACATGCAGTTAACTGAGCTGAATTTCATTTCTCTCATTTCCGAAATGTGAAGGTTGACTTGACGAGCATGAAGGTCCCATCTAGGTGTAATTTTCTGTGATTTAAGATACAGAGATTTGGAATGTATAGGAGCAAGAACTCTAGGTGGTGAATGAATAAAATCGAAAATAATTTCAGTTTTTCTATTTCTGCTGCAGTTGAATCATGTAAACATATGTTTAACTTGCGGGAAATTAAATGATGTATTCCCAGGAAAGAGAGAGAGAAGGATGTGTGGTGCTGGCTATTTTGCTCACATCCTCTCCACGAGCATTCACCCTGGAGTAGACAGTAGACGCTGCCCATGAACCTGATATTCCTAAATTCTCACGGTAGGAGTATCTCACTGGCTCTACTGCCCACAGGCTGTGCCTCTGAGATCTTTCAGCAAAAGACCTTTCCATTCAGAGGCAAAGAGAACAGCAGTCACAGCCTATAGTTACAGCGCCTCCAGGATCCACGTGGGTTTCCAGCTAGACCAAGCTCCCCCAAGCACCCTGGTCAACGCCTGCGTGTGCGGAAGGCACCAGAGCCCGTGTTTTCTGCCCAATGCTGGACCCCTCTACCGGGCGGTCTTTGCACAGGAGCTGCTTGTTAGGTTAGCTTTGCTTCGTCAGTCTGCATGGCAGTGAGAGGCTCTCCTGCCAAACTCTGCCTTTTCCCCGCTTTATCTTTTCCTCTTTATCCCCAAACTGTCAGAGCCTGAAGAGGCGGCCCGTTTCTTCCTATTAAGAGCTTGTGTTCCCCCTGGGTTGGAAGACTACTGAATTCTGACTCCTGCTAAGTCACAGGACCCGCCACCACTTCTACTGGCTACCACACCAAAAACTGATGGTAAGTCAGAACACACTCAGGACGGGCCAAGCTGGTCACAACTTAGTGCCCCAGGAACTGCAGGAAAACTGACATAAACAGACAGACGCCACGGGAGTACCTACGGACTGGATTTTGAGGGTGCCTCACCAAGGTGTCGGAACACAGGATTGGGTAAGAAAAGTGGGTAACTCTGTCAGAATATGAGATTTTAACACCATTCCGACATGGGACATTAATAGATGTTCTCAGACTCACAGGGTCCCAGAAAATAAACCACTCTGAAACTTTTATGTAAAAAAAAAAAAAAAAAAATTAAGGACATATTCCATACCAAACGAACAATGAAGCAAAAACAGCAGAAACAAGCACTGAGAGAATATGATGGAAGAGAGTGGTAAGAAAAATCAATGAACCTTAGCTGTTTTTAATACTCGTCACAAAATATACTTAAAGAATATAATGAACATGTTAAAACTTTACTCTTGAAAGGGAAGATTAATAAAATAAAGTTATCGATAATAATCTAGATTTCAAATCTGAAATTATTGGGGAGTACAAAAATTAAAAAAAAAAGATAGTTGAGTTGACATATTTGGGGTTTTAAATAAATATTGTTTCATGTTAGATTTTAATAAAGGAATAGCAGAGAATATATGTCACTTTCTAATCACTAAAGAGCAAAAAGAAAGACCAAAATATGTAAAATACTGACTTTTTAAAAAACTTTTTTATTCATAAATTATGATGATTTTTCTGTGTGTATAAATACTCTCTTTGATACCACAGAACATTCTATTGACTAACTACCCCCACGGTATTTTAACCAACGTCCTATATTTAATATGTTAAATGTGTTGCCAAATTATATTCCAATGAGTTTCTATCATTTTATAGCTACACTGGCTTTGAATGAAAGTGCCTGTTACCTCACGCCCTAGCCAACATGCTGTTAAAACAAAAATATATCAGTACTGTCTCATTTTAGCTCAGCCACTAAATATTTCATTCATGTAGATTTTTCCTGCCCTGAAATGAAATGATTAATTTTGCTCAAAATGAGTTAGTGATATATTTATATGCCAAGTGTATTTTTTCCCCACAAATAAATTAAAATCTGTCTTTAGAATAGGACCAACTGCTAAATGTTTTCTGGTTTTAACAAATATTTTGTTTCAGGCCAAAATTACAGTCAAGTACTGTATCAAATTATTTGCTAAGAGTTATCATCATTCTATTTGATTAAGACAAGAGTCCACTGGTGAAAATACCTACAAAAATTAATGGTGATTATGGTTAGGTTTGGATAACCCCTTTGCAAGTGATAGTTCTGATTTTAACATGTAGTGGTCAGATGTTCATGTTTATTTGTATTCCTCCCATAGGAAGGAATATAATCATAAATTACTATGTTTTTAAGAGTTTTTTCTTCTTCTAACATGTTTGCTGCCATTCGACTACCATCTTCTATTTTTTTAATGAAAAGTGTCATTAAATGAAATATGACACACCAAAGAATGTCAAGACAATTTTAAGAATCTCAATTAAAAATGGAATTTAACCTGTAGCATGGGCGGTAAAATAAAATTTTAAGTTTAAAGTCTTTAATATGACAATAGATTGTCAAGTTGTAGATAACTTTTGACTGTCTATAAATTGACGTGCATGAACCATAAAGTATACTTTTATTAGACATCAAAGATGGAACAGTACTTTGGTGGGCAGTTTGACACTATCAACACAAACAAACAAACAAAAATATGTAACTATGACCTAGCAACTCCACAAAGATATTCCTTACATTATTATACATAATAACAAACTCTAAAAAAATCATCTCAGCAGTCACTAATTGCATACTGATTAAAAAAATTAAAGTGTATCTATATGATATGAATTATTTAACCATTAAGGAGAATAAGGGATAATTGACTGAAAAGTATTATTACATTTTTATGGCACATAGACTCAGTTAAGGTCAATCTTAAAAGGTAAAAACATGGAAAACACGTGTAAGGTAAAACTAAAATTAATGAAAGAAAATATGAGACAAACTTTGTGACTCAGGGGTACGGAATAATTTTAAAAAGTCATATGACAAATCCACAAGAAAAAGTGGATTTGATTTCGATCAAAAATAAGGATTTGATATTAATAAAAAAATAGCACGCCTAACATTAAGGGGTAGATAACAGCATGAGAGAACATATTTGCAATATGGAAAACTGTCAAGAAACTAGTAGCTTGAATACACAAGGAGCTCCCGCAACTCAGTAAGAACATGCTTCAACACCAAGAGGAAAACAAACATGTGGATAGTTAATGTACTTAAGTGGAAATCCAAAAATTTACAAGTTAAAGAAAACCAAATTAAAACAGCAATTAAATATCACTATTAAATCGCCTAATGTAGAAAGATGGGTGAGATCAAGCATGACAGGCTAGGTGGGGATGTGGGAATGGAGACTCAGGTAGCCATTCCCACGCTGGAGAGCGATCTGGCGTTTGTAGGTAAAGTAAATGTACACCTGCCTGATTAACCAGCTGTTCTGCTTTGAGGCATACATGCTAAAAGAATTCTCACTCAGGTCTACACGTGGACATATATAAACACGTTGTTGTTGTTGTTGTTTCTTCCCAGTGTTATGTGGGGTGTGAGAAGTTGATGGCAGTGTCTGGACGCCTGTCAGTGAGTGTTCTGCTCAAGCGTGGGGCTGTGCACCACGTGGCAGGGAGGCGGCACAGACGAGAGGACACGAAGAAATATGGGTGTGCAAGCACGGGGGGCGGAGTACGCAGCGGAACGGCGCGGGTCAGAAAGACCGCCGTGCGGGTGTGCAGTTGTTACACAGCGATGCTCCACCGCATTCGTCAACGATCGTGGTATGCCAGGCACTGAGAAAGAGGTGTGAAGTCCCACCCAACAGATAAATAAACAAACCAGCAGATGTGAAAATCGAGAGAATCTCAGTAAAGAATTTTAAGTGTAAGTGAAAAGCTCCAAGTTGCAGAAAAAAATACGGCACCATATGCATATCCATTTGTGAGTATTATATGTCTGTATATACATACATATACTTCTACAGATGTATGTCTGTCCATATGTACATATTCATGCATATACGCATCCATCATATGTATAAGTATACGTATGCACATATACGAATCCGCAAACATATAACGTGTGTGTATATATATACATACATGTTATGCATACATACAAAATGTTGGATAATGTAAATTATTTGCCATGATTATGTATTGCATCTATTTAAAATAATGATAAAATAGCAAATGTGGGAGTTTTTCCATATTTTGAGAGTACTGTTTTCTATAATAGTTATTGTAATGATTCTTTCGTTGGCATTAAGATCATACTTATAATGTTTAGAAATATTTGGAATGATGGTTTAGGGTGTGAATCAAAAGTAGAATTTTGCCAAATAGGTTTTGTATACTTTTTCTTATTTTGTATACTTTTTCTCAGTGTTATTCACTTAAGTTAGGAACTGTAATTCACAATCAAGTAGTTTGGTTTTGACACACAAGTTCTTCACCCATATATGGCTCAAAGAAATCTTGGACTAGGTATATGGGCATTTTTTGGTCTAGTTTTCTGTTGGCTCCATTTAAAAATCTAAATTTGAATTTTATGTCATGGACCGCTTTGTTGAAATATGGCTATTTCAATTTTTGAGGGCTACCTATAGTTTCAATTTTGCTCCAAAAGAACACTTCAAAATGATTTCTTTCAAAAATGTAATTGCCCAATTGAGAAATATTAGTGAGAACTCAAAAAGATTTGAAAAAGTTAATTTATTTGTATAAATATCTATACTGTAACATAATTAACTAAATAGCCTATTAAGCTGGAAAATAAGTAGATATTATTTACGTAATATTATAGTACATCTATATTATCAGTTGCAACTATTTTAAAATAGCGTTTTCATTTAACTATTAACTTTTGTTTCAAATTTTAGAGAGATTTCCCCAATTCTGAGAACATTATTGGTACACAGGTTTCCTAAATAAAAGACTGCTAAACCAAGTTGAGTTCTTAAAATGTCTATGGAGTCCAACTCTAAATTTATTATCACTCTTTTTGACTCTAAAATTTTTAATCTTTGAGAGTTCATAAGAAAACAGCTTTAAATCTGAACTTAACTGATTTAGTCTAAAGTTTGTCTATTTATTTTTTTGAAAAAGTAATTTAAAAACAAATAGAAAGTAATCAGGCTTTCTAAAATAGCATTTTCTATTTCTTATGATGTAGTTTTCTTGGTGGTAATGGTGGTATTTTTTGGCTGTGTCACAAAACTTGAATAGCAAGGAAAGTGAGCAGATAATTCAGACTTAAAAATAAAGTGTTTTAGCTATTGGCAGATGTCAAGACAACTTGAGACTTAATGATTACTGAGCTGCATACCTGCCATCCTTATCTGTCTCTAGCAAAGTTGACAAAACAAGGTAGTCTCATGTCAAAACAGATTGGGAAGGAAGGAAGAAAGACAGAAACTTGGGCAGAGTTAAGAAGAAGTCTTGCGTTTTCATTTCAAGTTTCCTCTTTATTCTAAATGATCTCCTAAACAAAGTCTTATGTGCACCCCAAATAAAGCAAGTTACTAAACCACAGAATATTAATCGGAAAGCATTCTGCACCATTAAATTCGACGATCTGGCAGATAAAATCTCTCTGATCCACTCACTGCCCACGCCCTCAGTTGAAAGCATGGATCTCCACGGTCCTTATCTAAGGGACAAATGTCTGCGCGTGGCGACGGCATTCTCTTTTTCTCTCCTTACCGAAACTCGCTTGCACTGACCCGTAGCACGCCACTCCTTCCTGCAGGGACACAAAGCCAGTCCATAACACTGGCGTATTCGTGGTCATCCTTCAAGACTCCAACTGAATGTAATTTCCCCTTCGAAACCTCCCCTGAACCACCTTACTGCTCTCGTGCCCCCGCAGTACTGCCTGCATATTTCTATTCTATCATTTTTCTGTACTTCTCTGATTTACGTGTCTGTTCTTCCCGCTGGATCAGTGTTGCCAAGCATCTGATACTTGAGTCTTCATTTCCATTAGAGCATCATGGTACTTTCTCCTGCTGAGTTACGAGTCTCCTGAAAACTGCCACAGCTTCTTCTAACCAGCTGGCATTGATACATCCATGAAATCTATTTGCCATATCTGCTCTGAACTGTGCCGTCCTTGGCATATCTTATTTGTCTGTGTGTCCTCTGTACCGGGAACACAGAATGGATGTCATACATGCATAAGAACCTTCTCAGGATGATGCTTCCAGATGTATCTATACTTGATAAGCAAAGCAATTTATTCCTACCTATCATATCGTAGGCGATGGCTTTTAATTTTCACCATCAGGGAGCAAGAACTACGGCTGAATGTCATAATAATTTTCCATTTTTTTCTTCTAAATCCTGTGTTTTGTTAAGTGTAGGCACAGCCCACAGTTTTCCACCATAAACTACCAACCTGCAGTCCAAAATGGGGCCTTCCACAATGGTCTTTCTATTGTAGACACTATGCCTTTGAGAGCTAAAGCTTTCTAAGTCAGGCATCAAGCTAATGATTTAGTTATTTATTCCTTTGAACCAGCTACTTTGGTGACTCATTTTTCTCCCTAACCCATGCTATTATACACTAATCCATACATTACTTCCCCTCAATACAGATGACACAGACTGTTTACTCAGGATGATTTTGCAATATGCCCATTAACAAAGACTTTGTGGGCAGGAAGAATACCGGTTATTCAACCAAGTTTAGGAACACAGCTGAGTGGTAGACCAGATTAGCAGGGTGTTAAACATCCATTAATAATGGCAGGGCAACAAACTTGAAGGTTTTGATTTTAGTTCAGATAAGCCCTCTAAATTCAGGACTTGGCTAACCGTACTTGTAGGTTTCTCTTACAGAAAACCTGGTCCGTCGCGGCAGGGGATCGGCTGCGTGAATGTTAGTCAGAAGGCAAACAGAGTTTGTAATAATTATTATGATACAATACATTTTAAAATTATTATGTATGTTGAACTTCACGATAGTCTAGATTTCAACTATTTGACATTACTTTTTCCCCCATATCTATGTTCCTCAGATTGCAGGTATTGATTTGGGGTTCAAAAATACTGTCACTCTGGTAAAAAGTGTTTATTCCTATTTAGAAACTTTAGCCAAACTAATTCCATTCTCGATTTTAAAAAAATCACTATTTCCCTTCAGTTTTCTTTGATTCTCATAATTTACTGTGCACGCACCTGCTTCCTCCACCGATCTGTAAGTTCTTTGAAACTGGGGGCCGTGCTGTTTATTTTAATATTCTATTAACGCCTCTACATTTTAGGTGCTCAACTAGTAACTAGTATTACTAAGAATATTTTTTGCCATATATATATGTATGTCTCATCTCTTCAATGGTTTGTGGGAAATTTTATGACCATTGAAATGGTTGGTTATCTCTAGCGTCACAAGAAATCAACTTGCTTTTCCAGTTCGGGTTGCGCGATTACTCTGAGCCACTAACTGTGCCGATCGCTTTACGCAGATTTTCTCGATTAGTGCCCCAAACCCCTCTATGAAGTGCGATTATTACAGCCTCTTTCTAGATAAGAAAGTTGAACACAGTCAAAGAACTCCTCCATGACAGTGCAGTCCATGTGGAGTGGCAAAGTCCAGAATCAAAACCGGATCTTAGATCCGGAAGCTTAGACTTTCCATCTCATTGCACTTTATGAAGAAGCCTCTCTTTGCCCTTACTCTCCAAGAAGAAAAAAACAAAAGTTTTGTTTTGATTTGATTTGATTTGGTTTCTATGCCTCATTTTTTTTCTCAAGAAAAATTAAGTCTTTGGACCAGTTGCCGAGATAAAAAATCCCAGCGTCGTCTTTGTGTGTTTTGTTGACATTCGGGATTCTAGTCCATCGGCGAACCTTGTCATCTCCACTTTCAGAGTCTATCGAGAATCTTGCCACCTCTTACCATTCCCGCTGCCGCCGCCCTGACCCAGCCACCAGCCACCGTCGCTGGGGTGCTGGGACACAGCTCCCCCTGACCGCCACCTCCGCCACTGCTGCCCCTCCACAGACAATTGTCAAAACAGCGGTCTGAGGGTTCTTTCAGAAACACAGGTCAGATCATGTCCCTCCCTGCCCCAATTCCAGTGACTTCCCGCCTCACTCAGTAAGACACCAGGCCTTTCCAAGAGCTCCGCGCAATTTACCAGTCCCGTTTGCACGCACTTCTTGGATTGACGTCACTCCCTGCTCCTCTGCCCTACGCTAACTCCGCCTCAGGCAAGCCATCTCCCAGCGGCCCCTCCAAGTCACGATGCAAAGGCCCCTTGTCACCGCTTTTCACTGGAAGATGCTTCCCCAGAACAGCTGCGTGGCTTTCCTCCTGGCCTTCTTCAGGTCTTTGGTTAGATCTCCTCTTTTCGGTGAGGGCTCCTCTGACTATGATATTTCAAATTATTATACATTCATTTATTTTTCTCCATAGCAGTTGCCACCATCTAATGCATTATAGATTTTGATTATTTATTTGTTAGACATCTGTTTCTAACCAGTAGAATATGAGCTGCCTGCTCAGGGCAGTGATTTGTGTCTGTTTCATTCACGGCAATATCTCTAGGACTTATATCATTGCTTCGCACGTAGTAGGCATTTGATTAATATTTGTGGAATCCGCAAATCTTATATATATCTTCACATCCAATAGCTTTCTACCTATGTCCTTGAAGTGAGAAGAAAAAGAAGTTTTCGAGTATTTGGGGATCATTAATTATAGTTTTAAGTAATCAAAATAGGGTAATTTTCTATGGATGACTGGTGTTGGGTAATGTAAATTTTTATGTAACCCATCCATCAGTCATTTTACAAGGATTTATGAAGTTTCCCCATTCACCAATTGCTTCCAACCTTCCAAGCTACAGATCTTAGCTGACGCAAACCCTAGTCTAGCCTTAGACTCTCAACTGTTTCTTTCTCAGAGACATTCGCGCTTGGTGTTAGGCAAGCTCAGTTTTACTTTTGCACATATAAACTGCACAATAAGAAGAAAATCAACTTCAGTTTTTCATTGATTTCTACCAATGGCAGGATGCAAATATTTTTAAAAGAAAGTAAAAAAAGTTTACGTCTTTACAGTGTATTGCATTGTAATAATTGAGATGTTATTTCCCTGTGAATTAGATATAAAAATTTTTAAACTTTCTATTAGATTTCAAAGTATGCATATTTAAAAGAATAAAATGAAAGATAACTTAGAATAATCTATTGAAATTATTAATAAAATACTTAAGCCATATACTAAAGAAAACCCTAAAGATTCCACCAAAAAACTCTTAGAAAAAATAAACAAGTAAAGTCGCAGGATACAAAATCAATGTACAAAAATCCATTGCATTCCTATATGCTAAAAATGAAATTTTATTAACTATAAAAAAGAAAAAACCCGATTCTCTCTTCAATTGCAACAAAAAGAATAAAATACCTAGGAATAAAGTTAACAAATCATGTGAAAGACCTATCCACTGAAAACTATAAGACATTATTAAAAGAAATTAAATAAAACATAAAGAAATGGAAAGATATTCCATGTTCATGGGTTGGAAGAATCAACATAGTTAAAATGGCCATGCTATCTAAAGGAATACACAGGTTTAGTGCAATCCCCATTAAAATTTCAACAGTATTTTGTGAAGAAATAGAACAAAAAGTCATCAGATTTGTATGAAATCACTAAAGATTCTGAATAGCCAAAAAGCCATCCTGAGAAAAAAGAACAAAGCCTGATTTCAAATAATGCTACGAAGCAACAATAATCAAAAAAGCATGGTAATGGCAGAAAAACAGACACATAAACCAATGGAAAAGAACTGAGAGCCCAGAAATAAATGCACATACATATGGGCAAATAATTTTCGACAAAGGAGCCAAAAGTATACAATAGAGAAAAGAAAGCCTTTTCAATAAATAATGCTGGGAACACTGGAAAGCCACATGCAAAAGAATAAAACCAGACTGCTATCAGGCATCATACAGCAAAAGTAACTCGAAATGGATCAAAGACCAAAATATAAGACCTGAAACAATAAACTGCACAGAAGAAAACATAGGAACTAGACTCATGGATCTTGGACGTAGAGAGAATTTTATGAATTTGACTTCAAGGCCACGGAAGTAAAAGCAAAAATAAATAAATGGGACTATATGAAACTAAAAACCTTCTGCACAGCAAAAGAAACCACTAACAAGACAAATCAACTGAATGGGAGAAGGTATTTGCAAATCATGCCTCCGATAACTGGCTAATATCTAATATATATGAAGAACTCATACAACTCAACAACAAAAAAACCGAACAATCCAATTAAAAAATGTGCAGAGGACCTGAACAGACATATAAAAAATGCTCAACTTTACTAGTTATTAGGGAAATGAAAATTAAAACCACAATGAGATACCACCTCACACCTGTTGCAATGTCTGTCATGAACAAAACAAGTAATAACAAGTGTTGGAGAGGTTTTGGGGAATAAGGACCCCTCATATACTGCTGGCGGGAATGTAAATTGGTACAGCCACTATGGAAACAGTATGGCGGCTCTTCAAAAAATTAAGAATAGAATTACCATATGACTCAGCAATCTACTGGGCATCTACTCCCGAAATTTGAAAACATTTATCTGTAAAGATATATGCACACTGATGTTCACATTGCAGCATTATTTATGGTGGCCAAGACATATAACCGACCAAAGTGCCCTTCGACAGATGATTGGCTAAAGAAGATATGGTACATATATACAACGGAATATTACTCAGCCATAAGAAGAGATGAAATACTGCCACTTGCGACAACACAGATGGATCCTGAAATAACCATGCTAAGCGAAATAAGGCAGACAGTAAAAGCTGAGAACCATATGATTTCACTTACGTGTGGGATACAAAACCGAAAGCGACAAATAAACAAGACAAACAAACAAAAACACGTAGACACTGATAACAGTTTAGTGGGGACCAGAGGGAAAGGGGGTCAAACACATGCTGATGAAAGGAAATTTGACTTTGGGTGGTGAACACACAATGCGATATACAGATGATGTATTACTAAACTGTACACCTAAAAACCACGTAATTTTATTAACCAATGTCACCCCAATAAACTAAAAAAATAAGAGTAAAATGGGAGATAACGTACAGTAATCCATTAAAATGATTAATAAAACAATTGAGCCAAATACTAAAGAAAGGCAAAAGATAAATCTGATATCACGTTTCTCTAAGTTAAGCTATTGTCTGGATTTGTTTTTTCTTATATTTTTGTTATTTTTAAATTCATGTATTCATTTGCACATTTATTCAAGCCTTATAAATTTCCCAAATATGAATTCAGCACATAACATGAACTTAGAGTATACAAAGCATCAAAAGTGAGATCCAGAAATTCGAAGACCTTATTATACACTAGATAGGAAGATAAATCACTTTCATAATTTTTTCTCATTTCTTTCACTAGACATCAGGTACAGAAAAATTACTGGGGCGTACTATTTGGGAAGGCCAGGAATGAAGTGATGCCTTTAAGACAGAGGTCTCCCTGACTGAAACAAAAATCAAGTTTGGACACTTTAGTGGTGTAAGCTTCATGCGCCCAGAAAACTGACATTGTCGGCAGCGCTGTGCAGGTAGACAACAACCCTTCCTCAGTCTTTCTTTCTCAAGCATCTTTCGAAATCCTCCAGGCCTCTCTCTGTTAAGCACAGACGATCGCACTGCGGGAAAGTGGCCTGCCCTTCCCCTACGACACACCGTCAGTCCTCAGCTTGCATTTGGGCGTCATTTACTGCAGGCAGGCTTCCTTCCTCTTCGTGAACTGTCTAAGAGATCGGCCTCTGCAAGGGACCCTGAGACTTCCCTTCCGCAGCCTGCCTCTTCCCTTCTCCTAAGTACGTTACGGCACATACTTAATATAGTAAAATGATGTGCTGACTTGTCCAGTTTCCCCACTAAGATGCTGAACTCGGAGGAGGCTGGTGCTCCTGACGCGTTTCCTCCTCTGAGCCAACACGCGCAGCACACTACCTGTATTTAAGTAGCTGTTTCATAAATATTAATTGAATAAATAAGCTGCTTTATACCAAATTGTACCTTAAATATTTGATTTAGAGTGTTCATCTGCAATGATTAAGTAGTTATTAATTTTTAATGACTCATCGATGCTTAGGTGAATAGGTTTAGACAGTTTCAAAGGATCTTAGTTGAGTGTGGGGGAGATGGGCAGGTTAAGGCCTGCCCAAGACATGCGGGATTTCCAACGGACTTTGCATAAATAAGTAATTTTTAAAATAATAATCGCTTGCATTGTCGCATTCCGAATCTCCAACAAGGTGGGCCCCAAGACCTTAAAGAGAGTTCAAATTCAGAAGAATTAAAAGTACGATCCAAAAAAGACAGAATCAGGGAAGTATGTAAAAATATACTTGTTCAGTCTCGCTACTATTTCTTGGAGTCAATCTTGGTTTAAAACATAATAAGCAGAGCCCAGCTTGTCATACCTACTTTTTCCCAGGGGTCTGAAACTGTAATAAAAGCATTTTAACTCAGTGGTAACTGGATTAGAGTAATGCAAGAACCTGCCACCTTGGGACCTCCTGCTTGTGTCTCGGCCTGAATAAATGTGCATGGAAATTGTTTAAACTGATGGCTGCGCAAGATCACAAGTTATAGTAATGCTGACAGTCTCAGCTTGGAACCTGGCGGAACAGCAGAAAAACGTGGAACAGGGACTGAAAACAGCTCATTTGCTGCCGTGAAAGCGGCACTCAGAGGTTTAGATGTACAATCTTTGCAGGTCAATGGTGACAATATTTGCAAAGTGCCACCAACGTCTCTACTGCAGACCGAAGCAACTTAATAGGAATCCTTGCCGCAAATCTAAAGCAACTTGATTTTATTCCCAGCCTCCAGGACTCTTAAGAAGCCGTAAGGAGGAGTTTCTCAAGACTTAAAGTGGGAGAAAGGATACTAAATCTTCCATCTCCTGGAGGCCAGATGGGAAGTGAGAAGGTATAGTTGTCACATTCTGTCACAGCAGAATATCTTGGAAATAATCCAATCAGTTGGTTCCCTTCGAAAGTAGTGGCGTTTCGGGGTGAGTTCTGCCTCCACCGTGGCACGGGTTTATTGTGCCGTGTCACGGAGGCAAACATCTGCTGGCGAAGACAAGGGAGGAACAGGAGACTTGCCAGCGTCGTCACAAACATTCACAGGGAGGTTCTGGTGAATTGTAGCCAGTGAAAAGTGGCAGCTCGTCAGCTTCCAAGGGCCCAGACTCGGAGTGAACAAAGTTTGTATTTTCTGCAGTGTGTAATTGCAACTTACTGTCAAATTTGGCAAAGTGGACACAGAAAGAATGCTTCAAAAGGGGCCTAAAACGAGAGTAACTGATCCCCCATAATTCAGCACGATCAGAGAATCCAGCTTTGCTTCCTGGGAAGCTGAATTTGCTTCCTTGAGGAGATGCGATTGGAGAGCATTTTGCAAAGAACATCATTTCGGTCCAAGGAACCATTTCCTTGCTTTATTATTATTATTATTATTTTTTCATTTTGAGTATACAGTACATTGGTTAGACATCTATATAGTTCATAAAGGTATCCCCTCAACTGCACCCTCCCTCCCCTGGCCCTCCGCCTAGCCAGCGTATTAATGCTCACTGCATTCCCTCTGCAGTGCTCCCCATCCCCGTGACCATCCATCGGCTACTAACTTGTACTTCTTTAGCCCTTCGCCCCATTCTCCCGGCCTCCCAAGCCCCTCTCCTCTGTCAGACACCAAATTGTCCAGTATATTTGTGAGTCTGTTTTTGATAAGTTAGTTCTTTTTATTCCTTAGATTCCGCATATCAGTGAAATCATATAGTCTTTATCTCTCCTTACTTTTTGAATTGGAATTAAAATAAGTAAAGTGCTTAATATCACATAAAGGAAGCCTGCCAAACACTATCCAGGGTTTTCTTCCATTTTCAAAGAGCGATAATGGCTTGCTTTGGTTTGAAATAAAAGAGCAAGAAGGAAGCCCTAAGGGTATTTGACTTCTATCCTCTTTCCGTTGCTGTTTTGACATTTGGTCACATGTGTGTTTGTGTCTACACTTGTTTCGTTTCTTCCCTTTTTTTTTTACACCTCGTACACCATGTCCATCTTCTATTCTACAAAGAAGTAAGAGGCTATGACGCTAGGCACAGCGTAGGCCTCTAAACTGGATGCACGGAGCCGAATCCCCAAACTTCCCAAACGTGCCAGGAACAGGGAAGGCTCCCTTTCAAAAAGTCACATTATGGACACAGGCAACTGGTATATTCAGTATCTAAGAAACAGCTTTTCCTTTTTCTTTCTATTTTTTTTTTCTCTGTTCCTTCAGAAGAAGGTAAAATTTTATTATAAAACCACAGATAAGTACATCAACTGCTAGGAGGCTGGCACAGCGGAATACAAGGAAGTAAGAGATAAGGGAATTTGGTCCAATACAAAAAGTACTGCGGAATTTAAACCAAATGACAGCAGATAAGGCTTTTCCTGAGTTTCTATTAAAAATGTAATAAATAAGAAATCCAAAAATATTTTTTTTCCAGTCTCAGTACTTCTGTTACTATATTACTCATCATAAATGTATAGAATCTTCATCAGTGCTAGGATTCTATTCACAGCTACAAAAATAAACTTGGCTGGAGTCATGTTAAAGATATGACAGCCTCAGATTGATGCCTGTGAGTCTTTCAGTCGAGTTTGTCGTGTGAATAAACAGACCTCATTTACACACTGAAGCAAGTAACCCCATAAACCTGCGTGGATGCCTACTTGTGAAAGCAGGATTGACTCAATAGAAATCACCAAGAATAAAACACATTAAAAAACAGTGGTAGGAACTTGGCTTATGATGCTGTTAGGGAAAATTTATAGTGTTTTTTTTTAATCATTTAATTTTATTATTATTATTTTAATTGTATGTAATTCTCCAAGGATCTGAAGGTTCTGTGAGTAATAGATATTTGCTGATATCTCACATTCTACTGTGGACTTTAAACTGACGGAAGCAGACAGGTTTTAATAAAGCGAATCCCCCTAAACGTGAATTTGCATAGATCCATGTACACCCTCTCAGTGCCTTTGGCCCTGTTGACCTCAGGGAACGGAAAAAGATCAAAATCTGTACAAAGAGGGACTCTCGTGGTTCCCCGGATGACAACGCCTCTGGGGCCTGCAACTGAGTGCGACCTGTGCTCTCAGGTGAAGTGGTCCATGGTGTCTGCTCCATCTCTAGAGGACAATAGCCTTAAGTCATAAAACGTCTCCTCGTGTAGTGTGGCACATCTGTCACCCTTAGCATCTCACACGCTCTGTTTATATCTGTCTTGGGATGGTCCATGGAAGGAAAAGATCGCCCTATTTGATAGCAGATATTCAAGCTATTTTATTTGATTCTATCTTTTGTTTCTTTGTGACATGCATATACATGCATATATGTTCAACCAGATACACACACACATACATACACACACTGAGAGGGTGTACATGGATCTATGCAAATTCACGTTTAGGGGGATTCGCTTTATTAAAACCTGTCTGCTTCCGTCAGTTTAAAGTCCACAGTAGAATGTGAGATGTGTGTGTATGTTTTAAAGTATTTATTTACCGAAAAGTTCAGAACATAATATCTGTGTATCTCAACAGATTGAAAAATGATAGGCCTAACTGATTTTCTCTACCCTGGGGTTCCTGACACCTCAGAGGGGGAGAAAACAGTATTATCAACTTTCAGTAATAATTTCTCTTGAAGGTGGCAGCCGTCCTTCCTAGGCATAGTCAGATGGGTGCCGTAAGTAGGTCACATTTTACTAATAGCTCTGGGGATTGAATCATGAGTGAGTATAACTGTCAACAAACAAAATCAGCATCCATCTGCAATCGGTTGTGTGGACAATCGTGACATTTACAGCATCATAGTCCTATACCTATTTGTTAAATCGTTCAAGTTTTAAAACTGCAGCTATTTTAGATTTTCAAGCCCTAGGCTTTCTAGGCCTTGGAGGTGGTTGGCATTCAGAAGGCATGTACGAGTCCAGACTTTGTGGAACGTGGATGGCGAAGATCGTCCTCCCAAGTTAATTATTAAGATGTTTAGAGAATCATCACAGCCAGAAAATCTAACTCTCGCTACTTATTATTATTTTCTTTGCCACTTTTTAAGCTATCCAGTTCTATTATTGAAAACAATTTAAGATTTGGTATCAAAAGAACATTTCCATTCATTTTTAAACAGAATTCTCATAAATCTTTGTGGCTTCCGTGCTATGACCCAGAATAAGAAATTAATGTGAGGTTGGATAAAGGCTGACACCTTGTTCTCTATATTTCCTACTATTTATCTGAAAAATCTGCTTTAACATAACTTCTGAATAGTCGAATAGCCCTTCCTAACACATGCAAGAATATTTGATTAATGAGTAACTACAATTAAACGAATTGCTATGTGTAAACCATTTGGAACAGTGTCTGGCACACAGTGTTACGTACGTGCTGATAATCACACTTATTATTACCTTTGTCAATGCAGATTTTTAGATTAGAACACAATTATTAGGGCAATCTAATTGGTCTGGGCCTTCTAGCAAAACAAAATGTATAAAACCTAGGACTCATGGCAGAATATGAACTAAGTCTTCATTCATTTCTTATATTTTGACCACTGAGTTCAAATTTTTAAATTATTAACATGTTTTATATATTCATTACTTTATATTATACGAGAAATAACTTAAAAAATTCTTTACTCTGAGGATTAATTTTAAAATAATTTCATTGAATGTTTTGATTAATGAAGTTATATACTATGACTTGGTGACATCTTGAGTTTCACTTACAGCTATAAACCTCATTTGTGGGTGAGTTTATATGGGTGCATATGGGTGTAATTATCTGTCCGGCTTCTACGTGTGTGAATCTAGAATGCCCTGTGGGCAAGCTTGAGTTCTTCCTTTGTGCTTCATAAATTCAGAGCACTGCTCACATCTATGAGATTATCTGTGCCAAAAAAATAAATAAGAGAGAGAGAATATTTTTCCCATAGATTTTTAGATTTTAAAAGGCATCTTTTCTAGAGGCCTACACATGTATATATACACATGCACGCATATATATATACATATATATATATATATATATATATATATAAATGAAAATATCACGTATTGACCCATTTAATCTTATTCTGTGGTTTCTTAAAGAGAACTTTTGACCTAGTTTTAGCTGTGCTGGGTGAAACAAAAAAATAAGTTTTGTACTTCTTCAAAGCGGAAATGTTTTGAAATAATTTTGGGTTTTAGCATGCTGTTAACTAGCTACCCGGGATATGCAGTGATATCTCTGAAAATAATGGTGTAATTATTCATTTAATTATATAAAAGCACAATGAATGAACACTGCCTGTTTTAATTTTCAGATTTACCTACAATGATGTCTGTACTGAAACAGTTAGAAGTCTACTATGCAGTAAAATGATAATTGGGAAATGTATGGTCATGAGTAAAATTGATTTTAAATCTAGGTAATTAACAAACAAAAATTAACTTAAAATTTTTTTTCTCAGTAGCAATGTCTTTGGTTTAATGTATAAACCATAAGCAAACTCTTGGTCTTAATCTTATTAAATATAATAGACCGCATTTTTTTTGTATTAACCATTTAAAATGCTTTAAAAAATTAAATGTTTATCTAAAACAAATCCATTCGCGAATTTTTGTTTCCTTTTAGACTATTAAATTATCTTAATTACACAGTGGAAAGGTCAGCATTTATCAAGCACTTGATTTACTATAAAATATTTAAAAAATATTTCTCAGAAGAGTTATGCCTTTAATTAGTTATAACTGATTGTTGTTTCTTTTACCTTAATAGCTTCCATATTTATGAATTCTGCATTAATTTAATGAATAAACTCTATGTTTTAATTATACAGGAATGTAGGTGTATTTCTGGTTTCATAAGAATTCTTCCCGGTCAAAATGACAATAGCCTGTTTTACCGCTGTCATTTCATCAGAGCTAAAGACATGCGCACACGCGCGCGCGCACACACAAGCACGCGCACGCGCACACACCCTCTCTCTCTCTGTCAGTTCATCGGACTGTTATGCTATCACTGTGCGTGTGTGTACGCTTGTGTGTCTTTGCTTATGTCACACCCTTTAAATTCAGGTGGTCTCAAGCTGTGCCATATGATTCCAGTCTCAATTCGACTTTCCAAGGGCAGCAGCACTGGACCAGGTCAGACATAAATAAGGCATAGGATAGTCTTGGTGTACAGAAAAGCGTATTTATTCTTTTTCCAGAGTTCACGGCTATCAAATGACGCCTAGCAGAGAGGAAAGACAGAGGAAGAAAGGAGAACTCTCAAAAATGTACTTTACGTCTAACTGCAACCTTTGTTGAAAAAAAAAAGTTATATGAAAAATTCAAGGCATAATGAATTAGCAGTGTGCGTGTGCGCGCGCGCGCACGTGTGTGTGTGTGTGTGTGTGTGAGTGTGTATTTTTTTCCTCTAGGAATACAACTTTAACCAGAACCCAGTAGAGAATATATTGGTATGATTCCAAATCGTCCAGAAATAGACACCCGATTTCTAAATGTCTTTGTAACCCTAACCAGTAGGGCATCTTAGATATATATTTTATCACCCTCGGTTTCCTCTTCCATAAAATGAGAAGTTAAAGCAGATAAATTTTCAAGTTCTAAATTCTACTTTAGTCTAAATTCTACTTCAATAGTATTATTCAATAAAGTCCAATAAATTAAGTTAAAGACGAGAACTTGACCGAGAGAACGTATTTGTTCATATATAACGTACCGGGATTAATTTTTAGAATATATAAAGAATGTCTATAACGAAAAAAGAAGACGGACTTCCAAAAAATGTACAAATAAAATTGACAGGTAATTCACTGAGGAGGAAATCAGGTTGGCCAATAAACACTTGAAGGGGTGTCCAATCTCCTTACTAGGTTGGGAAATGTGAATTAAATGATGTCATACCATTTAACAGCCACCGGTTTGGCAAAATTAATAAATCTGACCATGTTGAGTTAGAGGTGAAATCCCCAAACTGCGCACAAGTTGTACCACGTGGCATTACAGCGAAATCACTAACGCCCTACAGGATATTTACACGTCTGGAAGAAAATCCGAGCACGTCTGTGCAGCCGTCTGTGCTGTGCTCTCTTACCTTGTAGTGGCTGACAGCTTCGACTCTGGAGAGTGTAAGCGCTTCGGTGATATCGGAGCTTTTCAGAGCTACGTTTTCAGAGTTTGCTGGAAGGAAAAGAAAGAGCTGTGTGACTTGCAGTTTATTCTTCACCTGTTAGTGCATTTTTTTCCTTTTCTCCATCATAGTCAAATTGAGCTTATTTCAAAGAAATTTACATCAAGAATGAATTTTTTCCCTTGTTTTTCAAAAAAAGTTCACCCGACCTGCTTCGTAGGCCCCGCGTGACACAAAGACAAGCGACCTCTAAGTCCTCCAGACGGGGCTCTCTCTCTCCTGAACATTTAGTCTTTAACATCGGAAGGTAGCGCGACCTAGAAAGCCTGCTTCGCCAGTGCCCGTTTCCAAGTAAAATCCCTTTGGTGATTGCAATTATCCCACAGACGGTAAAGATACCGGTTAAGGGGTAGACACCCAATCTTTCGGCAAGTCCAAGTTACACCTTTACTGAGTTATTAATTAACTTATAAAGATAAGAAGACAGCCTGTGTCTTGCACTTCGTTTTGTGAGGTGGTTCCGGTTTGTCTGCATTTCCTGGCTCGTCATTTTTATCCAGAATTTTGATTCTATCTGTGAGAGAACTCAACAGCAGGTATGTCGAGGTTTCTTTTCCAAGGGCTGACCGGGAACTCTGGAGAACAAAAGCGTCGCAAAGTCTCCTTGGCAAGTGCACTTGGAGGACGAAGACTGACAAGAGGCCCATGGCATTAACTGTACAGAAACGCAGAGACGCAAGGAGGAAAAAGGGGTAAATCTCAACTAATGGGTACGCTATCATCAGTAACAGTTGGGGCTTTGCAGTTTTATCGAACTGAACTTCGGTCAGTTCGATTTTTATGATAACTCTGTGAATCCTAGGATAGGATGCCTAACACTTCTTATGGATGTGCCATCTCCAGAAACTCTGACGAGCACCTTTTATGGCTTAACTCGTCGCGAACTTTTTGCGTGATCGTTCCTGCTTTCCAGGTCAAGGGACTGATCTCTGGAGATGGGAGCCGATGCAACCAGAGCCACAGAGTGACGAAGCCAGATCTCGAACCTCGAGTGATGACGCGGGGACGGTTTCACCATACTAACACCTGGCACAGAAATCATCAAAGGGGAGAACTGTTATGAAGATGATGTTTGGCTAAATGCTTGATGAACCAGGCTTGGGTCACATCAGAGGAGAATCTGGACGTTCTGGTGTCATGAAGTGGATGAGGTGGTTGTCGGGGAGGCAGAAGAGAGAGTAAATGAGAAAGGCTGAAAACACCGTTCCGTTTGTGATGGGCACCCTGACCCGAAATGACTAGAGCCTGTTACACTTTCGAGCGTGCTTCCGAGGTTGCTTTTCGGAGCAGACACTGAAGGGCGAATGATATGTAAAGGTGCTATGGATGGAAGAAAGCGCTCAGAAAGGGTGTGGACACTTGGAGTGGGGGACTATCGTCCCGAAGCCAAGACGATGTGGAATGAGTCCTGCTATGAATTTGATTTGACAATAAAAGAAACTGAGTCACAGAAAGAATTTTCCCCAGGCCATTAAACCACTCAGTGTCCCAGCTGGGGCTTGAACCCATGGAGTCTGAGTTCGGAGCCCGTGTGGTAAATGGGTAGGAAAGATAGCCTCTCCAAACTACTGGGATTCTTCTGCTCTTAAGAATTCAAAGAATTAAAGTGTATAATAAAACCATTTTTGACCCAGTAATGAGGAGAAGTCAGAGGTATGTCAAAAAGACTATTTTCCTTGTGGCAAGGGGGAACTGTTAATAATAGGAGGGACTTCAGAGAATTGGAATTAAAAATAAGGCGAGCAAAAAGTGATTCCAAGAGAGTAATTTTTATAAAAATACATTGAAAAAAATTATACCATATGGGAAAATTACCTAGTTGACATATTTTTTCCTATCATAGGAATTTCCAAAAAAAATTTCATTAGTGAAATCTACATCTAAGCAGCTGCTGCATATGCTGATCATACTGGATAAGGCAGAAGAGAGAGGGAGGGGGAAGCAGAATAATATTAGGCAGCGTTCTTTGCTTCTTGGATCTTGGCATTCAAAGGCACCCAGCCATCCAAGGAAAAGGAATAAGCACTGGAGACTAAATCTGTTCTGGACGACGAGCTCGGCAGCCACTGTGAGAAGTCTGTGTCGCAACATAGCGTGGCCGTGACATTGATACGTTAATCAGAGACATTAGACACGTTGGCAAATAAACAGTGCCCCGAAGAAAGGCAGAAAGGAAGTACTTATAATCAAAAGGTGGCAAAGCACATCTCTCTTTAGCAATGTGGGGAACACCTGGGGATTTTCTGTCCTTCAGACATTGCCTCGATGGATGCTGCCTGGGGCTCTGTCCCAGAGGCGTGCCATCACGGGGTGTCTGTGCCCGTCCTAATCACAATTTAAACCCATTTATCCATGTTCGATTACAAGACAGAAGGAACAACCAGAAGTGATCATTCTTACGATAATTCTGCACATTCTTTAAGAACATTGTAAAACTACTCTTCAGTTTTTGGTTTTCTTTTCTGAAGAACAAATAATCTCATCTCCTTTTATCTTTCCTCAGAGGTCCTATTTTCTCATCCTTTAATCATTTTTATTGTTTCCATCTGTACCTACTTTAGTTTTTCTTATTCCTTTTAAAATGTATATCTGCAAATTAGGTACAGTACTACCAAAATTAGATAGGTCTAAAATACTTACTGACCTATTACTGGAATAACTATCTCTCTTCGGATAAGGTGACATATAGAAAATGATAGTAAGGGCGAGGGAAGAAAATGGGAAAATTTAACTGCTACCATATAAGGATATTTTCAGATCCAAAAAGTAATTCTAAGTAGCGGGACTTGCCCTGAAGAGAAATGAGAACATGTAGAACAATATGAGAAAATGGCTATCACGGAAGCTAAATAAAAAATGAAGAACACAAAAACGATATCCATAAAATGATTACAACTGCAAATGCACGCCTGCAAATAAACAGGCAAACACGGGCAAGAACATATACAGGGGAAAGCTTTTTTGTTAGAGAAGCATAACTTTCTGCATTTTCTTTTTTCGATTTTAATTTTCCTGATTTTAGCAGTGCTGCTTGTACAATAAATAAAACCATTTTAGAGAAACTACCTGGAGAATAC
>NW_011888815.1:3934479-3940675 GCF_000151845.1 Pteropus vampyrus | reverse complement strand
ATTTAATATTTAGTTCGTAGCTCAAAATTCTGCTTGAAACTTTTCTGAAACATTAGTGCCAAGTTTCCCATCTTCATCTTGGATCTGTAGAATCATTTTTCACCTTAACTTTTGATATCTGACCTAAACTCAAGTATCATTTTTCTGACCTTATCTAAATTAATAATACCAGCCCATTGTTTCTGTCAACAAAGTAACTGTTCTGTGGAAGAGAAGAAAATTGCCTGAAGTCTTGAACATGGCAAAATCATTTTCCATACTTCTAATTACCAATGATGTGGAATTCCAAAAAAGAAGCAACGCAAGCAAAAGTTTGAAACCTCCTCCTTCTTTCCACCTTATTCCAGTAGAGTGGTGAGTGTGTGCGTGTGTGTTTGTGTGATCAGAAGTGTATTCTCAAGGATCTTTGGGTTAGAAATTCAAGTTTACAAATCAGAACTTGGGATGATATCGTCACGTAGCTCGCGATTTAGTAACTATGACGACCTTGGAAGGGCTGGGTTAACACGTACCAAGGTACAAAATCGTCAATCAGTTACTTAAAGAGAGTTTCGGGGCTTGCTGGAATTCAGGGAAATAAGGAAGATCAAGCAGTTGTGGACAATATATCTATTCTTTGATTTGAGAAAATTGGACTAAATGTTGGTGACATTCTCTAGTCAACATAAGATTTTTAGTTGGGTTGGTTTTAATCCCACTTGAATGAATTTTCTGGTTTTGTTATTAAGGAAATTTTGGAAAAAAGTTTTTTAGTCCAAAGGTTTCTTTGTTTTTTTTTTTTTTTTTTTTTTTTTAAATACAAAGTGTCCTTGTTCTGGAGGATCGGCTTCTCATAGCCGCGCTAACCGTGGTGACATGAGTGCTTCGGGAGAATGGTGTGGAAATAAATAGTGGGAAGGATTTTGTTCTTTAATGTGTGATGACTGACATTTTTATTGTAGTCTCTTGGTAATAGATTGCCCTTTATAAATGCTGAGTTTTCGTTTGAATGGACCTTTCTGATAGTGTTTTTAAAAACCCATCTTTTTAAAATCAGAAAACATGCATTTGGGAGCAAAGGAGAGCAAATGCTTTGGTATCTCTTCTTCTCTCAGGGATGATCGTTTACTCTACAGCGACAGAATACGAAAATGAGTTTATTAAGTTTACTCAGAAATGATTCAAAGATATCCGTGTGAGTTCTATGAGCTATGTCAACCTTTTCGTGAAAGATACCTGCGATTATGTGATGTTTACTTTTTTAAGGATAGTATTTGTAAATTAAAGTACACAGGAACATTTTATTACATTTTAAATGTAATTCCTGATCCCCAGATGCTGTCCATATAAATCTGAAGAAACCCAAGACATCACTATCTATATTAGATCAACAAATCCTCTCACTCCCTGGGCTAGTGTTGAGAATGAGCAGCAAAAGTGAAATTCTGTGGTAATAAAACTTCTGTTTCTTGACAAGTATGATGTAAGGACATTTTTTGCTACGCCGCCTATACCTTTCAAAGTAGGTTACACTGCACGGAACGATTATGTCTTCCTATAACCCCTATTTCAAAAGTGTGTGGCGTGTAAATAATACACTTTTCTAACAACTGTTGTAATGGTCACTGTTTTTAAGGTCATTGTCATGTGAAATTCAAAACTGTAAAATGCTGAAATCCAATTTTGCTTCAAAGGAAGAGATGTTTTCATTTTTTTTTTCTTTTAGGTTTTTATTCCCATTTCTTAAAATGGCAATCTCGATGAGAATTGGCATACTCATACATCAAACTTCATTTGTGCCAACATCAGGTTAAATAATTTTTCTAAACTTTAAAAAGCACCATGCAATTGGGCATTCCTATGTGGGTGATTGCTATTGACTTCTTAAATTATTACATTACACTTTTCTTCTTGAAACCAGACAAATATGATCTTTTCAGGGCAAAAAGACACAAATTTATCTCTTCCTATTGTCCCCAAATGACATAAGATGCCCTGTCTCCTGGTTTCTGCAGACAAAAAATGCCACCCAATTACTGCCAGATAGAGCACCCCCAAAATGCTTTCTAGACCTAGCTCCTCTAAAAAAATACAAGTCTGTATATGTGTTCTTATGTAACATTCATTATTTTTTGATTATGTTATTACAGACATTTGGAAAATTACATAAAATTACGGTGGGGAAAAAATCATTTATAATTCTGCCCAGACAATCATGATTTGTATTTTGAGATGTAATATTCCTTTGGCGACCCCAGCTTTGCCAACTGAAGTTTTGAGATGATACTATTTTGGATCATTTTGCCAACATTTAAAATCTACAACCTATTTATATATACTGGATTCAATTCAGGTTTCTTCAACAAGTACAGAATGACGAGATGTGTTTAAACTCTACCGCTTTAGCATAACACTAAAGGAAGAGACATGAAAAAATGTGATTTTTGTACAAAGATCAGGGGGATATTTAAACTGCCGATACCTTTTAAAAGAAATCGAAAGGGAAATGAGAGTCGACAACAACACAGTAATAGAGGTTAAAAATTTTTCAGAATAGAATGCACACAATGCGATTAGCGGAGCACAGTGCCTTTCGCAGATAAAGGGTACTAAAGAGAATATTTCACTGCAAGACTGAAGAAAGTAAATCAGTAGCATAATTACTAAAGCAGATATTTTAATGCCACCGATCACTTTTATTTTGTAGTAGATTACTTTCCATGCTTTAAATAGAAGGCATTTTATTGTTTTCCAGTAAAAAGCTTATTTCCTATTAACTCTTCATGTAATTGGGTTTTGTCTTTCATTCATGTCCCAGAGATTTAACTTCCATATTGACAAGGACTACCTAAATATATCCTCAGAATCTTTTAAATTTACATATTTCTACTTTTTTTTTTACAAAAATGAAATAATTGTATTTTGTAACTTGCTTTTTCTTTAACATCACAATATAAGTTTGTCTTCCATGATGCTCTATTTTCTTCTAAATAATTTTGAATGGCTGCCTAGATTCCTACAAATGAATGAAACATAACTTCTTAAAGCTTCTATGAATGAACTTTTATAATATTGGATATTATCATTAAAACATTTTGCCATCACTATAAATGAAATAGTAAGTACATCTTATTATTATATTATTTGCATTTCTGACTACTAGGTACTTTTCAACATTCTTTATATACTTATTTTATAGGTGCTTTTCTTCTGTGAAATGGCTTTTTTTATATTTTCACTTATTTTTAATAGACATATTCTTTTCTAAGAGCTTTTTATATTTAATGGTTATTAATTTTTTATTTTGCTTTTTCTTGAGCTGATCACTGCCTTTAAGTTAATTTCAAAATTTTAATTAAAACATAGAAGTTTACATTTGCATTCAGTCAAATCCAATAACCCTTTCTTCAGGTTTTCTGTCATTATCATTATATAATTTAAACAGGTCTAGTCTTATGAGTATACAAATACAAATATCACATTCGCAGTAATATTTTTATCAGAAAACATTCTGATAAAATATTCTGATAAATATTAGAAACTTCCTTAGAGATTTTTCTTCTGTGAATTCATGAAAACAACAAATCTATGACTTAGAGTAATTATCTTTCCTTTTGGAAAGATTGAGGGAACCAGCTCCCTTCCTGGCTAATGATTTTTGTACCTAGTTTTTTTATTTCTTCCAGGTGAATCATTCCTCAGGAAGCCTCTGATATCTTATGGAATACACCTCTGTTGGGCACAGACCAACAGTTTTCCAGATATACTCGGCCACACTGAACATCTGTTCTGTCTCGCTGAGACCCCGAGGACATTTAGGTATTTGCCACCCATCTTCCAAATGCCAGAGGGATTCCTACCTGTCTGGAAGATGGGCATTTATATTGGTGTCTGAAATATCACTAATATTCATTGTTTTGAGTGATGGTGAACTGGAGCATTTCTTTCTGAGTTTTCATACGGAATGTACTGGGAAAAATAGCTCACTTATCATTTTGTATTCCAAACTCAGAAGCTTTTCCCCAAAGGAATTTTAATATTTTTTAACTGAAATTAAATCTCGAGCAATTGAAACATACAAAATTAAATACTATAATGTTTGCTAAAATACGTTATTTTAGTCAAAAGAAAAATATAGCAGCAAATGGAACTCAAGATCTTCTTCAAGAAGACTGAATAATGCCAGAAGGGTAAGTATCTTGGTAAACATAAAAGAATTGCTTTTGGAGAATTTTCATTTTCGATTATACATATAGCTTTAAAAGACTAATGTCTGTTTAAAGCAAAATAATAATAATAATAATAATAATAATAATAATAATAATAATAATAATAATAATATATTGTGGGATCTGCGACATCTATAACAATAAAATAAAAGAAAACAAGAGAATAAATGGTATCAACCAACGTAAGCTAACTGATGCTTAGTGAATGCTATACCTAACAAATACATATAAAACATTTATTAAATAGACTATAGACTAGGTTCTAAAACATGTCTTAATAACTATGGAAGACTTGAAATCATTCAGTTTATATCATTGCACCACAATGGTATTTAATTAGAAATTAACAGTGCTGATATATCTGAAGAAAAAAAACTCTAAGCATTTAGAAATTTATCAAGACATCTTTACATAAACCATGGAATCAAAAATAAATCATGAGTAAGAAGTAGAAAATATTTTGAACTGAATAGTAATAAAACCACAAAATTTGTTGAATAGAGTGAAAGCAGCATGTAGAAGAGAATTATAACTTTAAATGCTTATATTACAAATCAAAGAAGATGTAAAATCAATTATTTAAGCTTCCTTATTAAGAAACTTAAAAAATAAAAGCAAATTAATGTGAGTGAAAGAAAATAAACAATCAAAATAAGAGCAGAAATCAATGATTTGGAAAACAAATAATATAGGAAATTAACAGCCAAACACTAGTTTTTTTGAAAACATTAATAATATTGATATCAATTATCTACAAACTGATTTATAGATTCAACATGATCCCAAAGTCCCAGAAAACTGATTTGTAGAAACTGACAAGCTGATTCAAAACTGTATATGTGCTTTCAAAGGACACTAGGTGGCCAAAGCAATTTTGTAAAAGAAGATAAGGTGGAGAACTTCTACTACTTCACTTAAAGCTACAATAATCAAGCTATGATTTCTGTCTTCAGGATGGACATGTAGATTATGGAAATGGAATGAGACACCCATCACTAGATTTCAACAGATAGATACAACTGACGTTTGACCAATATTAAAGAGGGCAGGGAAAATTTATGGCTAGTGAATGGCGGACGTGAGGTTTTCATTCAGGTCTAACTCTAAAGTGTGGTATCTTGACCACTATACTTTCCTGCCTCTTGTTAGATGGTTTAAAATTGGATCACACAGCCAGACCTGAAGCCCTGTTGGGAGTTGGTCTCGGGACCCACACTGGGACTATCAAGTTAAGAGCCAATAAATCCGAGTCATAAAGTGAGGAAGGCATTGAGCATAAATGCAATGTTTGAGTTGTTTTTGTTTTTAAGTGCATTTTGGTGCAATTTTTTTAATCTCCAAGTATCCCAGTGGAAGAAGAGCCAGGGGAAGATATCGAAAATTTATAGCAAGTAAGGGATGGCAAATGGAAGTTAAAATATACAGTGCTCATTATGAGTAATTTAAAATGTATAAAATGTCATTGATATTTTCTTTATTTCATGGGCTGCTTTTATGATTCTCTTTTATAGGACATAAAAATATTTTAAAGGCTTTCCGTTACAGGTTCGTTTGCAACCTCTGTCCCTTAAACCTATGTTTTCCTGTGAGTTGGTGATTTCTCAGTCAGAAGGGACCACCCCACAGTCATGAGGACTGGGTGTGTGGCGGCCATCTGGAGTAGGCGTGCTGCCCCGTGCCCCTGGGGAACCCTGCTGCAGGGACCGCCGACCGCAGGAGCCAGTGACACCACTGCGGTGCTGCAGTGTCACGCCACAGACCGCCTTGGCCTTGGCACTCCGCTCCGTCAGCCACGGTCACGCAGGATGGAAAAGAGGGGAGAAGGCAGACGGAAGGCAAGGTCGGCCTCCCGCAGACAACCGCGGAAGCCAAACATCCCAGAGTGCGCTGGGAAGGTTGGAATGGAAGAGAACTGAAGACATTTTTAGTCTGTCCTTTCCTCCTATGACCTGAAACCAGATGTGTCTTCTCCCATTAGGAAAGCTACT
>NW_011888815.1:3928054-3933279 GCF_000151845.1 Pteropus vampyrus | reverse complement strand
CTATAAAAAGGAAGGATCATTCATTGTAAAGATGAGAGACAGAGAAAAAATAACTCATCTGTAGTACAGATTTATTAATAGTCATTCACTGATTTTCAGTGGAACACTCTTTATGTGACCTTGACTTTATGAAGGAGTCCTTAAGGTGCATTTGGAAGACAGATAATGAGTTTGGGGAATAGCCTTACTTACATCAAGCTAATCTTTAACAGCTTGGAAAGGAACTGGCATAAAGTTTTCCAATTTGAGTGACAGAGGCATGTTAAGATGAAACCATTTAAAACGTCCTTTTAATATGAAGACTTTACGGTACGTGACAATGTTTTTACAAGCATGCTTCGTGGAGCAGTGGCACATAAAATAAATACGAAATATAGAAAACTATAGCGCTTTAATACTATTCGTGAGGGTCAAATGAATTGCTAGTTAAGAGAAGAAAGAATTCTACTGTCCCCGCCTCTGAGTGGCACTTTGTATCTGGGTTAATAAAAGCAAGTCAGATGTCCCCGGGGGATAAAAGTGCTTCATTCACGTTGGCTGTCTCCTTTAAAGGGAGGGACAATCTGAAGGGAGGGATGTTGAGTGGCATGTCATTGTCCGGACTGCACATGCCACATTGTCAGGACTTCTATGGAGAGAAATCGGCAGGAACCTTCTGACCCTTCGTGAGCGCAGGACTCCGTGTCTGTGCGGCGTGTGAGAGAGAGGCTGGGGGGCCTCAGAAACGGGGATGAAGAGAAAACTAATTGAGAAGTATCTTTCTAATGAGACAGCTCATATGTGCCCATGTGCAGATTCCCAAGCTCGCATTTTTCTCCTTTGGTGAAAATGTGGGTTTCCTTCTTTAGCATAAGAGTGGCCGCGACATTTGTGTCCCCCTCGGCCTCTCTGGGAGACTTGCGACACACTCCAGGCTGACACAGGCTATGGATTTCAAAGCTCTGAATGTGTCCCTTAGCTAAGCTCTCTATTCGCGTTGCTCCTGATAACCCGAAGTATTTTAGTTTGTCGACTGGTTTTGTTTTGCTTCCCCCCGCAACCCGCCCCCCCGCCCCGCTTTCCTCAACGTTCTCGGATTATTTCCCTCTTGTCTTCAGTCCTTAGAAATTGAGGATTTCATCAAAAATATCTCAAGCTCAAAGGTCATGACGCAGGTGCAAATCAGGACGTTTCAGCGCTTTCTGAGAATCCACTGTCCCCAGCAATAAGGCCTATCCAAAACTCGCCCAAGACGTTTAAATACTTTCTTGCTATTTCAGCATTTAGCCAACATTTTTTTTCTGGCATAAAATCATTTCTTTACCTTGATAAGACCCAAATGGATATCTGCGGATATTACCGAATCTAAAAAGTCCCATTACTGAGTTATCGGCAGCTGGTGAGACGTGGATGTCGATGTGAGGAAGGCAGCAGCGCCCCCTTCTCTCCTCGGGAAATTCAGTCTCGGGAGAAGAAGGGCTGGGACTCAGTGACGCGACTGAGCTTTTTTCCCCTTTAAGAAGCAAGCGACATTCATCTGCAAATACACCTTTCTTTGCTCTGTTGTCAATAGAAGAGTTGTTTTGCTAATGGTCATTTCTCTATAAGTCCTTGACCTGCTTGTAAACACATTTCGGCAGGAAAACCCTGGGCCGCGCGGCCTCGGGACTTTGCGTCAACAACAAGAGATAAAGTGACCACGACTTAACCTGACGTGGCCTGGAGTGCCCTCTGCTGCCCCTTCGCCAAGAGCTTCCCTAATCTCTCTGCTGAGGGGACAGACTGTCTGTAGGACCAGCCATTTCTGCGGCTTGACCTGCGCTGCTACGTGGTTCCTGCCCTCACTCTGTTTTCCATAATTTTCTACGTCCCTGCCGGGGAGCCATTTTAAACCATCTTTCCATGAACCGGGACTGGGGCGGTTCCACGGGCTGATAAAAGTTGGTCGATTTTATGATTCTAAAAGAATTGGTACGAGAGTGAGAAACAGAGCGTCAAGTTGACCGACCAGTGTCACATACGTGCCATGTCTGCCCACTCTCTCGCCAAGACATTTTGACTGACAAGACAAACTTTAAAAAACGCCAAACGTTAAAATCATTGTGTGTGTGTGTATGTGTGTAATGAGTTATGTTTAGCCCTAGGCAGAATAATTTTCTCTCTCATTTCCATTCCTCTGTGTATCTGCCCCCTGCAGTGAAACTCGTGAAAACAGGGTCCCTTCCTGGATTTCTCTCGGTTTTCTTTCTTCATGCTCTTTTCCTGTCTGTTTTCCTTTCTTTTCTTCTTTCGAGCCACCCCACCCTGTTTTTTCTTTCTTTTTTTTTTCTTTTTTCTTTTTGTTAACTCCACACAGTACAGAACGGCTGAAATATTCCTGAAAAGTTCGGTTTCTAGTTGCGTTCTATGAGGTCCTCTTGCCAGCGAGTGTCTCGGGTTCGAGTCTCTGCAGCCCCCTCGAGGGTTCTCTCTCCTCTTCGCGTTTTCACAGACCGGGTCCCTCCTTCCTCCCCACTGTCCTTTTCAACTGCGACTCTCCTAGTGTCTCTCATCGTTGCCGAAGTATTCTTTCTTACCTGAGTTTTGCCACGGATTTAGTCTGTTCAACACTAAGTGTACACCAAGTTATCAAGTATTTTTGACGGGTGCTTGGTAGCGATAGAAAAATAATGCCCAGGTTCTGTCTTTGAGAGACGTTCCAGTTTTAATAGATCTAAAGTGACAAGCTCATTCATGAATGGAGTGCTTGATAAAGTATTTGTACCTCAAATAGATTAAAAGGATGCATTCTGTGTGATTATTGTTTTGTTTTTAAAATTAAATTGATAAACTCATTCATTCATTATAGTAATTTAACTGGAGATTGTCTGTTGTGGTTTTATGTTTATGCTTCATGTTTCAAGTACAATTCTTAAAGTTATGGCATGAGTAAAATCTTTTGGTATAATTTCAGTGGCTAAGGTCATTGTTCTTTAAATGTGAATGCTCAGAATTTCAATGTGATCTCAAATAAGAATTTTGCTTCACATGGGGCACATGTTTTACGTTTTCTATTTCCCTAAGGTGATTTAGTCCTTGTTCGAGGCATAAGTAAATCAAGGTGGAAGGCCAAAAAGTGCTCTTTGGAATCTGTTAACATGAGTAACTGGAATACTGATTCTTTAAATACGAGTTTTTCACATTTGTGATGTAGACCTTTGATACCATAATTGACATCTCTCCTTTGTGAGGGGAATATAATTGGTAAAGACTTTTTATAAAATATAGCCAAAATCATGCAGAAAAATGAACTAAAAAAAAAAAAAGATATGCAGTTCGATGATTTATCACAAAATGAACATCCATATAATCCTCATCCATGTCAAGAAACAGAATATGATCAGCATCCACAAAGCTGCCCCCTCTCAATTCCTACTTCCTATAGCTCTTTCCCTAAGTAATCGTTAGCCTGGCATTGATGTAATCACTTCCTCGTTCCCTTCTACCACCTACGCATGCATCCTAAACACCATGCCTCAATGTATTTTTCCACATTACATAAATGGAATCAAACAGCATCTATTCTTTTGTGTCAGATTTCTTTTATCAACATTATCTTTGTGTGACTTATTCCTGTGTGTATGTAGCTGTGGCTTCTTCATTGTTATTACCGAACAGTATTCTATTGTATTAATATATCACAATGGACTCACCATTGATACATATTTCAGTGGTTTCCAGATGCTTTGCATGCCTCTGTTGAGATGTTCATACAATTTTTCTCTTTCATTTCATTACCTTAAATATTAAGCCTACCTTGAATACCTGAATTAACCCAAATTAGTTGTCACGGATAATCATGCTCACGTTTTGCTGCATTCTATTTTCTATCATTTTTAGCATTTATGTACTGTAATTTTACTTTCTTGCAGTCAGATTTTTGGGAATGAGGTTATAGTGTCCTCAAAAGAAAGAGTTGGAGTCTATGGCCGTGCTACCCTGAACAAGCCTGATCCAGTCTGATCTTGGAAGCTAAGCAGGGTCGGGCCTCGTTAGTACTTGGATGGGAGACCACCTAGGAAGACCAGGTGCTGTAGGCGTAAAAAAATAAGGGATTATTAGCTGACAAGGTTCTTGCAATCTGTGAGGTCAACCAAGTGTTGCCTCGCCTAAAAAAAAAAAAAAGAGTTGGAGAATAAGTTTCTCTTTTACTTCTCTGAAAAGAGTGAAGAACTGGAAAAAACGTTCCTAAAATTTTGATAGAATTCAACAGTGAAGCCATTTGGACCTTGGCCTGTATTTCTTTCTTAATTTCTTAATTTCTCCCCCTCGCTCTGCCCCCAGGCTAAAACAGTTGAAAAAAGCCATTTTGGACAATTGATCTACATAACTGGTGCATCAACAGTTCTCTGAAACACATCAGAAAAGACAAGACATTTCTTGCTGGTATCCAAATCTAGCTCTTTATATACACACGTGACTGGTGCTTTCATTTTGCAAGGAAAAAAGATATTTCTACACATGGAATTAGACATAAAAAGATCATTTTCAGATGAAGAAGCATGATCTTATTTAACACGTCCACACGTACGTGTATTTACACACATTCGCGTTGAAGTTACAGGTAACATGGAGGCCTTTAAGCGTAGCTGTGTTTGTACTTGAAGTGAGAAGAGCAAACATACCGTTAGCTGTTCCACTGTGTGACGACATGGTCTTAGCATGACTCATGGTGAAATATGACAGCCTGCACGAACACTAGATAGTCACATAAAGTAATACGTAAAGGACACTTTTCTGTAATTGGTCCCAGGGCAAAGGGCTGATTGCTTATATAAAAGCCTCCAGATATGCATTTGGTCTGACTTCTAATTAGTGAAGCAAAAAAGAGCTGAACTTTGGAAATTGTGATGAGTCCATGATCGTTTTTCCTTTAAGGAAATAATCACTTTGCCCTTGAACTCCAAAAGGCCCTGAAATCAACTGATTCTCCTCTTAAACTCCTTAATAAGCATGGGGATTAAAGGCAAGCAGTGTAGAATGGTTCATATTAGATAAAAATGATAATGGACAACAGAAATTCACCTATGAATAAGCAAGTTCCTCTCACTGAGGTTTTTTTTTTTTTTTCCCACAAGATATCGTGATTCTCCTGTTGCAAAACCACGCATAATGCAGTTCAATGATAAGACCACTAGAGAGAGAGAGAGAAGTGGAATGCAGAGTTCTACCTAAGAGCAATTCTTTCTAAAATGTTGTAAATCGGA
>NW_011888815.1:3927603-3928004 GCF_000151845.1 Pteropus vampyrus | reverse complement strand
ATGCAGTTCAATGATAAGACCACTAGAGAGAGAGAGAGAAGTGGAATGCAGAGTTCTACCTAAGAGCAATTCTTTCTAAAATGTTGTAAATCGGATGAGTTCCAGTCAAGATGGCGGAGCAGGAAAATGCTGTGCTCACCTCCTCCCAAGACCACATTGAAATCGCAATGAAATTATTGAACAGAGAGCCCAGAAATAAGCCCACGCCTATATGGTCAATTAGTCTATGACACGGGAGACAAGAATATACGATAAGGTAAAAAGTCTATTCAATATGTGATGTTGAAAAAAAAAAAAGATACATGAAAAAAAAAGAAGAAACTACCTTCTTATACCATGTACAAGAATAAACTCAAAAAGGACTTAAATATAAGACCTGAAACCATAAAATTCCTAGAAGA
>NW_011888815.1:3925164-3927553 GCF_000151845.1 Pteropus vampyrus | reverse complement strand
AGGCAGTAAACTGACATTGCTCTTAGTAATATTTTTTTCTGATATAGCTCCTCAGGTAAGGGAAACAAAAGAAAAAATAAATGGGACTACATCAGACTAAAGGTTTTTTGCACAGCAAAGGAAACATCGACAAAATGAAAAGACAACCCACTAAGTGGGAGAAGATATTCACCAATGTTACATCCATTAACAGGTGAATATCCAAAATTTATAAAGAGCTCATACGACTTAAACCCCCCAAAACAAAAATCCAATTAAAAAATGGGCAGAGGACCTGAATAGACATTCCTCCAAAGAGGACATACAGATGGCCAATAGACATAGGAAATGTCGCTTAAGCATCAGAGAAACGCAAATTAAAACCACAATGAGATATCGCCTCACACCTGTCAGAATGGCCATTATAGACGAATCAAAAAACAAGTGCTGAGAGGATGTGGAGAGAAGGGACCCTCGTGCATGGCTGGGAGGACTGCGAATTGGTGCAGCCACTACGGAAAACAGAACTACCTTATGACCCTGCAATTCTACTTCTGAGTATTTACCCAAAGGACTCCAAAACACCAATTTGAAAAGATGTATGCACCCCTATGTTCATCACAGTGTTATTTACAATAGCCAAGGTATGGGTGCCCATCAATAGATGGCTGAATAAAGAAGAGGTGGGACATACACACAATGGAATATTAATCAGCCATAAAAAAGGTATCTTATCACTTGCGAAAACACGATGGACCTAGAGGGTATTCTGCCAAGTGAAATAAGTCAGACAGAGAAAGACAAATATCATATGTGTTCACTTACATGTAGAATGTAAAGAACAAACAAAACAGAAACAGATTCAAAGATACAGAGATGAAACTGATGGCCGCCAGATGAGAGGGTTGGGGTCTGGGTGAAAAGGTGCAGGGATGGAGAAGTACAAATTGGTAGTTACAAAACAGTCACAAGGATGTAAAGTACGGCATAGGGATACAGTCAATAACATTGTAATAACCATGCATAGTGCCAGGTGGGTACTAGACTAATTGGGGGGATCACTTCGTAAATTATATAAATGTCTAAACGCTATACTGTACAGCTGAAACTAATATAAAATAATATTAAATATCAATTGTAATTGAAAAAAAATAAAATGCTTTAAGTGGCAATAGTGTTTAATTAAATCAAGTATATCATAAAAGTAAAATATAATTAAAATTCCTGATATATTAATTTCTCTGTTATTAAAAGAAAGCAGTGCAACTCTATCACTTCTTTATTTTTGTAAAGAAATAAAATTGTGAATGAAAAATCGTCACTCGCAAACTTCCCATTTCAAGTCCAGAATCTTGTATGTTTAAAACCTGTTCTTAACTACATGAGGAAGTAAATAAATACTCCATCTACGTGATCTCTTTGTACTTTATCCATTTTGATCAGGATTCTGTTGATCTCTGTGTGCAATTCTTTTGCTGACTGTTGATTCCACCCTCATCCCTTAAACAAAGAGTGTGACTTACTGTCACTCACCTTGAGGGGAGACGTTCTGCACAGGGTCTGGAGATGTGGCATGAATTACCTCTCCCTCGGCCACCCACCCCCAAGAAGAGAATAAAATGTAATGGAGCAAGGAAGAGGGTGGGGGAGAAGGAAGGACGGGCAGATGAAATACAGCAGCTTTGGGAAAACGATATAGCCTTTGCGATTAACATTAAAGTTCTGAGCTCACACACATCAAATTTTATTCTCTCTTCCTGAGATTTGGATGAACCTTACCGTACTTGGCTTGGAGCAAGAGTCTCATGTTAGGTGATACCAAATATCAGGGATAAAAAGCGTTCTTAAATGTTTTGCCTTTTGCAAAACCTTGGAAGCTCAGCTTGGTATGGGCAAACATTCCGTAGGCTTCAGAACTTGTAACCGCGCATGCTCTTTGACTTCCCCAGCCTCTCTGCTCTTTCTCTCCCGCCTTGTCTACATCCTCTCTTTAACATTTGCTTGGATTTCACGAATATTTAGATGGATTGATATTCTCATCATTTCAGAGTTGATTAAGTTTTTAACTCTGTGGAAGCTTCTAGTACAGAAGTCCAATCGCTGTCACGTACTCAGCAACATGTATTGAGCACATACTATATTCCGAGCACTGTGCTCAGGGCTGAGGACGCAAACACAAGTGAGGTACAGTCTTGGCCCCAAGACTCTCACTGACTGAGGGTACAGACAGGGGTGTCAGGTAGGCACAAGGTCTGACATGGTGGATGGGAAGGGCAGGCTTGGGGAAGCTGTTGAAGGGCATCCGTATTTATTACAAGGCTGTGGCGAAGTGCAGAGTGGCAGCCATGTCTCAACGGGGTGGTTGAAAATCAACTTCAGTCCATCGCTGCTGTGTAGGATTACTAGGCCA
>NW_011888815.1:3922515-3925114 GCF_000151845.1 Pteropus vampyrus | reverse complement strand
AAACATTCCGTAGGCTTCAGAACTTGTAACCGCGCATGCTCTTTGACTTCCCCAGCCTCTCTGCTCTTTCTCTCCCGCCTTGTCTACATCCTCTCTTTAACATTTGCTTGGATTTCACGAATATTTAGATGGATTGATATTCTCATCATTTCAGAGTTGATTAAGTTTTTAACTCTGTGGAAGCTTCTAGTACAGAAGTCCAATCGCTGTCACGTACTCAGCAACATGTATTGAGCACATACTATATTCCGAGCACTGTGCTCAGGGCTGAGGACGCAAAGACAAGTGAGGTACAGTCTTGGCCCCAAGACTCTCACTGACTGAGGGTACAGACAGGGGTGTCAGGTAGGCACAAGGTCTGACATGGTGGATGGGAAGGGCAGGCTTGGGGAAGCTGTTGAAGGGCATCCGTATTTATTACAAGGCTGTGGCGAAGTGCAGAGTGGCAGCCATGTCTCAACGGGGTGGTTGAAAATCAACTTCAGTCCATCGCTGCTGTGTAGGATTACTAGGCCATCATCATACCAGATCTGAGATTTTACAAGAAGTTGCAGAATAATTTCATGTTGCTTCAGTTTTTTTAAACGTATTTTCACAAACCATGTTGTATAGCTTGTCTGTCAATGCCATTTAACTTTACCATGCTGTTGCTGACTATAACTGGGAGCCTTCTCACATTAATGTAGAATATAGTTAATCCTCATCGACAGTGGCTTTTCCAACAATGATGTTTCTATTTGAATAGGGAGGTTTCTAGGTTATAAGTCAGGGCAGGCTGGGATATGACACAATAGCAACTGACCCTGTAATTTGAATGGCTCGCACCAATAAAACAGTGCCTCTCACTATTCATTATGTAGCCTGCAACTGTGCTCCAGGCTGTCTTCTCTTTGGGCCGAGACTAAGAGAAAAGGAGCACAACCTGGTTTTTAAAATTTCTGCCTGAAATGGACACTCAATACTTCAAAACACATTTCATTGGCCACTTCGAGTGATTTGGCCATGGACTGGGGAAGCGTATTCCTCACCTATGGAGATGGGGATAAGTGAGAATCCAGAAACAGAAACATTACTGAAAAAGTATGTTCAATCGGTTTAGTGTAATTGCGTAGCTGTCATTTCCGGGGGGAGCTGCTAGTTTAGATTCCTGGAAGTAAAAGCCTCTGTGCCCTCAGTGCTGACTTCCTTGGTTTTAGGAAGCCACCAAGTATGGTCCTTAGTGAAGAGAGTAAAAGCAGACACGTAGCTCTTGTTCTAGGGGAAAACTGTGAGGTCATCTCAAGTTAAAAAAAACAAACAAACAAAAAAACTATTAGACAAATGGACACATTAAATGTACCATTTAGTAATGTGAACTGGAGACATCTTTAGCTCTTGTCACTGGTTGAAAATAGTCAGAAAGAAGGAGGTAAATTCCCTTCACGTGGAGTTATTTAAAACTCAGGACCCCAGATCAGGGATCAGCCAAGAAAGCCCTGAGCCGAATGAGCAGCCAGTCTCCTTAGCTTCCGTAGTGAGAGGGAGATGCTGTCTCCCAGAAAGGTGTGATTTTGGAAGAAAGGTCAGCCAAGAAAAAATTTTTAAAATTTTAAATCATAAAAGGCAAATGTCCACACGAGCAGCGTCCTTCTTTACTTAGGCTGAAGAAGGTCAAAATCGGTTTAAGTGCTTCTGCTGTAAAACAAAACTCCCTTGATTTGAATTCTTGCTCTGTGACTTTGACAACTTATTTAACCTTTATATCCAAGGAAAGAGCTGGATATTCTCAAGGAATATAATATCATCGTATAAGGTACAAGACGTGTCCGTTCCTTGTGTCGGAATCGGCATGAAGCAGGAATATCTCAGAGTCAGTTTTTCTTGGAGAAAGGGATTGTGCTTCTCCTATCATGCTGGCCTCATAGGGATTGGAGTGTTTTCAGCATATGCAACTGAGCCCCTGGTATGTTCAGTTCTACCTGGATTTTTCTGTAAGCGGCACATAAAAGAGATCTATCGAATTGCCCGATCAATGTAAGTTTATTATTGCTTACCCAAGTGTTTAATAAACCCATCCCTGTCCTGGGTACAGCTTTAAATGCTTCATTGATTGTAACAAAGCTGCTCTTTTTTTCTTGGCCAACGTGGCCATAGAAACTATAATTAAGCCCTAATTATGGCTTCTACTGGTCAGATAGGAGAAAGCGCTGTCCATTATGCAACCTCCAGAAACAAACCTTTGAAGAAAGTACTCGTTGTTGGAAAATATTATAAAATAACATGAGACATGGGAATAAAACAAAGTGGAAGGCGAGTGTCCTTTTCCTCCACTTCTCCCCGCTGATTTCTATGAGGTGGCCACTGACCTCATATATCACTTTTTTGTTTGATGAAAAGTAATGATAACAGGAAAATAATTTTTGAAGCGAATGACTCAATTTTTCACAGTCAGTAAAATTATGATACCTTATGGATAATGATATACCGTATGGATAATGATAGAACAGAATGATTTTTAAAGTTCTTCTTACTTGAGAAAACTCCATGTTAAAAGAGTCCCATGCATGAAAATTGAGCCTGAAAATCACTTTGGTTTGAAGACAACTTTGAAAAATACAAC
>NW_011888815.1:3913620-3922465 GCF_000151845.1 Pteropus vampyrus | reverse complement strand
CTAATTATGGCTTCTACTGGTCAGATAGGAGAAAGCGCTGTCCATTATGCAACCTCCAGAAACAAACCTTTGAAGAAAGTACTCGTTGTTGGAAAATATTATAAAATAACATGAGACATGGGAATAAAACAAAGTGGAAGGCGAGTGTCCTTTTCCTCCACTTCTCCCCGCTGATTTCTATGAGGTGGCCACTGACCTCATATATCACTTTTTTGTTTGATGAAAAGTAATGATAACAGGAAAATAATTTTTGAAGCGAATGACTCAATTTTTCACAGTCAGTAAAATTATGATACCTTATGGATAATGATATACCGTATGGATAATGATAGAACAGAATGATTTTTAAAGTTCTTCTTACTTGAGAAAACTCCATGTTAAAAGAGTCCCATGCATGAAAATTGAGCCTGAAAATCACTTTGGTTTGAAGACAACTTTGAAAAATACAACATTCCCTTCTATGAGATGTTTTCATTGCAGGGAACTATATGATTTGAGAAGCAGAGGAGTATGGCTGATTTTGTGTGCGCGCGCACACACACACACACACACACACACACGGATGCGCGGGTATACACACCCTCAGCAGGGCCACCTGCACAGCCTTGCAGGCAGCTTGCAAACATCTCTGTGATCTCATCCTGCTACTTGTCAGGAAGGGTGTCCCGGCCATGTGCATACTTTACAGGAGCTTAGCATAGAAAGGACATATTTAACACTTTATAACTGTCTCGGTGACAGCAAGTTCTAATTTAAAACTCCTGTGTAATACTTGTTAGGAAGTTTTAATATCAAAAGGCCAGCCAAGGTCTTCCATGAAAAATTTCTAGACAGTGAAAGAAACTAATCCTTTTTAGTGATGTTTGGCTTTCTTCGGCAGTAGGCGATCTTGATTTCATATTTTATATCTACGGTTTGTTAATGAAGTTTTCTCCTTTAAAGAGCAACCAGAAACAGAAAAAAGTAGCAATGCTCTACAAAAAATATTCGAAGTGAAATTTACGTAGAATGCCTAAACTACCAACTAAAATTTTAGAGTGTTTTTAAAAAACTGTAATTCGCTTTCTTGGGAGCCTTCTGTTGATTGTGTTCTTCTGTAAGATGATGGGATGTCCGGTTGGCATTGGGACACTTTGTGACTCTGCATTCATTGTTAAAGGATTAGTATGGTCCCATGCGCCCAGCTCCTCTCCCCAGCTGACATGGGTAACCTTACCCTCATACCTTTATCTGCAAGGAATCCCAGTGTTTGTTATAATAACCTTGCGGGTAGAATCACAGGTGGGGACAAGTAGCTGCCTCCCAGTGATCAAATCCTGCTTGGCAAAAGGCCATCCATCTAGTTGTCTGGGGGCAGTACTGGCTTGCACATCACAGGAACTATGAAATGTCATAGCTTCCTTCCATAGTTGCCTTCTGGGAATATCTTTGTCTCTCTACGCATAACAAGTATTCGTATATCTACACACACTAAAACAGAAGCATATGTATATGTGTGAATAAATTGTGAATATGTGTGAATAAAACTGGGCTGGCATGCACAGGCAATATTCCAGTGAGATTTTCTTAGGAATTATTATTATGATTTTTACATGAACTTGTGAAAATGGCCTAAAAGATAGGAAACTATTTTCCAGAGTATTTATTGTTTCTACAAAATCTCAAATTATGTGATATGTTGTTGAATACGAATCTTCTCTAAAATAAATTACCTGGGCAAACATAACAGGACTATTAATAGGTTGATATCTATAGAGTACTTTTAGATTATAAGATGAAAAGCAACTGCTATTAAAGAATATAATATATTAATTGTTCCTTTTATCATTTATATGACATGCTATTTTTAATGTAATATCTGCCTCTCTGATTTCTTTTGTGAATTGCATGCATTTTTAAATAAGTTATCTTAGATAATCTTTGGAAAGAATTGTGTGTAGGGGTGAAAGGCTTGCTGGGAAAGAAAAAGGAGTAGTAAATAAATAAATAATATCTAATTTGTATGGGACATTTTAACTTTTTAGACAATGTATTTGACATTACGTTGGTTCAATGGATGACATCCATTGATATGATTATCATTTTCTTTCTTTCTCAATAGAATGAAAAATGGGAATAATTTTTAATACTAATGAGTTTGTGTTTAAAAGTATTATTGATTTCTTTTAGCTAAGACATTGCATTTCTTTATAATTCATGCTTTACTAAGATTTATTAACAAATATAGTAGAAAATGGATTTTCCAGACACCTATTAGTATGTGGATGTTAGCCCAGGAGCATGCAGCCTCTTGAAGTTTGTGTTAAGGGAGATGTTGATGATGTTTTTGATCTAGTGATGGGTAGTGCGCATCTGAGAAATTAAACAAAAGCCTTTTGGCTAGTCTCTGACCATCGGCAATTCATAAATGTTAGCCATTTCTTTTGTTGGAATCCACCATGACGTCCTCACGGCTGAGCTCCCTCCGTTATGGGGGACTGAATCTGAATCCGAACTCTGAACACACATGCTTGCTGCCCTTTCCCTCCCTAGCTGGCCCTAGCCACACAACGCCCTGTATGTGACTCCACCACGTGTAACTAGAGGACATCGGAGGCATGTGTCTTCAAGGACAGTTGTCACTAGTGATAGAATTCCCTCCCAGAGTGGCACCTGAGGACACTCTGCACCTTCTCCTTATCTGGGCAAACTACAGATCAGTTCCTGACTTGAGGTGTTGTTTTCCGTGGCTGGGAATTCTAGGCCACAGAGCACAAAGACAGACCCCTGTCACCCGGATCCTAGAGCCTCCGCGGCCTGGACCCACCGTGCTTTCCAACGCTATCTTCCTCCATTCCCAAGCTAGTACTCCCTTCTACATACACACCCTCCCACCCGCTAGCCATTAAGGACTTTTATTTGCCCACATGTGGGCTAAAGGCCACGCTCAGCTGCCACTTCCTCACTCTCTGCTCTGGGGTCTCTGAAGCCGCTCCTGGGGACTCCAGCATGGTCACCCTCCAGAGCGCACTTTGGGCAGTCAGCAGTCACTGTGGCTCCGCCCTGCTGCGTTAGCATCTTCCCCACCCCGGCTCTCAGCCTGCTGGACTGTGACGCCACGCACTGGCAGTGACCGAATCACCGAGCTGGTGCGAAAGGCCAACTCGGCTTAAGTCACCGAGAAGTGATTGGGGTGAGGAGCAAGAAGGAATTAACATTTTGAACACTTATTATTTTCCAGCTATACTGTTAAATATTTCACATATGCCCTTACTGCATTCCCAGAACAGCCCTGTGGGCGAGTGGTCTTCCTCGCAATTAATGGATGAGGATGTTGAGATTCAACATTTGGTCCGCTGACTAGTCAGCCTGCTGGTAAGGAGTGGCTGCACACTCAAACTTGTGTCCTGTTCTCCACAGAATCACACTGCATTGATTAAATAATGCCTGAAATAGTAATCTGTCCACCATTGTTCAACTCACGGTCAGCTCTATATGGAGCAGCCTGAATAACTTTGGGAAAATATAAAATAGATAACAGCATTCTCAAGTTCGACACCCATCAACGACTTCAAGTCACATGCAGGATAAAATCCAAACTCTCTAACGCAGCCTATAGGGATTGGCAACCCCTGGCTCCTGATTCAGTTCCTGCCGGGGTCGCCCCACTCCTCCTGCATGGGCTCTCTCCGGCCCCAGCCACGGTATACCTTGCGCTGTTCTTCCAACATGCTAGGTTGGCTCCTTCCTTTCTGAAACAGCCTTCTCTGAATCACTGCCTGGATTTCCCCTTCACTTTATTAAGATATATTACCTCTTCTAAGGAGACGTCACTGGTCCTTCTTGTCTATAAATAGATGCTTCCTGCTTTACATCTCTTCCCCATTACCCTGCCTTGATTTTCTCCTAGACATTTTGTTACTACCAGACACCACTTTATGTACGTTTTAATTGTTTGTTTGTTTCTATCAATGGCATATGAGCTCTGAAGTTCAGAGACTCTGTATAACTTGTTTTGTTCTAGAACAAAGCCCCTAGAACACTGGCATTGACTAGGTTCTCAACAAGTCATTAAATTAGTATTCAATAAACTTCCATTTCATTGAGGGCTAACTTTGGTCTTGGTGCTGAATAGGTTGCTCATTTTCATATACCTAGAGAGTCAGGTAAGGTTTGCAGGACCATATGGCTTGGACAATCAGTCGGGACATATGGTCCGTGAAGTTCTACTTAATGGGAGACAAGTTCTGAAACGGATTCTCTGTGGGAAAGCCCAAGGTCTAAGGTGGCTTTTATTCTTCGACCCTTTTGCATGGAGAATAGATGTCGCGTTGTGATTTCATCCAGGGGCACCTGTCTCAGCATGTAAGGTAAAAAGCCACATTATAAAATGCTGAACAGTTATTGCTCTATATACTCTATGTATAATTCCTCATTTGGCTACTTGGAGATATATGTTCTACAGATAATCCAAGTGCCTTCGGGCAGAACTTATCTGAAGCAAGACGTGCTGAGGTTGGTAGAACTGATGTTTGTGCTCAAGACTGTCAGGCCCAGCACAGAATTCAAGATCGGATCCAAACCCACACATCTGTTTATCAGATGTTCCTGCTCCATTAATTTTCCCTAAAGCTACACCCCCTTCCCAGGTCTTCTCTTCCAACCCCTAACACCAACACACACAGGTACACACACAACAAAACAAACCTCAAATCTGTGGAGCACAGCCAAGGATTTGGGGCTGAGGTTTCCTGTGCCAAATGCTCCCCCACTAAGCTAGGAATATAACACCTTCTTTTGGCTTCCGTAAAGCTTCGAGACAATTCTTAAACCAGATACACTCCCTTTAATCCTATTGTTACTGTCTTGTGTGCTGCCAAAGTAAAGAAAGGACGTGCTTTTAAAATGAGGGCTCTAAGAAGACGTAAGTCGGATGCACAATACACGCACTTAGAGCGATTCCCGACGGGGCCGATGCGCGATCTTCGCTAACCGCACTTCCTCCTCGCGGTTCCCCCTTCCTGTGCCGTAATAAGTAAATAAATGAACCAACAAGCACCATTCTACTCTGTTTTCTTTTGAGAGGATGATATAACCCGAAAATTTAGTTTTTTTGTTTTTTTGTTTTTTTGTCTTGAGGGGAGCAAGTGCATCTCCTGTAAGTCAGAACCAGGAGACGGTCCCTTTCTGTATATTATTTCATTTATCTTCCTCATAGCCCCTTAAAGGCGGACATGAATGACGAAGGGCCTGCATCTGGAAGAGGTGAGCTCATTTAAAATCAAACAGCTAGGAAGTAGCTCAACCGGCATTTAGATTCGAATTGGATGACACCAATACCTAATTTTGTTTTACTCTTCTAATACGCAGTGGAGAAGTAGAGATGCGTATGCGGCTTGGGCGGGGAAAGTTTACTGCAGCCGATTATTACTGTACTGAGAGCGCAGACGAAGGGTAAAAAATGGCAGGGAATAATAAAGATGGCTGCATTGGGCACACACGGTACTAACGTGACACGTGTTGAGGTGACATGTGCTTGCTGGAAGGCGGATATCATGCAGGTCAGCAATAGTTGACACAATCGAGCAATCAACTGCCTGACGGGAAGTGGCTTGTGAGCAGCACTGTGCTCTCTGGCTGGAAGAGGGGACTTCCTGGTGAGCAAAGCTAACGGCAGATGAGTTAGTGCTTTTTACCAGCAGGAGTTCTAGACCCCTTCTTTTCTGAGGTGACACTACCAGATTCCAGCTCAATCATGTCAGTGCTGTGACAACCCTTTGTCTACACACTGACATAAGGTTTCTAGGAAGAAAGCCGGAAAGAAGCAAATGTGAAATAAACGTTTATCAAAGCACATATGAGAATAAAATAGTCGATTAATTTTTTTTCAAAACTCTCTGAGGTAAGTGCCGGAGACCTAAACTGTGACGAGAGTTGAGAACTTGGTTAACGTTATTGCGTGACTGCTAAAACCTACCGCCTCCTTCCTCAGAACCAAGCGGCCATCAGCAACACCATTTCCCTTCCTAATGACCGCCATGGACCATCACGCACACTGAAGACGTGGAAAAACCAGAGCCACAATGTCCGAGCCCGAACGCACCCAGACTCAGACAGACCACTTGAGGACACAACCTTCAGATTCACTTCTATGAGGGCGATTTCAGGCATCTAACAAAAAACACCCATTTTCTGTTCCCATCTCTCTTCTGAGACGAATAAGCTCAGGCGTGAGCTTGATTCTCACCTCAGGGATAGAGAGCCCACGGCAAAGGTCCCGTGGGGTAAACTTTAGTCTTTTTGTTCCTCATCTTCTTTCAATATGCTTCACTAGGCTAGAACTTCAGGCTGTGATCTGATACCATCATTTGCAGCGACTACCGAATCTGAGCGGGTTTTTAAGTCTCGCCCTTCCTAATGCCAAATGTAGAGATGGTAAAATGACAGCCCTCAGGTCAGATATTAAAATGTACAACCTCTCCTACTCTTGTAATGCTTGGCTGATAAGCAGTTATTGTCCTGAAAGCCAGTCATTGGAGTTGAAAGATAAATATTATTCCATATCTTATTGAATAAAATATATTATATCACAGGTGATGGAGACAGATTGACTCAATAAATTCTAATAGTGTATGCTGAGAAATAGTGGCAATAAAAATGCTGATGACTTGACACAGGGAGAATATTGAATGTCATTAACATGCTATTTCTTCTGGACTGATCTCCCTGTCACATTCTCCACACTCTTATCATCTCTATCTGTGGATTTTTCTTTGCTTTACGGGAGTGAGAAAATGTGGCTTTTTTTTTTTTTTTTTTTAGGGATTTAAATTATCCACTACTCTACTGGTTGCAGAAATGATGCAGGAGATTAATATAAGATTTTATATTGAGCATCGTCAGCGGCCTGAATTTGAGTGTGCGGCAAATATGCGAGATGCTGCTGAGCACTGCTGTCTGGCCTCACTGCCAAGTTTCGTCCAAATCCTCATTTTTTGGTAATCTGTATTGACCGAAGTGGTTTGGACTCATGAATCGGAATTTTACTATTTACTATTTTATTTTAAAAGGGGTTGGTTACATGGATCCTATTTCATGAGATGCAGGAAGGTGCAGCTCACGGAAATTTTAAAGTGTGTTTTAATCCCAACCGTTTTTGTGATTGTTTGGAATGGATACTGAACAAACGCATAGTTTATAGAACGCATGCGGATGGAATTTAGCTTTTGAGTCACAAGCTCTAAACTGGTCTAAAAGATGAGTATGATGTCAGGGGGGTGAGGACTAGCTGTTGAGTGAGTTCCCTACATGAGGACATTTCACCGGTTCCACCCCAAGTTCCCTGACCCAATTACTTCCAGTGTTCTCTCCAGAGTTTCAGATGAAGCACCCGTAGGCGACGTAGCTCTCGAAGTTGCGTACAGATTCTCCAAACTGAGATGTCTTAAACTGAACTCATCTTTCTCCACAAAAACCTGTTCCTCGCCGTCTTCTTTATTTCAGTGAGTGACGCCACTGCCTAATCTGTGCCCCAAACCAGACTCTCCCACCGCCCCCCGTCCTCTTCTTCACCCGTACCCTCCATATGCGAGCAATTACTAAAGATTCAGATTTTCCTTCCTTACCATGTTTAGAATCTATCCAGTTCTCCACATCTCAACTGCTCCTGTCCTAGTTCAGGTCATTATCATCTGGTCCTCAGATTGTCACAGTATTCTCTCAACGCTTCTTCCAACTTCCAGTATGTGCCCCTGCCACCCACCCACTCTCTCATCCATTCTCCATATTGTGGCAAATCTGATCATGCTCTATGTCAAGGGCAACCCCTGTAATGGTCCCCCTCCATCTTCAGCAGCTTATCACAGGGGTCCGAAAGCCTCCAAATATCTTTTGTCTTTCAAGGCAGTACGGGGTCTATTTTAATTTCTACTTTAAATTGATAACTACACGATCAAAATATTTCAAAATCGGAATGCTTTACGGGCCTCCAAAAGTGACTTGAAAAGTCAAGTACATTCGTTATTAGCTCTGAGAGCCCTCCCTCTGAGCTGTCACTTGCATCCCCAACGCTTGGACCCCCTGGGATGGTTCAGTCATCACAGTGGGCGAGTTAATTATTTTTTATCCTTAAACTTATTCACTTAGCTTATAAACTTAAACTTATTTACCAGGGTGGACTATTGGTTAAAGACAGGAAGCCTAGAACACGGATATTAAAATATAAGTTAGTAAGCAGTGTGAAAATTGTGCAATGAGCTTCAGCGGTTCTGTGAGGCTTCATTCACCCAAACAAAGCGTGTATGAACTATAGCAAGATGCCTCCAGCAACCAAAAGATGTCTCTAGTAATGAAGACAGAAAGTTAGAAAAGGAAAATGCAGTAAAAAATATTCTATGCGTACTTGTAAATTTGTCTTTTAACTTATTGGTAATAAAATAGTCTATCTGCACGCATGATCTTTTATTTCTGGAATAGTGGCTGCCAGTACCACCCTGAAATTCATAGCTTCCAAGCTAATTATAACATTTATAAAATAACCAGTGGTGTGTTTGTATATGTGTAAGTGTATAAGAGAGAAACAGAGAGAGAGAGCTTGAAACCCGAAAATGCCAAATAGTCCATGAAATCACTTTTTATGTACTATTTATATTGTAAGAAGTAAGTCAGGCCTATATTTTTTTATACATTTAGTACAAAAACCGTATGTAGTATACGCTATCTTGGAAATAGCTGGTTAACAAATTCTCCCATAATTAACTTTCAAGTAAATAATAAGAGTGGCATTTATTCTGAGAGAATGAATATCTGCCTTTATATATGATTACGGTTAACAATAATTATAACTCGCTCTACCAGAATTACTGAT
>NW_011888815.1:3908798-3912740 GCF_000151845.1 Pteropus vampyrus | reverse complement strand
GTTAGAAAAGGAAAATGCAGTAAAAAATATTCTATGCGTACTTGTAAATTTGTCTTTTAACTTATTGGTAATAAAATAGTCTATCTGCACGCATGGTCTTTTATTTCTGGAAAAGTGGCTGCCAGTACCACCCTGAAATTCATAGCTTGCAAGCTAATTATAACATTTATAAAATAACCAGTGGTGTGTTTGTATATGTGTAAGTGTATAAGAGAGAAACAGAGAGAGAGAGCTTGAAACCCTAAAATGCCAAATAGTCCATGAAATCACTTTTTATGTACTATTTATGTTGTAAGAAGTAAGTCAGGCCTATATTTTATTATACATTTAGTACAAAAACCGTATGTAGTATACGCTATCTTGGAAATAGTTGGTTAACAAATTCTCCCATAATTAACTTTCAAGTAAATAATAAGAGTGGCATTTATTCTGAGAGAATGAATATCTGCCTTTATATATGATTACGGTTAACAATAATTATAACTCGCTCTACCAGAATTACTGATAACCCGCCTCCAGGCCATAAGAGTAGAGGCTAACTACACCAAAAACGACAGGGACAAAACTGAGGGAGTGGCCTGCTTCTTAGAGTCTGATGGTGTCTTACCCTAACCTGGAGAAGGCAGGAGGCTAAGTCAGGGCTTTGGAACTTCTGCCAACTCGTAAGAAGGCTTGGGCTTCTCAAGCACCAAGTGTGGGCCCTTAGGAAGGAAACCTGCTGGAGCCCTCTTAAAGAGACACCACCTGGGAAGGCCACTGGCCAGGTGAAGAGACCCAGAGAAGGTTGGCCATTTTACTTCCTGAACTAGGACTGCTCGTATGACCGAAGAAGACCGAAGAACCCTGGGACTTGCCTGACCTGTCACCTAAGAGTGGGACTTCCTGTGTCTGTGCTGCAGATTTAAGATCGCGAACGCTTTCCTGGCAATTCCCGTGCTCGGCCTGAAAGGGGATTTGATCCTGGTCCTCGTCACCAAATAAGATCGATCGCTCTTCTAATTTTACATTGTTTAATTCATAACTAATTATAATTCATCTTTTACTGGGAGACTAGTCCTTGTTTTAACGGCCATGAAGAATTTTTTTTATGTTCATTGATTTCTTTTTTCTTTCTTCTTTTTTTTTTTGTGTGTGTCGACGCATTTACTCCTTTTGTTGACATCATTTGCAAAGAATGTCCCTCTGCGTACTTGTGTCAGGAGACATTCTAGGTAGGTGACTGTAGGTGTGAAGACCTACATGGGAATCGAGTTACTGAATCCGGCCAGAGCGCCCAAGGCTTATCCTGTTGTTTTGTTGTTGTTGATGTTTCCACAAATTCTAGCCTTTCTTTTCATAATAAAGGACACAGTCGCTTAAACTTTTCCAGCCAGAGTCCCCATCTCCACAATGACATTCTTCATGCCTGGCGTGGGGGGCACAGAACTCTTTAGTTTCCCTCCCCACAGCGCATGGTCCCAGCTGTGGGCTCCCTTCATGAATATGCATGAAATCAGATATGACATTGCCCTGCTCCCATTAATAATCTTGTCATCTGACTTGTGCTCCAGAAAGCTCCCGTCCATGGCTTCTGAGAGCAAATGTAGCCTGAAGACAAACAAGACAACACAAAACAAAAAGACCACATCTTTTCATTTATCTTTTTTTTATTTGACTGGGATTAAGTATTCCGATGTTTGGGCAAGGGCCCGTGAGGGAGCCGAGGAGGGACGGAAGGGAGAGGGCGTGAGCTCTGCTGAGAACAGAGTCAGCCCCTGTGTGAATGGCCCGGCTTGTTGGGAGCCGAAAGTGGTGGGTGTAACGGTACGCAAGTGACCTTGAATGTAGCGCCGTGGGTAGCCCCGGCTTTTTTGTAAAAGAAGCATTTGCAGTGGAGGTTTGAGTTTCAGGCCTCCCAGTCATCAATCATCTCAGCCCATTCTTCTCTTTGACAGCTCAGTACAAGGCCTGACATTTGACACCCAGGACCCCAGGACTCACGCACACAGACACAAGCTGAGGCCCTGAGGGAGGGAGGAGGGGAAGAGGCGGAGAAAAAGGCAGCGATTTTTTTTTTTTAAGCAGCAAACTGAGGAATATACCAAACAGACTCTGTCCCAGGCGCTGATTCTGCAGAGAGCATCACACTGAATTTTGTTGCTGCTTTGTGATGTATCAGGCGTTCGGGTGACTTATAACAGCCCTTTGAGGACAGTTTCAGGCACATATCTGAGCCTGGCTGGTCATTTTCCATTTGGCCAGATTGAATCCAACCTCCACATTCAAGGATGGAGTGGTGGACAAGAGGGTTATCACTTTCTGGACAATGGCTCATGACACTGTGACCTGAGTGTCATTACATCATATTGTCACCTCAAAGGAAGGCCACCCTCAGGGTAACTCTACCTTTGGAAATTGAAAAAAAATAGAAGAGAAGGATCATAACTCAGGTTCAGATATGAGCTCACTGAAGTTCGAGGTCAACTAATGCAAACGTCTCAGGGATCAAATCATGGTAATTGGTGTTACGAAGAATTAGGTAATTTATGGTTCTAACATTGAAAGAGTCTAAAAGGTTTACAGCATGAGAGTCCCAGGATTCCAGAGGTGAAGGTCCAGGCGGCTCTGCCGCAAATCCCTATTCATCTATGGCCAGTTAAGCGGAGTGCCAAGCCCTGAGCACGTGAGGCCAAGGGTGCGTGATTAAATTCTTACCCAAGTCTGAGACGTGACAGATCCATCTAGCAAGTATTTTTTGACACTGACTATGTGCCCAGCACTGCAGTAGTGTCACAGAAAATACAAATACTCTAAGAGATGATGCCAGCCCACACGGAGACCACTGCCTGCTTGGAGAGATGCAACATACATCGACAAGAGAGCACGCGCGGGATGTGAAAAACAAATGCATTGCGATCTGTCGGCGAGGTTGTCTCCACGATCGCTCAGCACGTCTCTCGTTCTGGAAGCATCTGCAGCCCACACACGGACTCGAAAAATCATGTGGTTCTTCCCAGTGGAAATATGGACAAGATCTGGGGGGAGGGGGTTGCTTAGGAAATAGAAAAGCTCTCTAAGAATATTTAATAGGACGGGCTTAGAAATGCAGAGTTCGATATTAGATATGGCTCAGAGAAAGTGACCAGAGAAAATATGCAATATCAGCAATGAATAGCTGGGTGCTGGATTAGAATTGAGTTTTATTTTTAATTCATTTCCCAAAAATCTATAATGCGTATATATAACTCTTTTGTTAATGAGTTAATTTTACAAACGTAAAATAATAGTGCTCTTCGGTGGCTACCTAGAATCATACACCACTTCCATTTCAATTCTGTAGTTTTTCTCCCAGTGTGCAAAGTCCATAAGGTATTCTCACTAGCCTCCCATGAATAGTTAATAATATTCAAGCTTCTACAAGAGCAAAGGTGGATCCGGTTCTGACCTTGACTGAGGCTATTTACAGTGGGTCAGACCTCCTCGTGTTCTCACAATGCCCTGTGCTCTAGCACTGCAGTGACGAGCTGTACTAAAAATGGGAGTAATTTCTCAGTCTCCCTCGCCAGACTGTGAGCCCCTTGAGGGCCAGGCCCTGTTTTTATCTCAGAGCATCCTGTGCATTTTTACATGTTCTGGGGAGTAGGCCCTGGCCTCGCCTAAGGAGGTAGGCGCTCAATATCCTATCGAAGGGTCAGTAAATAAGTGAATAAATGTCTGCTTCACTGTCTCCTTAGACAAGCTTCATCATCGCGTCAGGGCACTAATTTATTCACCTTTAGACAGGTGCACATTTATCGGTCATCGAGTCTTGTTTTGTTATTTCTCTTGGCAGTAAACAAACTAATTCCTCTGAGTTTTCATACAATTCTTGTCAGAAATGGCCTGATAAAAGCTTGCCAGACGCATCTTCTTCCATTGCCTGTTTTGGTTTTGTTGTTTGTTGTTGTTGTTGTTGTTGTTGTT
>NW_011888815.1:3869352-3908748 GCF_000151845.1 Pteropus vampyrus | reverse complement strand
GCAGGAGGCTAAGTCAGGGCTTTGGAACTTCTGCCAACTCGTAAGAAGGCTTGGGCTTCTCAAGCACCAAGTGTGGGCCCTTAGGAAGGAAACCTGCTGGAGCCCTCTTAAAGAGACACCACCTGGGAAGGCCACTGGCCAGGTGAAGAGACCCAGAGAAGGTTGGCCATTTTACTTCCTGAACTAGGACTGCTCGTATGACCGAAGAAGACCGAAGAACCCTGGGACTTGCCTGACCTGTCACCTAAGAGTGGGACTTCCTGTGTCTGTGCTGCAGATTTAAGATCGCGAACGCTTTCCTGGCAATTCCCGTGCTCGGCCTGAAAGGGGATTTGATCCTGGTCCTCGTCACCAAATAAGATCGATCCCTCTTCTAATTTTACATTGTTTAATTCATAACTAATTATAATTCATCTTTTACTGGGAGACTAGTCCTTGTTTTAACGGCCATGAAGAATTTTTTTTATGTTCATTGATTTCTTTTATCTTTCTTCTTCTTCTTTTTTTTTTGTGTGTGTCGACGCATTTACTTCTTTTGTTGACATCATTTGCAAAGAATGTCCCTCTGCGTACTTGTGTCAGGAGACGTTCTAGGTAGGTGACTGTAGGTGTGAAGACCTACATGGGAATCGAGTTACTGAATCCGGCCAGAGCGCCCAAGGCTTATCCTGTTGTTTTGTTGTTGTTGATGTTTCCACAAATTCTAGCCTTTCTTTTCATAATAAAGGACACAGTCGCTTAAACTTTTCCAGCCAGAGTCCCCATCTCCACAATGACATTCTTCATGCCTGGCGTGGGGGGCACAGAACTCTTTAGTTTCCCTCCCCACAGCGCATGGTCCCAGCTGTGGGCTCCCTTCATGAATATGCATGAAATCAGATATGACATTGCCCTGCTCCCATTAATAATCTTGTCATCTGACTTGTGCTCCAGAAAGCTCCCGTCCATGGCTTCTGAGAGCAAATGTAGCCTGAAGACAAACAAGACAACACAAAACAAAAAGACCACATCTTTTCATTTATCTTTTTTTTATTTGACTGGGATTAAGTATTCCGATGTTTGGGCAAGGGCCCGTGAGGGAGCCGAGGAGGGACGGAAGGGAGAGGGCGTGAGCTCTGCTGAGAACAGAGTCAGCCCCTGTGTGAATGGCCCGGCTTGTTGGGAGCCGAAAGTGGTGGGTGTAACGGTACGCAAGTGACCTTGAATGTAGCGCCGTGGGTAGCCCCGGCTTTTTTGTAAAAGAAGCATTTGCAGTGGAGGTTTGAGTTTCAGGCCTCCCAGTCATCAATCATCTCAGCCCATTCTTCTCTTTGACAGCTCAGTACAAGGCCTGACATTTGACACCCAGGACCCCAGGACTCACGCACACAGACACAAGCTGAGGCCCTGAGGGAGGGAGGAGGGGAAGAGGCGGAGAAAAAGGCAGCGATTTTTTTTTTTTAAGCAGCAAACTGAGGAATATACCAAACAGACTCTGTCCCAGGCGCTGATTCTGCAGAGAGCATCACACTGAATTTTGTTGCTGCTTTGTGATGTATCAGGCGTTCGGGTGACTTATAACAGCCCTTTGAGGACAGTTTCAGGCACATATCTGAGCCTGGCTGGTCATTTTCCATTTGGCCAGATTGAATCCAACCTCCACATTCAAGGATGGAGTGGTGGACAAGAGGGTTATCACTTTCTGGACAATGGCTCATGACACTGTGACCTGAGTGTCATTACATCATATTGTCACCTCAAAGGAAGGCCACCCTCAGGGTAACTCTACCTTTGGAAATTGAAAAAAAATAGAAGAGAAGGATCATAACTCAGGTTCAGATATGAGCTCACTGAAGTTCGAGGTCAACTAATGCAAACGTCTCAGGGATCAAATCATGGTAATTGGTGTTACGAAGAATTAGGTAATTTATGGTTCTAACATTGAAAGAGTCTAAAAGGTTTACAGCATGAGAGTCCCAGGATTCCAGAGGTGAAGGTCCAGGCGGCTCTGCCGCAAATCCCTATTCATCTATGGCCAGTTAAGCGGAGTGCCAAGCCCTGAGCACGTGAGGCCAAGGGTGCGTGATTAAATTCTTACCCAAGTCTGAGACGTGACAGATCCATCTAGCAAGTATTTTTTGACACTGACTATGTGCCCAGCACTGCAGTAGTGTCACAGAAAATACAAATACTCTAAGAGATGATGCCAGCCCACACGGAGACCACTGCCTGCTTGGAGAGATGCAACATACATCGACAAGAGAGCACGCGCGGGATGTGAAAAACAAATGCATTGCGATCTGTCGGCGAGGTTGTCTCCACGATCGCTCAGCACGTCTCTCGTTCTGGAAGCATCTGCAGCCCACACACGGACTCGAAAAATCATGTGGTTCTTCCCAGTGGAAATATGGACAAGATCTGGGGGGAGGGGGTTGCTTAGGAAATAGAAAAGCTCTCTAAGAATATTTAATAGGACGGGCTTAGAAATGCAGAGTTCGATATTAGATATGGCTCAGAGAAAGTGACCAGAGAAAATATGCAATATCAGCAATGAATAGCTGGGTGCTGGATTAGAATTGAGTTTTATTTTTAATTCATTTCCCAAAAATCTATAATGCGTATATATAACTCTTTTGTTAATGAGTTAATTTTACAAACGTAAAATAATAGTGCTCTTCGGTGGCTACCTAGAATCATACACCACTTCCATTTCATTCTGTAGTTTTTCTCCCAGTGTGCAAAGTCCATAAGGTATTCTCACTAGCCTCCCATGAATAGTTAATAATATTCAAGCTTCTACAAGAGCAAAGGTGGATCCGGTTCTGACCTTGACTGAGGCTATTTACAGTGGGTCAGACCTCCTCGTGTTCTCACAATGCCCTGTGCTCTAGCACTGCAGTGACGAGCTGTACTAAAAATGGGAGTAATTTCTCAGTCTCCCTCGCCAGACTGTGAGCCCCTTGAGGGCCAGGCCCTGTTTTTATCTCAGAGCATCCTGTGCATTTTTACATGTTCTGGGGAGTAGGCCCTGGCCTCGCCTAAGGAGGTAGGCGCTCAATATCCTATCGAAGGGTCAGTAAATAAGTGAATAAATGTCTGCTTCACTGTCTCCTTAGACAAGCTTCATCGTCGCGTCAGGGCACTAATTTATTCACCTTTAGACAGGTGCACATTTATCGGTCATTGAGTCTTGTTTTGTTATTTCTCTTGGCAGTAAACAAACTAATTCCTCTGAGTTTTCATACAATTCTTGTCAGAAATGGCCTGATAAAAGCTTGCCAGACGCATCTTCTTCCATTGCCTGTTTTGGTTTTGTTGTTTGTTGTTGTTGTTGTTGTTGTTGTTGTTGATCCATAGAATTTGCTCTCCTTTTGCCATTTTCTCTTTGTTCTCTCTTTTTTTTTATTTGCCTGTCTTGTCCTCTTAGCCTTTCAACTCTCTGAGAAAAGAGATTGTGTTTTTTTTTTTACTTTTAATTTTTCAAAATAAAGTGCCATTTATAATGATGTACGTACACACTGAAGCTTCAGACAGTTAACTCCTGTCCAAAGTGGTGTGTTTTCAAGTTATTTTCTTTACTTTTTGCAGTGTTTTGCTATTACATTAGGGTACTCATTTACGTTTGGTGAAATCTGTAATCCTTTTACCACTTGGCATGTTTCTTTTTCCCCTGGAAAACTCCACCCACCACTGTCAAGAACTCTATGTCCAATGATGGCTTTTCATCCCCATTTTGGTCAAGAAGTCCAGAATCTGCAAGATTGTGAAATGAAATGTCTTCATGTGGAGGGAAATCCTTTGATCCATAAAATAAGCGTTATGTTTAGCCATGAGCTTTTAAAGCAGAATATTCTTCGTTTTGAGCAGAAGATCTCAGTCAGAAGTTTGAAAATTGGAAAGATGATTATTTTTAACATAAGTAGAACTGGGCCATTGAAGGCAAATCCAAGACAAAGGCTTGGTTTTGTTTTAAAACTGAGATATTTCCTGCTATTGGCGAAAAGAAAATGAAATTAAACAATTGTAATCAACAATGTTGAACGCCATAATTTGGACACTTTCGAACTAGAGCGTCAGCCGCCTTGGTACACATAGGGTGAAGAATGTGTCATTGTGGCTAGTTTCCCCTCCAGGTTCACTGTGTGTCACCACAGAATTAAAATTCAAGAAATGAGCCTTATTTCTAATCATGTTGATATTTCCCATGTAGCTTCTTAGTCAGCTCCTTGGATTCTTCACACAAAACTACAAAAGGTCATCAATTATAGGGACCTTATGTAAATACTGGGCTGTTTTGTGATTCTATTCTCAGCAACGTTTATATACATCTGCTCAAATAAATTAATTTTCTTGTCCCAAATGACTCATTTAGTGGAACTAGAAGTTCTCATGCCAAAGCAAATAGAGAAGGAGAAAGAGGGCATGGGCAAGTGAGGAGGAGGGGAATTTATTTTATAATCTACCAATTTATGAGTGCTGGCACATCGTTTCCAAGCAGAAAAGCACTAAAGAAATATTCAACAGGGAAGGCAAAGAGAGAGCATTATGAGCCTTGTCTTCCCATGTGGAGTACAACCATCTTGAGGGTGTGAGTACGGATTCATGAATGCCTGCATTTGAGTCTCATTTGTACAGTTTTCTGGCTTGATGGTCTGATTCTCACACCTTACTTTCTCAGAGCCTGTTTTTCTACATATACAAAATTGCAATATGGTTTTTCCAGCTGATAACTGGCAGCCAACTTGTGCGGTGTTTTTACTCTAAGTACTAGCGCCATTGTCACACGTATCAGGCATTCCGCCGTGGATAACAGAAGACATGTAGACTTTGCCCAGTCATGTTACAGGCTAAGGGGAGTCTGACGAATCCTTGAAAATCCGAGGCCCAGAGTCGCGACCACATGGGTTTTAACAGTAGGTCCTTTCCTTCCAAGAAAGGAGGTTTCTGTACAAACTTCCACCATGTTTCTATCAACTCATGGCCATGCGGCACGTAGGTTCTCTAGAATCTGTATCGGCTCCCAATGAACTTTACTACCAATGAACTTTCTCCCTTAGCATTTGCACACTCTAACCTTCATCTAGCATCATTTATCCTGTTTTTGTGATCTTTACCAGTACTGTTGTTTCATGTGGTTACCTTATTAAACTGTATCACCAGCCTTTGGTACTGCTCGGGACTTCTATACCTTTGCACATGACCTTTCTATGATGCTGGCATTCTTTTCTCTACAGCTTGTGCCCATCATTCTCTTGAAAATTCAGTTTATCTTTCTTCATCCCAGAATTCTTCCTAGACTAAATCACTTTCTTTGAATTGCTGCTTCATTTTGTGTTCCTTAACTTTTATGCAGAATGAATGTGTTCACGTTTTTGACACTTCTTTTCTCTAGACATTCTTTATAGCTTTTCTTTCTTTACTACTTAGAGTGAAAACTCTTTAAGAGATGGCATCTAAAACTTTTTAATTTGTATTAATTATATTGCCTAGCAGAATTTCTTATATAAGATGAAAGTTTTAATAATTGCTTCTTGAATAACATTATGATTAATTAAATGCCACTATAGACTCCCTACTAGCTATTTCTACTCTTTTTGTATAAATTCCATCGAATCTATCTCCCTTCTCTAGATAGATGGATTCACTGATTTGGATATAAGTTTCGATAGCCATCGATACATAGAGAGTAACAGAGAGAGTTACTCACAGAGTAACATCATGGACATTAGTATGAGCAATTTCCTGGCACCAGGACATCAAGTTTCACACCTTTGTCAATTTCGAATTCCAGTGCTCCAAACTTCACTGTCTCACGTGCTTCTCTGAACTTGTCCAACAAGCCTTCAATCCAAGTCCAACAAATAAAATGAAGACACATCATTCCATTTGTATTCTTAAAATTCTTAAAAAACCATATTGTCATTATACAGATTCATCGGTGACTTGATTTCTGCCCTCCTAAATGCAATGGGCTATCGGCTAACTTATCCAGGACCATCGGGTCTTTGGGGCCCGCCACGTAGTTGTACATTCAAGCACGGGGATCGCCAAATCTACCCTACTGGGGCGTGGTGAGGAAAGAGCACGGGGCGGGGGCAGGGCCGGAGGGAAGCAGCGGGGCAGAGGCCTTGCGCTGTGGGCTGTGGAGCCCCCGTATTTTCTCTGGATACCAACCCACCACTCCCAACTTGCGTAGGCTCTCTGTGCCTGTCTCCTCATATGTAAAGTGAAAATACAGTGCAGCTTCACATGGTTTTGGGAGGCACCAAGAGCATAAGGGTGCAACGTGTTTACATAGCATCTGCCGGAATACGGCTTTTACTCCAACGATGCTATTATTTTTTATGACTGTTTTCATGAATTGATCAGGCAGACGGGCTGAATGCTTTTGCCGTGCGTTAGTCCACGCTCGTCAAGACACGAGGAGGGTGTGTGCTTATTTGGCTGGCACGACTGCCCAGCTTCCGCCTGCGTGTTTCTGAGTTCCTTCTGGGTGTGTCCGGGTGTGAAAGAGCACGGCAAAGTGAAGGGAAAAATAACCGAGGCCCCTGAGCATTAAACAGAGTCTGTTCCCCGCGCCTACTCCACGAGATTAAAGACATGTGTTCTCGAGCTGCTCTTCGGGCTAATTTATATGTATATTGAGGATTCAGCTGGAGAAATTTTTTAAAAGGAGCTGGGGGAAAATATGACGCTCTCACGTTCCCAATGGTGTTGCCACGTTCATTTGACGAGCGCGTTCATCCTTTAGTACTTTCATGGACTGACATGAGGGAGGAATTCGCATGTCACGCAAGATAACATCTCACTGTTGCCAAAGGAGTCTATTCAGACATGCATGTTAGTGGGTTGATAACTTATTCGGGATTGCAGTGGACTCAAAGATAGACATTTCGCCTTTTATCTCCATCTCTCTGCTCCCTGCATACTAAAGATAGTGCAAAACAGCCAGATACATCTTAACTAACCCACGCAGAAAAGAGGGACTTTCGCTAGCCTACTGCAAGGACTGCAAAGTTAAAGGAACAAGATGTCACGCGGCCTAACGACAAATGAATTAAACATGTTTGTGCACCCGACTCGAGCTGTCTGTGAATGCATTTAAAAGCCCAAACCTACTAATACTTTAGCAAAACGGAATATAGACTTTTTTTTCTTTTTTTTTTTGCTGCAGTTTGGGGTGCGGTAGGGGTAACAGAAAAGCAAATAGTGAGCTTGCAATGAAAAACAAAGTAGGTCGACTCAGAGGAATATTGTTATACTCGTTGACATGTATTTTGAGGTGAAGAAGGAAAAATGAGAACCAACTTAAAACGATGGTTTGAATGTGCATTGAAACAGAGGACATTCTAATTGCCAGTGTCCTCCCAGACAGCTGAGAATGCCGGGCTCTGTCTGACACTGCACAAAGGCAAGCTCCATCCTCTGTGCAACGCTAATCACTGAGTATTTCCCCTTTATTCAAACAGCCTCTTTCCTCTCTCAGTTACTTGTGGGCGGTAGTGAAGTGGGATCATTGAAGATTCTGTTCGAAATAGATTTCAAATATGCAAGGTGAAGTTGACCAGGAATATAGTGACCCAATTATTTTAGGTCAGAAAAATCACAGTAGCTCTGATGAGATCAGAAAACGAAGGCCCAAAATGAAAATTTTGGTCAAAATTTTCTATTCACTTTTTATCTAGAATCTGTTATGTTAATAACATACGAATGTTATTATATAAATCAAAATTTTATATTTTAGAAGAAAAGCAAAACTCTTAGTAGCCATTGTTGTTTTGTTTAAAGTGCCTGAGGAGTCTGGGAGAATATAAACCAAGATAGTAAAAAAGTAGTTCATTGGATTGGAAGATTTCAACTTATTTTTATTTCGTGCTTTCCAGTCTTTCCCTAGGTTTTCTAAATATTCTAAAGTTAGCATGTATTTTTAAAACCAAAAGAAAATAAAGTGTAAGTACATTTAAAAAAAATATTTATTTACTATATTAAAACCAATTATTTATATGACCTATATTGCTCCCAAAGATATTTTAAGCCAATATTCTAATTAACTTCCTAGCACGCTCCTTTTAAACTGTCTGAAACAAAGAAATACTATATTCAAAAAAGTTTGCCAAATAGACACCACATTTAGGAAAATATGTAGTGTTTTTATGGCTAAGTGCATCAAACAGACTATTTACTTTGAGACTTTACCAGGTCCTCGATACAGTAAACTGAACGGAAATGCACTTACCACTCAGAAATGAGTTCACATTTTTCTAAAATAAAACTTATAATTCAGTGGCTCCGAATGCTGGACATCACTAATACATGTAACAGAATATTACACATCGAACAGTGTGCAGCTCGCACTCATTAAAGGGTTGGTGCTTATGTTAAGAAATATATGAGCCTTGCTGCTCCTGCTTCGCGTTGACTTTTACAACATACTTCTACCTTGTCTACAAAATACAAAGTGGAAAACAAGTGTTCCATCTACTGATCAACACAGAGAACTAATCTGAAAAATTCAGGTACCATGTAAAACCACGTAATCCCGTTCAGTCACCTAAGCTCAAGTTTCCTCTTCACCTCTATGACATATAGAACCAGATGTCCTTCAATAGAAAGTTCCTCAGTCTCAACTACAGTGCCGCCTGTCATTTTCCAGATGGGCACAAGTTGCCCTTCCTGCGTTTTCCAGTCCAACAGGGAATGAGTTCTGACTGGTCTGGAGCTTCACTGAAATCCTTGAGTGCACAGGGCACCTCACTCACTCAAGAACTGTTTAAAGATAAATTATAACTGCAAATGCATTTTTTATAGTAAGGCCATGTGCTTTGAAAATATAAATCTATAGTATTTATATGTAGGCTGCCATCGCACAGAAGTCATAACCTCCTATGAGGAAATCCAAAGTGTTATGTATGATTTTAACTTTCAGCTGTTCTTCAAGAGCACCCAGGTTAGAGCCTGGGACTTACAGCTGCATTGGTTTCTACAGAGACGTGTTGTACCGTCCAAGTTCATCTTCTACGTGACACCCCTGCACGTCTCTAAAACCTGAAAGAACGCTGAACATGCAAAGTCGAAATGGCTTTAGAAAGAATCCAGGGTCTAATTATAACCCTGATTAGCAGGAACTTGCAGAAAGACACAGAGTCGTGCTAGGTGATATGTCTTTGGTGATTTGCCTATTTATAAATTGGCATTGGGCTAAAATCCTGGGTAATTTGACCCACTCAAATACATGAGGAGACAGTGTTATTCATTCAGAAGTCAATTGATTTGAAAAGAGTTAGTTAATAATCATTGATCCACCAAATTTTTTCTTTGATTTTTCAAATTAATGTGTGAGCTACAACATAGCATCAATGTGCTCAATGTTTTAGTTTCTTCTTTAGAAAATGTTGAAGTTCCTAAATATATAACTGTAGTATTAGAAATTGTTCCCCTATATACTCACTCCTATTTTCTAATCACTATTATTGTGTCTGTTTATGTTTGTAAACACATAGGGTTTGAATGTATCAAAATCTACTGAATCTAAAAGAAATATCCTTTCCTGGATAAAATATTTATAAATATCAATTAAATGGGAATTTCTTTCATGTTTCCAGTAAGATTCAACTGCTTTTCAGTTCTATTGTTAGTGATGTCAGGATAAAAATAGCCAAGTGTTATGGTCAACTTCATGTCCAGTGAGTCGTGTCCATAAATTTACACTTCCCTAATACCTCTGGCTATAGATTTGAGCCTGATAAATGCGACACCACTGGAGGTCCATTAAAAATGTGGCCCATATTAAATGCCTCTGTTAGATAGTACTTGATTAACTGACAGCTAATTATACCTTGTTTTAAATCTTTTTTGCTTATGATTGAACCAGAAAGAGAGCAAACGACATTTGCATAAACTCTAATTTTCAGCAGGTGATTAATAAATATTGTTCAATAAAATATTTTAAAATGTCATTATCTCCTAAGGCAATCAGCCACATGACTTCAACTAGAGTCTCCAGGTGGCTGGCTCCCAAATATAAACCCCTAGCTGCCACATTTTCAGTGAGTTGTTTGAAGTTAACTGCGTGATAGTCTTTTCTAAGCCTGGCAATATTGTCATGTCTCTTTCAAGCTTCTGCCTCCTCTTCTGTGCCTTCTGTGAAAGTCACCACTGTTTTCCCTACTTCCATCGGGTTTTCGAATCCTCGCTGGTTACTCCCTCTTCTTTTCCCCCACTGGCCATGAGCTGCAAACAGAGCCTGTTATGTCTTTGCAGTGCTTCTTAGGCCCGTCTTTTTCTCTCTGCTCCCACTTAAGATGTTGGTATTTACTGCAGAGACATCAACAACTCTCCGGTTGCTCTGCCAATCCCACCTTCTCCTCTGACCTTAGCCCACTTTATCACGACCACAAATTAGTATTTCCTTTGGCATATACTTGGGATGCGAGAACTCTGTTTGGAACCTCTGTGGCTTTCAAAGGTGAGCTTCTAGAATAGGCTCTTCCGTATTTTGGCTCTGAACTTCTTTTCTGAGGACTTCTACTTTAGCTCCGAAATGTAAAGAGCTTGGAAAAAGCTGGACAAGCTAAAACATCAACAACTTTTCTTAGACCCATCAGAGAACCGATGTGGCAAGACAAGATGCCCCTCTGCGATCTGAAGATGCGGAGACATCTAAAGAGATACAGCGATGGAGATTTGTGGACCGGGAGCGGAGACCTCCGGTCCACAAATGGGTAGAAACGCTGAACTGGTCATGCTGATGAATCGCTGGAGCCAGAGTGAGAGTGAGATGGAAAAGCTCTTGGAGGCCACCAGCTTCGGGGACAGCTACACTCTAGGGGGCCTTGCTTTCCAGGGATCCTGTGAGGATCCAAGAAAGAGCCATCAGCGGCTGCGCCAGAGGGAAGAGCAAACAGGAGTGGACACACCCGGAGCCTTTTGCGCAACACTCTCTCTCTCTAGGACATCCTTTTAAAACGTTTTTGTTTTGTGCAAATTACGACATTTGCAAGGCATTGTTTACATTTATGACTTCCCGAGTTTTTCTTTCCTTGAGCCATTCCTCATTCCCATTCCATAAAACAAGCCGCTAAGTCCCAGGAACCGTTACAACCAAACCAGCGCTGTGAGTCCGAACTAACGAAGACTTCTTAGACTGAAATCTGGGGAGAATCTTCGCATTTTGCATGCAGTCCGAAAGAAATACATCCTAATTTTCATCTTTTGGACTTATTCTACTCCTATTTTAAATATAGCCTATTATGATGTTAAAAACAACAACAACAACCAGAAATGGCAATCTCCCTAAACTCTACCCACAGATCGAGTGAAACATGTGGATTTAACTGAATTGGTTTAAGTGAATAGATATATCCTATTTGCAAGCATTTAGGAGTAGTGATTTCTCTTTAAGGTGAAAAAGTAGGTCAGTGGGAAAAAATTAAAATCTAGTCTACTGCGTTTTGTTTATTAAAGATTTTAAGGCTTAATAAAAGTGTCCTAGCTGAAATGTGTTTACTATTATGATAGCAAAATATCATATTCATGCTAAATTTTTACTTTTTAATTGATATAAACAATGGCTTCTCTTATTGCTTCTAAGTAGATTGTAGGTATAATTATTTTGCCATTTGTTGTTTCTTCCAGAAAACTTGACAAGTGAACTGTGAGCATCCTTCCAGACAGAGCTCATGGAGCCTCAGACACAGAGCCCTCAAAAGACAGATATGATGATGCATTTTTAGACTAACTCAAGAGGACTTTAAGAAGGCAAAAATGGAGGATAAAATGGAGGATAAAGAACCCTATTGATGCGTTTCTGCTACAGGTTTTGTCTCTTAACCTGTGGGAGAATTTACCTATCTACAGCTAAATGACCAAGATCCTTCTTGGCTAATGTGCCATTTGTTTTAATAGCTAAACCAAAAGTATCAAGTCATAGTTTTTCAAATGCCAAAAAAGTACTGTTTATATAACTCCAGTCAATACGCTTTTCCCCCTTCTAAAAGAGGTCATTACATTTCAAGAATTTCTTTTAACGAAAATGCTTTATTCTTTTTTTTAAATCTCAGCATAATCTGTAGGAACTTAAATCATTTTATTATTTGCCTTTCAAATTATAGCTGAACAGAGAAACTGAAATCGGTGTCAGAAAACACAGCTACAAAAAGGAATTCATAAGGAAAGCGGTTTGACCTGGTCCATTTCTCTACTATTAATTTTTAATCTCTTAAACTCAATGCGGTCCATAAAAAATGTACGTTTCTGCTCTTTGAATTTACAAAAAGAATGAGCAAATTCTGAAATCGGGGTGGACTGTGTGGACTCATGCACATTCTTCTACAAACAGAAAATAAACACTAGGTGATTACTTGAGGGCAAACAGATTGATATAGCTACTCGTTTCAGAACTGCTAACTTTACCTGTGAACAGCAGATGCAGACAAGTGTGGGCGCCCGATAGCACGGGTACAAGGTGGGTACGCATGCCATCAGCAATCTCCCGCATCGGGGATGTGTGCCGCTGCGGCGGAGTTGACACCACCGGGGTAAACACCACGTTTTTCTCTTCCACAGAGAATTTTAGTCAAACTCTGGTTTTCTTCTCGATAGCCTAGATTTCTATTAGGGCGGTGTTCGTCAAATTTTAATGTGTACATGATCACCTAGTGATCTTGTTCGATGCTTGCTCTGCATCAGTAAGTCTGGGGTGGAGCCCAAGAATCTGTATTTCTCACAAGCTCCTGGGTGATGCGGGTCCCGCACTTCTTAGGATCATATATAAGTTGTAGGGTTTCAAGGGGACTACTCTGCATTTAAGAAAAGATTAGCGACAAATACATTGTTACAAACTGCTGCTTTATATTAAATAGCATTTAAAAACATAATAAAGTTCACAATGACATTCTCATTTTTACTTTGGTAGCTTTTGATTCTATGCAGATAAAAAAATGGCTTTGTTTTCTTTGGTGACTCAGGAGATTTCGTTTTTCTTTTTGCAATGAATTCGATTGAGTCTCTCTGTAGTGAATCAGATTTGGAGTCCTAAAAGCTAAGTGTTGTATTTTTTTCTGGGTAATTGTTATCCACAGAGGCAAACATCACTTTGGGCTTTGTTTCTTCACATTGCCTTAGCTCACATGTCATCGTTCACCATTATACATGGAGAACACAAGGTTCTTAACGAATAGTCACATGTTGATTTCAGAGTCAACACCTTACTATATTAGATACTAACGATGCCAGAACAAATAAGGCATCATCCCTGAACCGGAGACAGAAAACGTATCCAAACAATTCCAGTGTGGTTACTGACATGTTGAGAGAAATATGTAGACTATTCTGTGGGAGAGTCTTGGAAGGTTTATGGAAGACACGACTGTGACTAAGCACAGCTTAGAGAGCCAAGGGCTTGGCCGTCTAAACAGGTTGTCAGTGACATTGAAAGTCATGCGGTACTCTAGTAATTATCGAAGTCTGGCTTGTCTGACGTAGTGCAAGTCATTTGGTACTGATGAGAGAATCAGTAGGAAAGAAGGTGAAAGGTAGAAAAAGAACAGGCCACGGAAATTGTGAGGAAGACGTGAGAATGTATATTTTATCGTGGCAATACAGAGTCACTGATTTTAAGTAGCGTAATGATGTGATAAGATTATTTTCCCCATGGGTCCTTTATCTGCCTCCACTTAAAAGTCATACAGCTCTGTTCCGCAAAGTGTAAGGTCCTACGATAGCCCTTTTGTTTAGTGTGTGTTAGACTCATATATAAATATAGATAGATAGATATAGATATATATCTATGCCTATAGCTAGATACAGATATATATAGAGAGAGATAGATATAGATATAAAGATAGAGATAGAGACAGATAGAGATAGAGATAGATATGGATATAGATATAATCTATGACTATGACTCTATGGCACACAATATTTTAGTTTTTGGCTCGGTTGTGATAAATCCTTAAAAAATGAACAGCAACCAATAATTATACTACCTACTAACTTTCTTTTCCTGACTTTTACTTATGGGTTTGCAGGGGAGAAAAAAAATCTATGCATTAACTCATGGAAGTTCCTGAAATCCTGTCCTAAACCCTGCACTTCCGCCCATGATCTCTTTAAACGGTTTCTCCCAAGTTATACTTTTGAGCTTCTGGTATGTCTCCTTTAAACATATAGTTTTTCATTCCACTTGGGTGAATATATAGTAGTGAGATATAGAAATTTATGTTTATAAGAAACAGCTAAACATGTTCCAAAATCTATGTCCCCTGATACTACTATATCCACTTGAGCTTTCTTTAGATTGGTGTTTGCATTTTACACCTTTTCATCTGTTTACTCTTTACCCATCTCCATTGTTATATTTAAAGTGAGTTTCTTTTAAATGACATAGGTTTTGGGGTTTTGTTTGTTTGTTTGTTTGTTTGTTTGTACTTTTTAGCCCAATATGAAAATCTCTATCTTTTAACTGGTTTTTAGCTACTTCCATGTAATGTAATTAGTGGACTGGTTGGAGTTATGTCCACCATTTTCTAGTTTTGGTGTTTTCCCCCTCTGGCTTTTGTTCCTCTGTTTCCCATTTCCTACCATATTTTGGACAGTTTTTTTCACACAACGTGGACTCCTTTTCCTGTTTCCTATTAATTTTTCCTCAGTGTTTCGGCTTCCCTGTCAATCAGCTATTTCATCTAAAGGAGCATGAAGTGATGAGAGTAATTCCCATAAAGATTTATTCTCTTTGTAGTAGGGAATCCAAACATAAAAGGCACCTCGTTTACCTGTCTTAAAAGAAGTTGGCTTCGAAGCCACTTATAGGAATCTAATCTCTAATTCTGGAATTCTGTCTAGGCACAACCACTGATTTCCTACCCAAGCTTAAAGATTTGCCTTAATGCTAAGTTTTTCCTACTTAAGTTGTCCAAAAAAAGTGAAAAATTAAGGGCTTTTGCTAGAGAAATATTTAGAATTGCTTAATCTATTTTATTTTAGGTGGCTTAACGATCAATATACCATTTTGAATTAATTTTCATATAGTGCTAAAGATTTTCCATCATATATTTCTTATGTTAATATTTAGTTTTGCTAATGTGGTCCAAAGGTTGTGCTAAAAACGTAATTTGGATGCTCTTATCCATCATGCGTAGAGCGATGCAAGAGCACACATTTCTGCTCCTGAAATTAAAACGTCTTGTTACAGGGTATTTATGCTACGAAATGTTCTTAGTAAAGTGGAATTTTTATATTATGTCATTAAAATGAATATTAAAATGGCACAATGGCAAAATATAGATTTTCATATTTCTTTGGCATAGAAAATTCTAATGTAGAGTAGAAATGGATACAGTAGAAAGATCTAAATTGAAGCTTTTGATTTTAAATGAGGGCTGTGCAATTTTAAAAAGATTTATTTTAAATTTCCTTCACTATTTCATTCATTAAAGTGATTAAAGAAATAGAATAGAATTTCCACATACTGTTACCAGTTTTTTATTTTTTTTCCCCTAGATATTGTTTCATAAATAAATTTGAACAGCTGACTGCTAAACCTGGACACAAACTTACTTTCTGGCTTAAGTACTTTTGACATATCTCCTGGGCTGGCCATTATCCTTTCCTCTTCCTTTCTGGTAAGAACGCTCCAGATTACTTTTAGGAAACCAATGCTCACTGGTATGGTGTGATCTGGTTCCTAACTAGGGAAGTTGTTCTCAAACTTTAAGTATACCAGAATGCCTGAAGTACTTGTTAAAGCACAGACTGGTAGGTTCTACCTCCAGAGTTTCAGATTCAGTAGGGGCTTGAGAATTTGCGTTTCTAATGAGTGCTCAGGTGTTAATCATGCTGCAAACACAGGGACAACGCTTGAGGAAGCACTAATCTGGGGCAAATCACTTTACTTTCTAGGCCCTGGACAGTGGGTTTCCATGAACCATCTGCGAACCATCACAGCCCAGGTCACTGTGATACCCTGCACGCTGAATCTGTCGCACTGAACTGTAAACTTAGGGTGGTATGCCACTGCAGTAGTGAAATGTGGGTAAGCTGTCGGTTAGAAGCCAAAACTTAGTTGCATGTTATAGTCAGAATCACAATGATAGCAAATTCATACTTATATGAATTACTCTCAACACTTCATGCTCCTTTAGGTGACATAAGCCGATGTGCAATGGGATAAGCGACGTATTGCCATCCCCTGTTAAATTCTACGATGTAGTCCAAGTCCTAATGGTAGACCAGTTCCCTAGTATCACCCTAGCCCTCTTCCCACTAGCAGGGATCTGTCCCTCCACTGAGCCCGTACGGCTCGTGTTTGTTTTACTAATCAAAGTACGGCCTTAAAACACATCGTTTATGGAATGCGTACTATCTCCACCTAGCCTGTGAGTTCTCTGATGTCACACGTCGGGGAAGGCGCATTGGATGCATCTTGTATGCTACTGCTTGCCAAATGGCGCTGGCTGCTTGCAGCCCTCTCGCTCAAGTGTGTTTCTACTGTTTGCTACGAAGCTCCACTGCGACGTGGAAATACATGCTTCTATTATGATGGGTTTTCATTTCCATTTTGAGATTCTAGGACAGCTGCTCAAGAAAATACGGGAAAGGTGTAATGGATGCGATATTTCTCTCTCCAGTCCTCTCACGCTCTCTTCGTTTCTTTTCCTTATGTTTCTTTTATTGTGTATTTTTCTCCTTCATTATCCCCATAATTAACCAATTTGGGATAGAAATTCACCCTTCTTTCATACATTTATTCAACTACTCAAGAAAAATGAGTTGGTTATACAATATTCTATGCCAATGTTCTAGTTAAGTAGAATGCAAAGATTAATAAGATGTAATATCTTGCCTCAAGATATTTTACATCAAACAGTGGTAAGCATTCATTCGTTCATGTATTTATTCAACACTGTTTATTTGCTGAGGCTATATGGTTGACTAATAAATGATCTATGTTAGTAACAAACCCCAAGTTTGATGTAAGAATATTTAAAATATTTTTAGTGTTTATTATGATAAGATATGGAAGGATACACTCAACACTTTTGCACTGGTTACCAAAGGGATTGGGTTAGAGGTGGGGAGGGAAATAATACTATTTTTTCTCCTGTATACAACTTTCATTTCAATGAGAAGGTATTATTTTATAATTTAACAAATTTAATGAAAAAAATATCAAACTATTACGTTTCTGGATAAGTTGAAATTATTATCACTAATTTTATTTCTATGTATTTTAGTTTACTCTTTCATGCTTTGGTTGAGGAGCTGTTTAAAGAAGAAAGTGTTCTTAGACAATTTTAGTGTTACCATATTATTACGCTCATTCAAAAAATGTATTATTCATATAAAATTCTCCTACATCTATTACTTATTTAAACTTTATTTAAAATTTCCTCGAAAAAATATTGTTTCAGTGATGAAATTAACCTTATTTTTTACATTTTAAAAATTCTCTGAATACAATGTCCACTTTCACAAATGTTTTAGTCGATAGTTAATGGTGTTTCTGTTTGTTTGTTTGTTTGTTTACATTATTCTCTAAACTCTAAGCAGCCAGAAATAATAAGCTTCATTCAGGAACTCGACATACCCCTCCCCCAATTACTTTCCATCTTTAAAAAAGACAGAGTGTATCTGGACATAGTTAAACTCTTGACAAGAACCCATCTGGGCTGAATGTGCCATCACATCTTTCCTTTATTTTCTTGAGCAGTCGTCCTAGCGTTTTCAAATGGAAGTGAAAACGCATCATAATAAAGGCATACATTTCCAGGTCTCAGTGGAGCTTTGTGGCAAACTACATGGCCTTATAAACGTACTTGAGCGAGAGGAAGTATCGTGTCTCGAATGACAAAGCATGGCCCTACTTGTCAGATTTGTAAGTTTCTCTGGCTCAGTCGCCTTCTCAGTGATGGATGCTGAGTCAAGCATATGGTGTTTGCTGCTCCAAGTGACACTACACTGGTTTCCTTTGCTCCTCGGGAGGGTCTTCCCATGCCAAGTCAATCTGCAGTGGCTTGAATCTTTCAACAGTCCTTTGGTCCAACTCCACAGTCCTTTCTCAAATATCAGATGACGGTGACCTCCTTGTGTAAACGTCAATATCTCAGAAACCCAAACTAAAATCCAAGAAGGTTTTCAGTTTTTTGAACTTTAATCTTGGGGCTCTACATACTGTCTTTTGAATCTATGGAGGGATTCCTGGGTAACTTGCTAATATGCCATCCAATTTGTCTAGAAGCTTTGGCTTACAGCCTCGTTGAAGTTTAGACACAAAGACTTGGAAGATGGGAGGCAGATGAGAGCTGGCAATGTTACTACATCCAATTAAGATTAATAAGTGAGGAGGCAGGAAAGAGGTGAAAGTGAGAGAGGTATGATGCCAAGAATAGAACCGACCAACCAACAAGGGACAAAATAACAATACGATACTATCTGTTGTATTAGAGAATCTCAAATGTTACGTGGGTGGGCGAGAGTTTTGTACAAATGTGAGGGGAGGGAGGCTAAATGTGGAGATCATGATAATGAAGTGGTTCTAGAAATACAGAAAATATAAATTTAATGTAGAAAATTCGTAGATTTTAAAAGACCCCTTTCAAAAATCATTCTTCTGTTTTGTTTGTTTGTTTGTTTTAACATTTAAAAGATCCTAATGTTAATATGACCTACTGTTTTTTTCTGGCACACTTTTGGTGTATACTATACATGTAAAAACAGAATTGCTTGGTGAGCAGTTGTGACAGTCATTCAGATAATAATTTAACATTTAATATTTCTCATACAGAGTGATTAAAAAGGAAAGCCTTTAATTTCTCAAGTAGCTTACTCTTTAAATGGAGAAAAGCCACTTCTACATTTAAAAGAAAACACGAAAAAGGCAAAAAAGAAGACATATTCACTACCGTCATAGTTTGTAGGTCTAACTCATACACCTGAGTGCGCACACATGTGCATGCACACACGCGCACACACACACATGCACGCACACATATACATACATGTGCACACACACATGTACACACACACACGCGCGCACATGCCCCTCTCCTGTCTAGATCACCCCGATTGTCAGCATTGTCACTGATAAGACCTCCACGTCTGACATAACACTAAAGGTTCCCTACTCTCCTCTTTTTCTAATGACACTATGTTTTTAGAGCAGGGTTTTAGGTTCACAGAAAAACTGAGAAAGAAGTACAGACCGTTCTCATAGATGCTCCCCTATTCCTTACATCTTGCATTAGTGTGGCGCATTTATTGTAACTGATAAACTAATATTGATACACTGTTAACTAAACAAAGTCCATAGTTTACATTCGGGTTCACTTCCTTGCGTAGTAAAGTTCTATGGGTTTGAACTAATGCGTAATATCATGTATACACTATCGCAACGTTACACAGAACAGCCCCGTCGCCCTAAATATCTTTTTTAAAGCTCGTTAAATACATCTCCTGTGTGTGGTGTATTTCCTGGGTGGTCAATGAGAAGTGGCTGGGACACTGGATATACGCTTTCAGAAACAATTTTAATTAAGACTGCCAGTTTTCTCCAAAATGGCCACAGCAGTACACACGCAAAGCCAGCTGCGTCGGAGTTTTTATTTCCCTTTACTGTTTCCAATATATTACCAATTTTTTAAATTTTTGCCACAAAAGTATCTTATTTCAATTGGCATTTCCCCCAGTTACTGGTAATGCTAAGCATCTTTTCATATGTGTAATCAATCATTTAAGTTTCTTTTTCTGGTAACTGCATTTCCATATAATTTGTCTATGAATTGGGGGTGAGTAGTTTGTCATTTTCTTATTGACCTTCAGGGTCTTTACGTACTCCAGATGTTCATCCCTGATTGCCAGGCACATTGAAATATTGTATTTTCAGTACGTTTCTTGTGTCTTAACTTTCCTTACGATGTCTTTTACTGTATATAAATTTAAATAAAAAAATAAAGGTAAAAACAAAGTATAGAACGTTACTTCGAGGGAAATGACACAGTAGTATTGGGAGTGGAGAATGGGAGCTAGGAAAATCAAAACCTGCGCCACGGTCCCTGTTTTGCTTGGGTCCGTCCTTGTCCTGGTGACTAGTTTTCATTTGCTTTCCTGAATGGAATAACTTTCAACCCTCCCTTTTCTTAACTATCTGCAAATAATTTTTTTTCCTGCCATCCGATTATGTCATTCCATGAGAAGGCCCTGCTAATCAGATTTCACAGCCCTTGTCTCCTGTGTTTGATGTTCTATAAAGAACTGTGTACACTCATAGCTTTCTATAAATAATTGAAAGAGGAAGAATTTGCATATACAGTGGCCTGTAATGGGTTGTGCTGTACTCACTAGTAATTTTGCATGAGGGATGCTCCAGTAAAGTAAATTGTGCTGGTCTGTGTTGACTTTGGACAGGTAAAGTACTGCATGGCACGTAGAGTTTTTATATCGAGTTTTAATTATGTCATCCTGTTTGAGTTACCAAAATAACCTACTCTCCTCAATAATGAGAACGGGATTTATTTAGAAATGAATATCATATCTTTCATATTTCAGAATATGAAAGAACTCCTCTCTGTAACGTGCACAGGTTGAGTACTTTGCATCCGAACCGAGTCAGGCTCCCTGTCTGGTCCTCTGCCAGGCGAGAAAAGGCAAGTGCGGAGGCCGGGGCCCCGGAGCACGGCAGGACAGCACTGGAACCTGGACGCTGGGGAGAGAGGGAGAGTCCACGTCCGCCCTGGCCAACGTCCCTCGGCCAGGAGCAGGTCAGACTGGAGGGAACTCGCCCCTAATGCCATCCGCTTCCAGCGCTGTGCACTCGCGCTAGAACAGCCTTCTGCGTCTAGACGAGAGGCTGGGGAATTCCGTGTTGCTTTTTCACGGACTAGACCTTTCTTTACAGAGCAGGATGGAGTCCTTGAAGCTTGGTTTTTTCAGTCTGATGAAAGTCAAGGCAAGGAGGATGACAGGAGACACTGGTTACGAGTTATCCTAATATTTTGTTATGACTATTACTTGTTACGTTTATGGTTTTAACCTCATGAAGAAGTTTGTCTTGGTTGGTTGGGATAAGAATTTTTTAAAAAGTTCTCCATGAACTTAAAATCAAGAGCTCTCTTGGGTGTGCGCTGGAGCCCTGACTTTAAAATACTGTCGCCCCAATAAAAATGAGACGATTGACAGATAAGCCATAAAACAAAAATGAAGAAGATAAACATATGAAATTATTCTACTCATTTAAAAAAAAAAAGCACAAATTATACTACTATGAAGGGCTATTTTGCCCATTTAATTAAAAGTTTTTAGAGCTAATATTCAATATTAGTGAAGACTCATTAAGATGATTCTCATTAAGATGTTCACATCATTGAACTCAGAAATTAGGGAAGGAATCTCCAAAGTGAAAGAATCAGTGAGGTGGCAGAAAGTTGATGTATAAAAATATTCGACCCGGCCAAACCTGACAAATAACTTTGAATGCTGAGGTCACTTTAGAGTAAACAAACAAATGGACAAAAGTAGACCCCACCTTGACTGATTTACACAAAAAAGTTCATTACAAGTGGCACACAGCCAAAGAAAAACAAACATCCTCCACAAACCTACATCTCCCCTGACAGAAGAATAGTTAGATAAATTTTATATATGTATATCTACTAAATATGTGGATATTCGTATATATATACACATATATCCATAGGATGGCTTAACATAGGGCCAACAAAAAGTCATATTTAAGAACATTTAATAGCATAGTGAATGAAAAAATACATATATAACGATATGTAGATATAAAACTATAAATAGAGAATAGTTTCATTTTTAAATGTATGCAGAGAAAAAAATTTAGAAGTTACAATAACAAAATGTTAAATATGGATAAAAAGATGTGATTTTTATTTTCTTAATTTTTGTGCTTTAGATAATTACATGTTATTTTATAGTAAAATCCTAGTTTCTTAGATGTTTGACTATGGATACAAGTAAGGTATCAGCACGTGTACATGAGCAGTCAAATCACAATGAGAGCCTGCCCTAGACGCCCAGCTCCGTCCACAGGCGGTGAATATTCGCAAAGGGAGAGAAGCATCTGATGCAAGTCTACCCATGGGCTGGGCTGCCAAGCCCTTTTTTAGCCAAAGATTTCCTGAAAATAAGTTTTACGTTCAGCAGCCTACACGTTATCGCCTTCTTTCATTTTTCAGCTTTCAACAGTCCAGTTTCTGCTCTCACTGCTCTGCAGAAGGAACCCCGACCAGTCTCCGACGCCCTCCTAACTGGCACATCCCACGTCTGTTTTTCTAGTCCTTAAACTACAGTCTCTCTGTGTTGCATTTTGATATCCTTTGTTAAGCTCTGCTTCTCCATCCCTGTGATCCATCCCCTGCAGGTTTTCACTTTGCCCATGATTCATTTTTATTTGTAAACAAATATTTATTGGGTGTTCTATTGTATTCCAGATAGATCTGTGAGCAAGTCTTTGCCCTAAAGGAACTTACATGTTGGCGAAGGTGGGGCGGAATATCACGCAAGTATGCGAACAGATGAACAAAGAGATTTCATCTCATGTTTCTTCACTTTTCTCTGCCTCCTACTTGGACTTCCCTTCATTCCGGCAACCCTTTAACCTCGGAATTTTTAATGTCTTTTCTTCATTCCTCACATTTTTCTATCTTTTCTCATGGTTTCGACTACTCTATTTAGTCGTGATCTCACAGCAGTACTCACAGATACAACTGTCTATCCACAGATATCTCCACCTAGATGTCTGGCAAGCACCAAACTCAAGAAATATCAAGATAAATCCACCATTGTCCCCTTCAAACTTGTTTCTTCAGCTGAGGGTCTCTCCTGGTCCAAGGACTACATATAATCATGGGAAGCATGGGGTGGGGTGGGGTGGGGAGATGGATGTCCATTCCTGGGGTCTGCAACCTCCCAGGGTGCAAATTACAGGTCTCCTGGCAAAGGGATTTTCTGTTTTCATCTCTGGTCTTCTCGAAACATCTATAGCATAATTATAGTGACTTCCACATTCTAAAAGAAATATAACCATATGCAATAGGAGAAACACGCATGCACACTAAATTCCTGGAGGTCAAGTCAAAGTCAAGTGTTTCGATCTCATTCTATTTGTTTTGGACACAGGTGTTCAAAAGAAGATGTTAACACCAACTTCTTGCTTTCAGTGTCCCTACGCGTCTATAAGACGAGTTTCCCGTTAATATCAGGTGCCGAGCGTCGTGGCATCTCACTCAAGACCAGGTATGTGCTAGGTCTTAACAAATGCGTGTTCATTAATTCTTGAGTTTCCTGAGACACCCATGATCTTGAAGCTGCCGCTCACTCAAGAAAGAAAACAAAACTGGATAATTTGTCTTCTGCTTTGATATAGGGCTTTGAATTTTTTACGGGGAAGTCGAGGCTAGACATATCCCTTTGATTAAACATTATGTGATGTATTTTCTGCCCTTACCTCTTGGCTCTGTTATTGTCAAAGATGATTTAAGATCTCTTCCTTTTCTTTCTCTTTTAATGGCTATTTGACAATAAATAAATCTATTGTATTTTCTACAGTGTAGTCTCTTCCTTTCTCTTTCTTAAAAACATTCTAATTCAGTGCAGCAACCCGATGTGAGCTGGGCTGATATTAATACCCCAATCCAGCTGGACGCAGATTTCCATCCTGCTCACCCGGCAGCCCGGGATGCAGGTCGACGAGCTGGATGTGCTGACTACTGTCCCTCATCCAGCTGAGCTGCTGGCCTATAGGGGCCATGCTTTCCCTTTCGGTGAGAGCAAAGGCAGCTGCCACAGGCCGCGGTCTCATGCCAGCAGAAGGCACACTGGACCACTGGGGAGACCTGACCACTCCTGTCCTCCAGAAACCATGGCTTTATTGGCTGAAAAACGCTCGCGAGGTGAAGGGTGAAGCCCATGCGTATTTTATAGAACGGGTTTATTACAGCTATTGGAATCTGATTCCAATCTATAGCGCCTTCCAAAAGCACTTACGCTCCCCCTTCCAAACTTCCGCGTGCCATGTGTATTTCCATCAAGGCGAAACAAGCGCCTGATGACCCTCGCGAACCCGTCACCTTCCCCTTTCCTCTGTCCGTATGTTTTTATCCGTCTCTATTTTTGCCTCTCCTATCTCGTCCTTTCTCTCTGCCTCATCTAGGAGAAAAGAGGGTTAGGAAGGAAGGTGTAAAGCTGGTTTCATCTCCTTTTACTACTTCTAGAACAATAAAAACTCTAATAACAACAATACCCACAATAACGAAGAAAGCGGGCCAGAAAACCCGAAAACCTCTAGCTTACGTTCAGGGTGTTTTAAACCCCAGCACTTATCGGAGCTCATTAAGAGAGATGGTGCATGACAGTGATGCACACAAGTAAGGATAAGAACTTTCTAAAGCATTTCTTTGGGGGAGAAAAATAAAGGCTCAACAACAAGAAAGAAAGGAAAAGAGATTCACGGTGTTCAGACGCAGACGCTCACAACAGGAAGGGGGCGGGCATTCGCTGAAGGTGTACCTTCTCCTTCGCCCCCCCCCGCCTTCTTTTGGGGGTCTTTGTATGCACATTCCAGCCCCAGACAAAAGGAACAGGGCAGCTTTAGAGCCTTCAGAACCGGGGGCTGAGGAGGCGCGGGGAGAGAGGAGCATGATTGATGGAGTTCTGGTTGGCTTATAAAGGGCAGCCGCGAGAGCAGGGAAATAATCAGAGAAAAGGGCGGCCCGTGCTGGCTTTCTCAGAGGGGCGAAATGAATCCTGGTCCTCTGCATTATTAAGTTGTCAGGCGGGCTGATGATGAAAATCTGAAGGTCAGGCATAACAAGAAGCACCTTATGGGGGGGTCGCGACCTTTCTGGAAGTGCTACACTCATGTTTATCTGCACCTAACCCTTATCCACAATTCTTCATTCGATAAGAACATCGGGCCGGGCGAGGGGGAGGCCGGGAGGGGTGTCTCCTCATATGTATAAGCAGTGAGTGAAATTAGGCTTCCCATGAAACTGATTGGGGAGGCTCAATGCGCAGTGGAAGATAATAAACCAAAGGACACACGAGGGATGCAGGCAGAAATTGTTCGCTACAGTGGAAGTCAATAAAGGGAACGAGAGCTTCCCTAAATGACAAATTTGGTACAGTGGTGCTAAAATCAGAATTCTCCCCGGAGTCGCCGCAGCGATTGGCTCTCGGCTGCACCGCTTTTTATTTACTTTGAAGATCCTAAGGGCACGGGGAGGGGGTGCTTTTTGGGGATGTTTATGTCTTTTATCTGCTTGTGTTAAACCAAAGCGTTGAGGTGAAGGACAATTGGACAGAAATGTTCTATCCGATTTGTGTTTTTGTTTGTTTCCGCACTGGACACAGAACGGCCGGTGCGCGTCTCCTCGCATGTGTTTGGGGTGAGCGCCTGTATTTTTGTATTTTTCAGTTAGACTCCTTTTCCAGGTGTTCTCCAGGTCTTGGGAACTGAGGAAGTGCTTGGATTCTCAGCGGGGACCCAGAGACCAAGCCTCTAACTGATCCCAGTAATAAACATATCGCTGTCAAAATAACACTGGACGAATTCACAACCTACGATGAAGGCTTCTAGTGACACTTCCAAATCCACTTGTTTATCTGTATCTGTAAAAAGAACATTCCTCAGATTTCGATCCTTTGGCATTTGCAAAATTATTTACTTCTAAAGGTGGAGATACGTCTGAGATTGTATAAAAGGGAGGAAATTTGGCCAAATGAGGACAGTTTACCCATAAAATAAAAGTAAATCACTCTCAAAGTCAGTTAAAGATTTCCATCTTCCTGAAGAGGAATTCTCCAAAATATAGAAAGAAGGAACATTTTATCTAATGCCTTTTGTGTTTCTTTTGCTTATATTTCTGTTAAGGGGTAAAACCCGATTTTCAACACTGTACTTTGAGATAGCTTCTTTGCCGAAATAAGACTGCCACTTGAGTAGATGATATTTAATTTGGCTTTATATTCTTTTATTTGAAAGGACTTTTTAAAATAGTTTCATCAAGTTCCTAAAGTTATCTCCATAAGCTACTTGCCATCCCTTTCTCCTACTCACATGTACAGACGCCTTATCTCAAAAGATAAGCCACAAATAAATTACGAAAAAGATCCATTTTAGTTTCTCAATTCTATGGGAGAACAAAAACGCAAACTGTATATGTAAAACTTGACCTAGCCATCGCTCGGCGCTATACATTTAAAGATCACATGTGTGCTTTTTGCCTCATAAGAATCTCTGTCCGAGATGAAATCACTACCTTCCTGTAGCGTCCATATCTGCAATGTTTGTTTAAAAACTAGATGCTCGCTATAAAAACAGCATTGCAACATCTAGGGAAATAAGAATATTCAGCAGCACTGTTACGCTCCAAAGCGTCTTCTTTTTTGTCAGAACACAAGACAGGTTTATAACTGACGACGCTCTCTGACTTAGGCTGCACTGACCCAGAGTCAGCGTGAGAAAGGGGCAGCCCGTCATGGCGAGTGTGGCACCATGTCCAGTTACACCACGAATGACTTTGCATGCAGAAGGGGACACGCACTGAGCGATGAACCCACAGGACAAGCAATTGCACAATTGTTTTTGAGATTTTTAAATGAAAAATAATCCTCTTTGTTCTTTTGTAGGCTAAAGTAAGGGTGCCACGTGGGATGTATTTTAGGTAATATTGATCAGAAAATATTAATCTTTCTTGTTTCTTATTCGATTAAATATTAAAAAAATTACAATTCAGCTTGCCATTAGCTCCATCAGAATGCACCCATATAATTGATCGAGATGTCTTTAGGATTCGGCGGATTTTACAATGACATTGAAAATTGTCAACAACCCAGCCACGTCTTAACCTTACAGAATATCATACATAATAACTACCCTTTTGTTATATAAAAAGTAAAAACAAAATTTTATTTTGTATTTATTTAAAATCTACAGATTCCTTTAAAGAGTGGATTTGATTCGGCTCCCAACAGAAGATAGTTACACATTAAACAGGATCAGATCAGAACACCTACAAACAGAATCAAAGATATTAAAAGTGACGCCATCATCAGCTGGCGTCTGTAAGAGCGAGGACAGTCTCCGGGCCCCTACCTCCCATCCACCTGACGTGTGCTATGTGTCTCAGCTCTTCACTTCCTTGCTTTCACTGCCTCGTTTGGGAGGATGTTGTCTGACCTTCGAAATTCCTTTGATAAGATTGTATTTGTGGTTCTGGGGCCATGACTTTCAATTTTCCTAGGCTGGGGCCTGGTTTTCTATGACATTCAGAAGTCGGTTTTGAAACAAAGATGACAGAGTGAATGGCAAGGGCTTTACATACTCAAACCGTGGTACTCAGGGTCCATGGACAAGCAGCGTCCACTCCCTGGCACCTAAAACTTGTTAGAAATGGAGACTCTCAGACCTACTCACTCAAAATCTGTGCTTTAACAAGACCTGAAGTGATTCGGAGCACATTCCAGTTTGACTGAACCGGGGGCCACTTGGCATTTTGGGGGCATCATTTGTCTTAGTGGAGGGCCAGTCTGCTCTTGGTTACATGACAACTTCAGATGCCTGATGCCTCCATAACACCGTTTTCACGAATGACTACAATTGACAAATGCATGGCCTTTCTCTGCTTGTCTTCCTCCCGGCTGAGCAGAAAGCATCAGAGAAGGGTTGAGGCGATGCTGGGGATAGTTCTCGGGGAAGCAGAGAAAAGGAGGGCTCCATTCCTCACTAACACGATTACCGAAAAGACAACTAATACCAAGTCGCCCGACAGCAAATACTTGCACAGGTCAATTTTAAGTAGTAATAACAACAGTAAAAACGCAAACTCTCTTTTTGTATCGGCTCTGCCAAAAGAAAAAGCGTGCTGCCTTGTGACGTGTTTTATTAGCTGCTTCCCTTTTCTTCATCTTTGCAAAGGACAAAAAATACCGCCTGTGTTTTTAAAGATACTGGGAAGCGCGTTCCACCTACCTCGACACGCTTTGTTTTATTTTCAACTCTACAAGAAAGCTCTACTGTGACTTTTCACCGCTGCCTTTTTTTATACATTCTAAATTTCAGAGGGCAATCGATTCAAATGCATTTTAAATCTCAATGGGATGGAGCTTGGCATGCAAGTTGGTTGGCCAGGTGCAAATCTCTCTTCAAAATATGACAAAAGTCATGGCTGAAATATAGAGCGGCAAAAATGCTGGAGAGTTGTGCCAAGCTGAGGCCAAACGAGGCTGACTGTTATTAGCAAGGGCCAGAGGGGCCAAGTGGGGGGAATGAGGATGTGGGCAGCATGCCATTTGCATAATGATCAACCTAGCTCTTAAAAAAAAAAAAACCACACACACACAGTTGGCTTCCATTCATTCCTCTTTGAGCTTTTTTCATAAAAAAAAAAAAAATAAAGGTAATTCAGAGAATCAACAGTGCAGGGGGGAAAAATGAAAACGGAGAGATGAAAATGGAAAAAGAAATTAATGATCTTAAGCCCGACATTCAATCCCTCAGAACTTCTATTCCAACGACACCCCAAAATTCATAGTTTCAAACTGCCATAGCGCGAAGCCTCGCTGTGGCACATGCAGCTTTGTACCACTGAGCAGATGCTACGAAATAAGGGTAGAACAGTTGCTGGTTCGTCTTAGATAATCACAGCCGATTAAGCAGTGGCTTCATTACAGTGTTTTTACTATGCATTATTTTTACTATGCTGCGTCCTTTGAAATAATGGGAATTGATTTCACAGATCTTTTGCATATTACTGATCCTCAGTAATGTTGCCGAGTAAAACCTTTTTCCATCCTGCCACTGTGAAAAGGCACTAATTGGGGAAGAAGAAGGTTCCCCCATGCAAGGCTCTCTTCCGCAGATTTGGGGCCGGGAAGAGAAACTATATGTGGGCCTTTGTGGTTTAGCAGCTGTAGCTTTGTGTCCTGATTGAGCTGACCTAAAATCCACGCGCTCCCACGTCACCGAGCGGCGGCTGCACTGCCCTTGGTGTCCCCTTCCTGGCCCTGCACTCCCCCCACCCCCGCTACAGTCCCCTGGCTGCACGAAGCGACTGGAAACGTGCTGCTGATGGGTGCGGAGCCCAGAGATCGGCAGCAGAGGCAGAGCTGCCCAGCGTCTTCCTAAGGCAGACGCGGACCTTAAAATACATTGAATTTTTTACCGTGACTTTGAGTCGCTGGGTGCATAGGTCATGGCTACCTGGCCGACTGGCTCGTTTCCCTGACCGGGGTATCTGCAGACACATTCTCTGCCAGACTTGCTGAGAGAAGCAGACCTTCTGTCTCTCGTCTCCGAAGCTGCCTTTAGCGTTGGTTGACTTGGCAATAACCTCTTTGTTCCTCCTGGAAATAATTTTTACAGGAAACATCTATGTTTTTTCCCAAGCCTTCATCTCTAAGTCTGGAAATTTCCTCTTGTTGGGAGTGAGAAATCTTGAGTGTTGGGGAAATAATGAACAGTGAGAGGAAACAGGCAATCTGGGACCTAGTGCAGTGTCTTGTCATGAATTAGCTACAGGACACGGGCAAGACCTTGAACTTCGCTAAGACCTCGCTTCCTTCCTATGCACCATTTTCTTCCAAGTGAATAAGGCAGGCTTCACCTTCACCACGCTTACCTTTGGGGAGTTCTGCTATTAAACTTAAACTCCCGAATAATAATTCATTTGCATCACATTATCAACACAGCAAGCAGGCCAGGAGGGACTGAGCTGAAGACATTAGAAAGAGGGTAGAAGATTGAGCAATTTTATCTGCCAGACTCTGAGAACGGGACCTGGAAAGGTTTTGTCCTTCCATTTAGTATGTGGAAAGTCTATATGACTCACTAAAACGTTTCAGATGATGAAGCTGGATGGAATCAGCAGTAATATTGTGGAATGATTTTAAATATAATCTGGGTGGGAGCAATCTGTTTGGGTACGCTTCAAGGATAACGTGATCAGCAAAGACCCAGAAGTATCTATTGTTGCATCAGGATTTGCACAGAGTTCCAAGTCGACTGGTTCCACCCAGAGTTGCAATTGCAACAGCTCAGGAAATGCTCTGAAAATGTCCCCAAATATGTTCCCTAAAACATTAAGTCATGAGATGTGAATGGTTATTCTAGACACACACACACACACACACACACACACACACACACACACACACACAGTGGAAGTTTTCATGGTGAAAAACAGTTTGTGAGATTTGGGATGAAATATATTTAAACTGATTTTTTGATTGCAGGATTTTCAGAGCTTTTTATCTGCAAATGCGCATCACGAGTCTCCTCGAGAACGATGGTCTCGCAGTGTCTTTACAACTCACGGGACCGCGGAAGTCTCGGTGGGGAACCGCCAGCTGCTCCTCACTGAAACAGTGCATCTCACTGACATAAATTCAATCCGTTAGAAGCAAACAAAAATCCAAGGGCGACTCCTAGACATTGCTTTAAATCGGTGACATCCAAACACATCGGGCAATGATTTTTAGGAGAACTGTTAGTTGCCAGTTTACATCACTGTCTCTCTTGGTCAGGAAGAGCTGTCCACAGATAACGGCCCTGGGACGGGCTGTCTTGGGACAAGAGTGAAGATGCACGCGCACTAACATTTCGGCTTGATTTCTCTCCAGTTATAGCATTTATAGCTGGCCAGGAAGAAACCCCAACACGCCATCCAACCCTGATCGCCGTCACGCGCAGACCAACCCAACACGCCACCTAACCCTGATCGCCGTCACACGCAGACCAACCCGACACGCCACCTAACCCTGATCGCCGTCACACGCAGACCAACCCGACACGCCACCTAACCCTGATCGCCGTCACGCGCAGACCAACCCGACACGCCACCTAACCCTGATCGCCGTCACGCGCAGACCAACCCGACACGCCACCTAACCCTGATAGCCGTCACGCGCAGACCAACCTAAATTCTGGTGGCATCGAACTAGTCTCCGGTCTCCAGACCCACCGTGTGCTTCGCTGTCTCCCTGCCTTGGCTCGCAAAATGCTTTCTCCTAAAAATCTCTTCACCTTTATGGTTACTTTTTAAATTCTCTCCATCCTTGAAGAACCATATCAGATGCTACAATGCTTCCTGTGATCTTGTAACTTCTCTTTTCCTCTGATTCTTACCTTAGCAATTTATTCTGATACTGGGATTGGGAACACATATCCTCGTCTTATACTGTTACTGTTATTTTAACTCTTGTTTCTGAAGCACTTATTCTTAAAAGCCAGACACAGCGCTAAGTTTGCACACATGACCTCGTTAGTGTATAATCTGTGCAATGACGAGTACTCACCCACCTTCTCATGCCACACCTGACCCCTAGCTCCATGTCACCGCTCTCTTTGACAATGAAGGGGGCTTAGTAAAGTTTAATGAAATCAGTAGATTATACTAAAATTATACGGAAATTAAGACTAGATGTCTGGGATGAAGGTATGCCACCTTCCAAGTTTATTTTGCTGTAGTCAATACCCTGAAGATGTCCCATATTAATGTCTTGTTGTGGTCATTTATTTTGTTGTTATGGACATTGTTTTAGGCCTTAGAAACCATGAGATATTGACGGAGACTATTTCACACTCTAGCATGGAACATTTCCTTGGAGGACCGAGGGTTAGTCCTAGGATTGCAGAAAACTTTTTTAGAAAAGTGGCATTCTTTGTTTTATTCCGAAGTCACAGAGATGCCATCACTGGGCTTATATTAACTGAGTTAAAATTGCCACTTTTGGTTCTACACATTTTCTTGGGTACCTACTATGTGCAAAATATCATGGATACAAAGTTAATTAAGACATCCCGGTGTACTCTAATGATGAAGACATATAGATAGAGACATCATTTCAACAAAATGTAGTAAGTTCTAAGGCTGATATATGCACTGGGCACTAGAAAAATTATAAAAGACACATTTGCCCTGACATAAAGGTTTAAAAGCTCAAAGTAATCCTGATTTCTACCACCCTTGGACTTCTAAATTTTACTCATGTTTATACTTAAAGTCAGGAGAATTAATCTTTCGGCTTCTTGCACCTCTTGCTGGAAAACTCCTCCACTGGTAAAGTTCGATATGCCTTCTGTCCCAGAGGTCTATCCGAAGCAGTTTCTGTGTCTCGTGTCCAAGTGCCAACTGAGGGGACAGCGAGCTCACTTTGCTTCAGCTGGAAACAATTTTTCCTACCCGAGTCCATTTACTAGAATTAGTCATTTAGGAAGAAGCTCAATTTTGCTGGAAAATTCAGAAACTATTTTAGTTACAGCTCCACATAATAAAGTAATTGTGTAATTAGTAATATATTTGTCACTCCTTTACTAAGTGGGGGAAAAAAAGTAACGTGTATTGCTTTAGCGTAAATCCTGACAGTGGAGACTTTTTCCAGGGAATTATACCATTATACCATAAAAACGTCAAGGCGCAAGTTTACTGTTCCTACTAATATTCTAAAATATTCTCTTGGGCTGACATCTCTGTCAATTAAAATTAAACAAAATTGCATTCTGCCACGTACACTTCGAGGAGGAAGCTTTTGAGTTTATGACTACTCTTCGAATTGATTTTTAAGATGGCATCTGTAAAACTTGGCTCGAACAAAAATGAGGTGGGATGTATTTAAGGACCAGTCAATTTAAAAAATGTTTTTAAAGATCCTCAATTGACAGGCGGAATAGACTGCACATGCTTCCAGGTTTCTTAGCTATTAAAATAAACCCAGCTATTCTTTTGACTTGAATGTTTGTCCTGACATAACTCAGCGCCAACACGCTTCTGACTTGTTGTGGGTTTCCAATATTTTTGCAGAGCATAACGTAAACAAGAGAGCTTGTGAGCTGCTGCTTCCAGTTGCTCAATGTGCACGGATTTGGGAAAAGTCCTTCTTCTGGTGTTTCCCACAGCAGGGCCCTGCGAACGTGCTTTCTCACGGGACCGTCGCTCTCAGGGAGCAGAGGAGAAGGCAGGGCGGACAGTGAGCACTTCTGGCCGGAGCACTCTGCCAATATACTCTTCGGGGAGATGGCCCTGTGTGATAGGGAGACGAGCGAAGGAAGCCTCTGTTCCAATTCCTCTAAAAGGAATTTAAGAAGCCGGCTTTGGGCTCCTCTCTCTGATTGCCAAACCTTAATGCGCAGTGTTTTATTGGTGCATTATTTAATGGCCCAGAGTTTCTTGGGGCCAAAGTATCTCCCTCATTTTTTGTTAAGCACCTTTTGGAAGCTCAATGCGCCTTTTTGGGTCACCTGGTTACCACTTAAGGGAAAGAGATAATATTCTAAGCAGCTTAAAAGGGTTTGTGCCCTTTCAAGCAAGTTCAAAATGCTGTCTGGCTTGGCTGCTGTCTTGAATAATTTGCGGGAGGAGCCGAAGGAGTTTGCAACATTGCTGTTCTTGATGGGCAGATGCTTTGTCTAGATACAGAGGAAATGGCATCCTCCAAAAAGCAGTAAGGATCGGTGGAAACTTTCTTCTTTGCTTTAAACTGAAGACACTGAGCAGTTGGGAGACTATCATATATGGAGCATTTGGGTCTTGTTCAAAAGGATGGCACCTTTCTCAGCGGTCATATATAAACTTCCACGAATTCTAAGGGCACAGCATCACGTCCAGCTTTTTAACTACTGAATGCCCCTTTTCTAGCATATAGCTAGCGCATAGGAAGAGTGCCATAAATTTTTGAAATTGTAAGTAAATGAATAAATAAGAAGCGGGTCCGGTTTTGGAACACTAAACTTCTCATCTCTTCTAAAATGCAGTTTTATCTAGGTCCAGTACCTTATTAGTTACCATCTTTGTATGGATAACTCTTCATTTAAGTCTATAAACCACATCTTTTCTCTGAGGTAAAATCTGTATATTTTATTGAGAGTTGGTGATAATTTTATGTGTCAGCTTGACTGGGACATGGGTGCCCAGATATTTTGTCAACCATTATTCTGAGTATTTCTGTGAGGATGTCTTCGGATGAGATTAATAATTTAAAATTTATCAGTAGACTGAGAAAGGCAGAGTGCCCTCCTCCATGCGGATGGGCCTCGTCTAATCAGTTGAAGGCGTGAACAGAACAAATTGGCTAACCCTCCTGCAAGTAAAAGGGAATTGCTCCTGCCTTATCGTCTTTGAACTTGTGCGCCAGATTTCCCCCACCTTCAGATCCAAACTGCAACATCAGGTCTTCTGGGTCTCCAGTTTCCCAAGTCATCTTTCAGATCTTGAGACTTGACAGCTGCCATAACTACATAATCTCTCATAATATCTACCCACCTACCTACCTACCTTCTATTTCTCTAGAGAATCCTGACTAATACAGATGTCATCTCGACTGTCTCCAAACTTTTAAGATATATACTAAACTCACGATCTCCATACCACCTGAGCCCTCTGCCAGTTTCTAATAAATGGCATTGCCATCCAATCCAGTTAGGTAAATCGTGAGGGAATCACCCTTGGCTCGCCCCTCTCCCTCATCTGTTGATGGTTTGTTCCCCATCCAAATTACCTGCATATGCAGTTAGGTTTTTATCTCAATAGACCTCTGAGGTCTGAATACTTCTATCCATTTACATTGTCCCACCATAATCTTGGAGACCATAATATTTCTTGGCTTCTGCTTTTTTACCTACAGTCACTCTGGGCCTCTCCATACTGTGTGGTCAGTATGATCTGTGTGACCCACTTTTTCGAAGTACACGGTTGATTCTTTCACTTTACTTAAAACTTTCATTGGCTTCCCATTGCTCTGAGGATAAGAAAAATAATCCCTAACTTGACCCCCAAGACTCATAGCTCCCCTTTGCCTGTGACCAGTACGTGCCAGTGGTTCACATTGTAATTTTCATTAGCGACTCTTTCCCTCTCAAATGTACCTAGGTTTGCACAATAAATTAGATGGTTGCCTTTCTCCAACCAAGGTTAAAGTGGGCCAGTTTATGTTCTCAACTGGTGAGCACCAAGATCATTCTCAACTTCTTAAAGAAATATTTTTTGAACAAGCAGACCTGTCTTGATTGAGACAAAATACAGGTGCTCCGAGCTCAGGAGCCATGTTTTTTAAAAGTATTTTTCAAAGTTCCCAAGAGAGGAAGGGAGAGGCCATGGGGCCCTTGCCCCAATGAGTAGGGCAAAAAAGAGGTTGGTGACAGAAAGACATTAATTCATTTGCTGTGAGTTTGAATGATGTGTTTTCTTTACACCTTCAAATTAAGATCAATTGGAAGACTAAACCCCTGTTCAACCTTCCTGTAACAGTTATAAACCATAGAAGTTAGTCCAAACCTCTGGATATCCCTTAGAAATTCAATGCCTTATACTACAGGAAACCAAAATGTATTGTCTTTTTATAATAAATTTAAAAAGCTGGCATGGGCCTCTATTTTCAGATGCAAAAAACAGCACAATTTTCTAAATAAATGGACATAATATTATATGAATGTTGGCCTTTTCACAAATTTGAATTATTTCTTCATCATTTATGTTTGAAGATTGCTAAAGTTTCAGAAGACTTGGCAAAACCATCCAGGGAGTCTGTGCTGTATAGAGGTTTCCTTGTCTGCAACAGTATAGCTTTCATCTCCTGACAATGTGGGGACTCAAAGAGTTATCTTGCAAAAAATGTGTAAACCTTTCTGAGGCAGATGACAGACCCACTATATTCCAAGGCTGTAGGTTATCTTTATTACTATTTATGGAGTCTCTAATATGTAACAAACTAATACATACACTTACTCTGTTCTTTGCCTTTATGTTTTTCATATTTTATGGAAAACCTATCCACCTAATTATCAAACCAGATCTCGGTTGGTAAATATTTAAGAAATACTGAGCACAGATAACAATGTATTTCAAATTCTGAAGTGACAAACCATCTATTATTTGACTATAAACTGAGAAGATCATAAAAGAGATGCTCTGGGTCTCTCAGGATTGACCCCCAACCCCAGCACGACCCTCAGTCATGTCTTCCTCACTTATGAGATGTTGCTTCACTTTCTGGCGGGTCATGAACTACAGATGAAGCGTACGTTTCCAAAGAGCTTGCAGGACAGTCACACAGAGAAAACATATACATGAAGGCATAAGCACACATATAAGATGAATGGATATAACATTGTTTTCTATATTAAAAAATTACAGTTTACGTATATTCACTAATTTGCCTCTTATATGAACGTTTTGATTGATGTCTTTATCTTTCCAAGTTCCTTAACTAACTGACTTTTATTTGTCTTATACTCAGGTTATGTTAATAGCTTTGCGTATTCTGGAATTTCTTTCCTGATTTTTGGTTCATAAATTTGAATTATTTATGTAGTGAACATCTAATTCTTGATGTTCTGCATATGCTAGGTTGAGAACACAAATATCAGTATGTTTATATTAACTAAAGATCCCTAAAAACTTGACTTGGACCATCGTGGAATTCTGAAATGCATTTTGAGACTAAAGTATGTCTGTCTAGTTTGTTATTGTGAAAAAGCTCCCCAGAGGAGGCTGGCCTGACCCCAGAATGTTTTCCTTCGTTGCTGGAACGGAACGAGAGTGTTTGGTCCACTCTAGTGCCTGTCTCACTGTTCACTATATAACTGTTTATTATGATTCCTAGGCAGATCTCTATGATAAATAATGAAGATTTGCTTTACGTGTAGATATTTATATTTTACAAATGTAGTCCAGGTTTCTCAGCTGCCCCCATCCTGGAGGGGATGTAATCAAATGGGTGAGGATAACGATATAAACAGCCACGAAAGCCTCCCACAAGCAAAATGGCTGGACCTCTCTTTCCTGATTCAAGCACTTTCCTGATTCTGGCAGAAGTCCAGCCAAATTTAGCATCTTTACCCGTGATGTGTGAACTCCTTCTATTACAAGTTAGATCTGCTTTTCTTTGTGTCATTTCAGGGGCCATATTTGTCCTCAAGAGTTTTTATTTTATTCTCCCACTTTCTGTCCTATTAGCTCCTGGTCTCTCCTGATGACAGTTTCTGTCACAGTCTGATGGTATCATCCCCTTCATTACTGTCATCTTCATGTACCAGGTCACCCATCTGGCCGCCATCATCGTAGTAGGGAAGAATTCAAAGCAAAACATGACCATTACTATGAGGCAGAAAATTAGAGACCTTGTCTCTCAGTTTCTTTAAAATGAATTTACTTAACTATTTGTTCAGTTCATACTGCCACTCTACCCCCAGAACTTACCAGAATGTTAGAAAGACAGGACAGAAGATAATATGAGCATCAGTGCAAAACTGACGAACAGCATCGCCCATTCTCACCGACATTCACACGCCCCAGTGCCAGACAGAACGCCCCTCTTTGCTCAAGGGTGGTGCTTCCCCATCCGGCGTCCTTGGAAGGTAAAGGGTGGTGCACTACTGGACAGCTATGTTTCTCTGGGACAGCTATTCACAGTAGTGTGTCTAGTTGTTTGAGGTAACGTAGAACGTTAGTTCTAGACCCATGGGAACACATAGTGCACCGATATTCCGTAAACTCCCCGGAAGTTCTACCACATTTCTATTGATTTGTAAAGTTTCTTTTTGTCGTAACTACCTATGCTTATCTGTATTATTTGGTATACAGGCTAAACTTTGATAATAAAGAGAAGTAAAGCCACAATGGCTCAACAAGATAAAAACGAGGATCTCTCGTAGAGTAGTCCAGAGAGAGGTAGGCAGCCTGGGTGCTGGTTGACTCTGCTGCAAGAGTGTGTTTAATCCTGGCCTCCCTGTGCTGGTCTCTTGCTGCCCAGCAATTCCTTGATGTGGAGCCCTTCACTATTAGGTTACACTGAATGACAAGCCCGTGACCTTGGTATAGCCCTCAGGAGGGAGGGAAGGGGAATAGTGGAGGGCAAGAAACTGTGCACATTGTATTGTGCTTACATGTCATTGCAAGGACATGGACAAGAGCCATAACGAGGTACGAGAAAGTCTGAGAAACACAGCTCTCAGTTGGGTGGCCATCTGCCACCTAAAACTCAGGAGTGGGGATTCTATTACTAATGAGAAGGACAGAAGAATGACTGGATGACAGTCAGCAGCCTTCGTCACAATAATGTATGGAGACACACACGGGGTGGACCACTGAAATAAACAGCTCATGTGCTGTGGGCACAACTGCTTCAGGTTAGGAGTAGGGTCTCAGACTGATGTTAGAACTTGGCTTTGGAATCCTCAGGTGGAGCCATGGCGGCCTCCTGGACCAGCCAGAGACATGAGTGGAGGAGAAACAAGCAGCCGGCGGGATGATGGTGGATGCTTTGTGCACGTGATCAAACACTGTCACGGTCGTTCACGGCTTCTAATTTCCTTTCCACGTGCTGTGAAAAGTTCTAGAATTCCAAACAGCACGGAGGACACAAAAGCATTGTGAATGACAGGTGTCATAAGTGAGGCAGAGGGCCAAGCCCTGTGGCTACGGTGACAAGCAGGATGGAAGTGGCGACTCCTCCCACAAAACATAAGAGGGAAAAAGAGACAATGACAAGCATTTAAATGATTGCGAATGTGTGAAAGGCTGTGAGGGAGATGCTGAGGGGGCTTACAGTGTGTGTGGCACAAGGAATCTAACCTCATCGGGGTCATGCAGGGAAGTGATGCTTTCTAAGGAAGCGAAGCTTCATTCGCACCTGTAGGACAGGTAAGGCTTTGGGGCTAACATGAAAAAGGCCAAGGGGTGAAACGGCATTTGTGAACTCAGAAGGGAAGCTGGGAAACAGGTTATTTAAAGAGCCGGTTTCTCATCTATAATGGGAATAAAAATATCTCCCTTTAAAGATTGTGAGAATTAAGTGAAAGAATGCAGGTAAAGGCTTAAGAACAAGCCTGGCGAGAAAGAAAGTATAATAACTGGTAGCTTTTATGGTTATATTTATATTAACATTCTTTCTACTCACCTAGGAAGCTCAAGGTGTATTTATGCAAAGGAAGCCTTTCATCTCATTTAGAAACAACCTGCCGTGTCTCCATTCTTTTAAATTTTATGTATATGCAAACATATAAAATATCATGAAGCATCACTTAGCCAGCAGAAACAAGAACTGAACAAACAGGAGTTCGAGAGCTATATAGTTGTATCAACTGAAAGCAATAGCATCTCCATTTAATGGTGGCTAAAGCAAATACGGCATTTAAAGATCTCTCCGTCCAGAAAGACCGGAGATAGGCACATCTATGGTCAGTGTGGCAGCTCCATGACATCATTAAGGGCTGTCCAACACTAGGGCACCTTCCTCAGTACTGCCTGTTGTTTACAACATGGCTGCCACGGATCCAGGCAGCTCCTCCACCTTCCCCCAGTGCATTCAAGACAGAGAGTGCGGGCCACATGCAAAAGGAGCCTTTTCTTTCATCAGTGAGCAAAATCGTTCCCTGGAGCCCTCTAACAGATTTTTCCCTTGTTCAAA